>NC_056732.1:233848250-233985750 GCF_019279795.1 Protopterus annectens | reverse complement strand
ACTGGGGAGTCTGTTCTAGAGCAACAGTATCCTCTGAGACATATACCTGTCCTTCCAAACTTTTCTATTGATGTTACAAAAGAGGATTAGATCCCTATACTGTGTATTTCTGATGTTATCTGACTTGGTGATGTGCAGTAAATCCATCAGTAATGGGTCAGGGGATGCCTTGTATGCCAAGGAGAAGGTCACCTCTTAGCAGTCTGCAGGATACAGAGTATAGTGACAGGACTTTGAGTTGGCTCATGTAGGACATATTGTTTAGGCCTTGTATCCTTTAAGTAGGAGTGGGAGTTCCAGTTGTTGCATGTGTCTGGACAGATACATGCCAAAAAGGGCATCATATCCTATGACTGAGGAATAAAATTATATTCAATGATGAATAAGGTTGCAGCTTCACAGACAAAAGCAGGTTAATCACTGAATGTCTGCACCACTGAGTGTTCCATTGCAGCTAACAATCCTAGGAAGGGATGGGAAGGCATTTGTCCTGATGGCTACCCTCCCCAGTACCTTATTTTAGGTAACTGCTTTGGTGGTAAACAAAATATAAAATGGTAATATTGGTAACCATTTGAAATGCCAGGACTTGTGTAAGGGAGTCCCATAATAGGGAGACAGAATACCCAAAAAAATGGACTTAAGTCCAAAATTGCCATTTCTCAGAGTACTCCCTCTTTTCCGAAGTTAAGTGATCTTGGAGATGGTATATATGTTTGGTGGGAGCATACTGCTCAACCTCTTAGAGCAAGAAATCTAAGCCAAGCCTAAAATAATGGGGGGACAAAGGCCCAAAAATAGGGACAGAGTTTAAATATTGCTTTTATAAACTTAGAACATTGTTAGAATAATATGATGTGAGTTAGCATTCCTTTTCTGAAGGATATGATGTCTGAAACTCAAATGTATGTGATTATTTAGTGACTTCAGTTCTCAGTGATTTGCCAGAAACCACAAATTTTATGAGGGGCAGACAAAATATATGAGGCAAAAATCTGGATATTTGAAAAGTGTGGGTGGGGGACTTGCAAGACAAGAGCAATGTTTGAGATTTGCTGTTCTTCTGGATTTTTTGTTTGTTTTCACTACGTTGGCATTAATGTTACAAGTGCCAACATTTTAATAGGGCTTCAGTAATATTTTATTGCACATAGTGAAATAATGTCTGAGTGAAAAAAGATAAAACTAATGAATTCGATTTGTCATTTTGATATGATATTATGTGTTTATGTATATGATGATGCTAACATAGTATCACAGTTATGAACATAATTGTGAGTATGTATCTGTGTAAACAATTATGATAATTAGAAGTTATTTTATTAAACTACAGCTTATATACAATCAACATATAGTGTAATCAATATGTATATTTTTGTCTATGAATAACACTTGCTCACTCATAAACAGCAGCATCATACAATTATATATTATTCACATTTATTAATAATGCTTTAAATATCATCATGCCATAAACTTTGTATGTTTTTGGGCACAGTTTATTTTTTCATCCCTTCTAAGAGTTAATCTGGCAAAGCAGTTAATGTGTACATTGTATGATCTTTGTTGCATTCTGAAGTTTAGTTAACACCAGGGCAATGTCTCTAAAATATTAGAGCAGCCTGTCTATATGTATCTGGTAAGTCTAATGTCTAGAAAAGACTCCTTACACAGGACTCACTGGACATATCATGAAAGTTACTTAATTTAAAGGCACTAGTAAGATGAGATTTAGACAGCAGGCTATGATCTGCGGGGATTCATCTGCTCTCATTTGTGGTGGCAGTCATCCATCACATAGCACCTGCCTTATTACCCTTCTTATTCAGACATCTGTGAATGTTACAATGCTCTTGGTCATTTTTCTTTTATAACTAGGAGAATGGTCATCCTTTTACCTATGGTGGGCAAACTGGTCATTGTTTTATAATAAAGGTAGTGGTCATCTTTCCATTACTGAAGGTAGTCTGGGCAGTTATACATCTGACAATCTACAGTATTTAGTTACAAACTTTCAAAAGCTCTGAATATATATATATATATATATATATATATATATATATATATATAGGGTTTTCCATCACTGTTTAGAAAGTTATACCTTTATTATCTGTCTGAATGTCCGCTTTTATAATTATTGTAATACATGGAGTACTCTGACAATGTCCAGAAAACAAATTAATATTGCTACAGCCCCATTCATATGTAAATGACCATTGCTGAACAAGTTTATTAAAGCCAGATTATTACGTTTAATCCTAACTGTTATAAAAGCTATTAAACTTAATGCTCCCAAGCAAATTATAGTAATCAGAGAACTTGACTGAAATATAGCTACCAACTTTGAAAACTGTTACACAGCTCATATTGCCACACATGTTCTGGGTGCTCTCACATTCGGACAACTAAAACTCCCCATGTACTACATAAAGAATTACGGTTGTGCTGCAATCACAACCACTTCTCATGTGTTCTGAAAATAAATGTTAAGAAATTCACCTCTCAAACTTCAGTATAAAGATAATTTTCTTGACATCTCTCAAGCACATAACAAGCCTTTTATGATCAGAGAACTCGCCGTGATCCTCTATGTTGCATATTTTATTTATTTTATTTTTATTTAAAATTTGTTTAGGGAATGAGCAGCATGCCCCCTTCTCAGAGGAGAACATTTTCACAGTATAAGTGCAAAGAAAAAAATACAATGAATGGGTACAGTATAAATATTTCACTGATATATTGTTTTGCATGATAAATAACAAATATCCACAAAGTCTATCAATACAGGGAGCAGAAATATTTATAAAATTGTAGTCACTTGCAGAAAATTTCTAGTAATACAGCCTTTGAACTATAAGATTGTTGGTTGGTGAAGTCAGTTCAAACAGATATATGAACAGGAAAGCTGGTTTGTAATAAATAGTGAGGAGACAGAGAGATAAGAAAAGAAAGCAGGTAGAGAGCAGGTAAACACCATAAATGAGTATCTTCTTCTTTCGGCTTTTTCACGGTTAGGTGTTGCCACAGAGGATGACCTGTCCGCTTATGATTGGCAGTGGAGTTTTACGATGTCGAGGTGCCAGCCTGGTGCCCAACCTTCCACAGAAGGCACACACATGCACACACTCACACCTAGGGCCAATTTGGAGTGTCCAATCCACCTACAGCATGTCTTTGGGATGTGGGAGGGAACCGGAGCACCCGGAGGAAACCCAAGTGACCACAGGGAGGACATGCAGACTCGCACAGAAGGCACCAAACACCATGAATGAGTATAGTATGAGACAATCTGTACATATAAGTAAGTACAGTAGGGAATATAATAGAAAGGATAGAAAATAATAAGATTTGATAGAATAAACTATACGCTTAATATGGTGTATAGGAACACAGGTTTATAGGCAAGTACTAGACAATCAGTCTGCAGACCATTTCAAGCCTAGTCAAAAAACACTATTCAAAATTTCCCTTTAGCCTCAAAGAGGGCAAGACAAGACAGAATGTGACAGAATTTGAGTCTGCCCTTCCTATGATCCAGGTTTACCTTGAAGGTGACAAGGGTGCTACTCTGCTTGACATGCAGTGAAAATTTGTTCCAGATGTGAAGGATACATTGGGATATGAATCTATCATGCTAACATGTCTTAGTTATCTGCTGATGAAGGTTTGGTTCCTTTAACCAAGTATTTGATGTACCATTAGTTCTATAGAAGATCAGATAATGTTGGCTCTTTCATGCCACAAAAGGCTAGACATAGATCTCCATGGAGGAGTCTGTAAGAGACTGAGTACAGAGAAAGGAGTGCCACTCTCTCCTGATAACTAAGATGTTTGAGGCCACTGATCTTCTCAGTTATGAATATTTGAGGTCTCTTAAATTGTGTGATATATTTAGATAAATACATGCCAAATAGTATATTATATTCCATATAGGGTGGGTCTACTAAGAGATGAGTAAAGGGGAATTAAGACTTCTTTGGATCTAGTGGACTTGCCTTTGGAAATTAGATGGGCCAGAGGAAAGCTTTTCTGAACTACTGTGGAGATATGATGTTCAAATGATAAGGAATTATCAACAAGAGGACCCAGATCCCTTACAGCCTTGTCTGCTTGGATGGGTGCATCTCCTATTCAGTACGTGGAACTGTTTTGTTTACCAAAATGAACCATGCTATTTTTTTTTTTTTCATTTAACTTGAGATCATTGTCTTTGCACTATTTTTAACAGGTCTAAGCCATATTGGAGCAATTGTGGGTCACTTGAAGATCGATTAACAACACCCAATTTACAGTCATCTGAAAACTTAAATTAACCTTTGGCCAGAAGTGCTGGCCTGAAGTCTGAGAAATACATGCCAAATAGGAGAGGTCCCAAATATGAGCCCTGAGGTGCACCACTGGTAATTGCTTTGCTTTCAGAAGTGGCACCTGCTACTATAACCAAATGGGTTCTGTCAGACAACCAGTTAACTATCCATCATATAATATAAGGATTTACATTCAGATTTACAAGTCTAGCAATACTTTTTGCATGGGGAATAGTGGGGAATAGTGTTAAATGCCTTGGCCAGGTCTATATATGCTGCATGCACTGCCTGCATAACCACTATCCACTGCTTCAGTTGCTCTTTCAATGATATTAATGAGGTTTAAGAGGCAGGCCCTTCCTATGAATAAGCTAAAGTGATACAAACGAAACACACCAACCAGTAAATCATCATCTTCTTTCGGCTATTCTTGCTAGGGGTCGCCACAGTGGATCATCTGTTTCCATTTCTTCCTGTCCTCTGCATCTTGCTCTGTCACACCAACCACCTGCATGTCCTCTCTCACCACATCCATAAACCTTATCTTAGGCCTTCCTCTTTTCCTGTTACCTGGTAGCTTCATCCTTAGCATCTTTTTCCCAATATACTCAGCATCCCTCCTCAGCACATGTCCAAACCAACGTAATCTTGCCTCTCTGGCTTTGTCACCAAACCTTCCAACCTGGGCTGACCCTCTAATATACTTATTCCTAATCCTGTCCACCCTCATCACACCCAGTGCAAATCTTAACATCTTTACCTCTGCCACATCCAGCTCTAACTCCTGCCTTTTTGTCAGTGCCACTGTCTCCAACCCATATAACATAGCTGGTTTCACTACCCTCTTGTAGACCTTCCCTTTCACTCTTACTGGTACTCGTCTGTCACAAATCACTCCAGACACTCTTCTCCACCCACTCCATCCTGCCTGTACTCTCTTCTTCACCTCTCTTCCACACTCACCATTACTCTGAACTATTGATCCCAAGTATTTAAACTCATCAACCTTCACCACCTCTACTCCTTGCATCCTCACCATTCCTCTATCCTCCCTCTCATTCACACACATATATTCTGTCTTAGTCCTGCTGACCTTCATTCCTCTTCTCTCTAGAGCATATCTCCACCTCTCCAGGGTCTCCTCCACCTATTCTCTATTCTCACTACAGATCACAGTGTCATCTGCAAACATCATAGTTCATGGGGACTCCTGTCTGATCTCATCTGTCAACCTGTCTATCACCAATGTAAATAAGAAAGGGCTCAGAGCTGATCCTTGATGTAATCCCACCTCCACCTTAAACGCATCCGTCACTCCCACCGCAGACCTCACTGCTGTCACACTACCCTCGTACATATCCTGCACCACTCTTACATACTTCTCTGACACTCCCAACTTCCTCATACAGTACCACAACTCCTCGCTAGACACCCTGTCATATGCTTTCTCTAAGTCTACAAAAACACAATGCAACTCCTTCTGACCTTCTCTGTACTTCTTCATCAACACTCTCAGAGCAAACATCGCATCTGTAGTGCTCTTTCCCAGCATAAAACCATACTGCTGATCACTAATCAACACATCCCTACTTAACCTAGCTTCCACTACTCTTTCCCATAACTTCATGGTGTGACTGATCAATTTAAACCCTCTGTAGTTATTACAGCTCTGCACATCACCCTTATTCTTAAAAATCGGTGTCAAAACACTTTTTCTCCATTCCTCAGGCATCCTCTCACTTTCCAAGATTTTGTTAAACAATCTGTTTAGAAACTCCACTGCCATTTCACCTAAACACCTCCGTGCTTCCACAGGTATGTCATTTGGACCAAAAGCCTTTCCATTCTTCCTCTTCATAACTATCCTTACTTCCTCCTTGCTAATCCATTGCACTTCATGATTCACTATCCCCACATCATCCAACCTTCTCTCCCTCTCATTCTCTTCATTCATCAACCCCTCAAAGTACTCTTTCCATCTGCTCAACACACACTCCTCACTTGTGAGTATGTTTCCCTCATTATCCTTTATCACCTTTACCTGCTGCACATCTTTATTAGCTCGGTCCCTCTGTCTAGCCAATCGGTACAGGTCCTTTTCTTCCTCCTTAGTGTCCAACCTATCATACTCTTCATATGCCTTATCCTTAGCCTTTGCCACCTCTTTCTTTGCCATGCACCTCCATCTCCTTATACTCCTGTCTACATTCTTCATCTCTCTGACAATCCCACCTCTTCTTTGCCAACCTCTTTCTCTGTATACTCTCCTGTACTTCCTTATTCCACCACCATGTCTCCTTGTCGTCCTTCCTCTGTCCAGATGTCATACCAAGCACCTTTCTAGCCGTCTCCCTTACTAGCTCTGCTGTAGTTACCCAGCTATTTGGTAACTCTTCACTGCCACCCAGTGCCTGTCTTAACTCTTCTCTGAACTCCACCTCACAATTACCATTTTTCAATTTCCACCATTTGATCCTTGGTACTGCCCTTACACTCCTCCTCCTCTTCTTGATCACCAACGTCATCCTACAAACCACCATCCTATGCTGCCTAACTGCACTTTCCCCGGTCACCACTTTACAGTCTCCAATCTCCTTCAAACTGGCCCTCCTACATAAGATATAATCCACCTGTGTGCATCTTCCTCCACTCTTGTATGTAACCCTATGCTCCTCCCTCTTATTAAAATACGTATTCATCACAGCCATGTCCATCTTTTTTGCAAAATCCACTACCATCTGACCTTCTGCATTCCTTTGCTTAACACCATACCTACCCATCACTTCTTCATCCCCTCTGTTCCCTTCACCAACATACCCATTGAAATCTGCTCCAATCACCACTCTCTCACCCTTGGGTACAGTCATCACCACTTCATCCAACTCACTCCAAAATTTTTCTTTCTCATCCATCACACACCCAACTTGTGGAGCATATGTACTAACAGCATTCATCATTACACCATCAGTTTCCAGCTTCATAAACATCACTCTATCCGACACTCTTTTCACCTCCAAAACACTCTTAGCATACTGTTCCTTCAGGATAACTCCTATGCCATTTTTCCTCCCATCCACACCATGATAAAACAATTTGAACCCACCTCCAATACACCTAGCCTTACTCCCCTTCCTTCTGGTCTCTTGCACACACAATATACCAACCTTCCTTCTATCCATTATATCAGGTAGCTCTCTCCCTGTACCAGTCATACTACCAACATTCAAAGTTCTGATCCTCATTACCACAGTCCTAGCCTTTCTTCTCTCTTCCTGCCTTTGGCCATGCCTTCCCCCTCTTCTCCTCCTTCGGCCAACAGTAGCCCAATTTCCACCAGCACCCTGTTGGCTAGCAGTACTCGTGGCGGTCGTTGTTAACCCGGGCCTCGACCAATCCGGTATGTAAATATCTACTGCTGTCCGCATGAATGATTTGGCAAAGTTTTACACTGGATGCCCTTCCTGACACAACCCTCCCCATTCATCCGGGCTTGGGACCGGCACAAAGAAATGCATTGGCTTGTGCATTCCCAGGGTATTTTAATTTAGCGCTTTCGTCTTGACAATGCAAAATACTTCATCAGAATAAAACATAATTTGAACAGCCACCTTATATAAAATTCAAAAACACCTGATTGAACAACTACAAACTTTCATTCCACATTTAAAGATGTTGTTGTTGTGTCTTTCGGCTTTTCCCGGTTAGGGGTCACCACAGTGGAACTCCGGTCCGCTAATGATTGGCAGTTAATTTTTACATGCTGAGTTGCCAGCCCTAATGCACAACCTTCAACGAAGGTACGCCCATTCACGCATGTCTCCACGCAGAAGACGCTCTAGCTGAGAGTCGAACTGGTCAGCGTCTTACTGTGAGGGGACAACGCTACCACAGCACCACCACCGCGGATTCCACATTTAGAGTACAGTAAAACCCTATGTGAAATTATCTGTAAAAGAAGTTAAAAATACATAACATTTAAACAAATTTTTGCTTTTATGTAAGGTTTTGTGCAAAATACCATGCTTAAAATTAAGGAATGTATTCAACAAGATTTTTTTTTTTAAATGTGCTGTATGTTACCACATAAGAAACTGCAATGATTTAATATTCAGAACTGGCTTTTAGTTTAAACACACTCTGAATGGAACATTGTTCATTCAGTCCAGGAGGGGTAACTGCATTTAATTTAAGCTGCCATTGCAGTTTCCTGAACTCCAAAAAATCATTATATGACCTCTCTCTCTGTCCCAAATCTATGTGGTCAATCACCATGAATTTGAAAGTGTGTTGTGGAAAAATAATCACATGTTTTGCCAGAGCATCGTTCCTGTCCATCTTTCTAATGCTATATACATGTTGATAAATTCTACTACGGAACTGTTTGAGAGTTTTTCCTACATAATATGCAGGACATTGTTGGCAAGATGCTAAATATACCACATCCTGCGATTTGTAATTATATTTCTTTTTAAGTTTTATGGACCCATAATTATGGACATTAACTGAGTTACATTCTAAAATGTGTTGACATTGAGTACAGCACCCACACTTAATCATCTTACCCTCTGAATTAGTTGTCCCTTCCACTTCTACCGTGTTTTTTATACATACATCCTTCTGGTACACTATTTGTGGTCTCTCCCCCACAACTTTAATATGTTGGGGGTCCACCGAGAAAATTACCCAGTTTTTCTCAATTATATGTCTTATGTCATAGAAATCACTGTTGAAAGTAAAAACTAGTGTTCTACTGAAGCAGTTCATAGATTCCTTATTGATACCTTGGGAGAGTTTATTCAACCCTATACCCATCAGTGGGGTGAACCCCCCCCCCAAGTCTTATCACTTAAAAAGTTCTTTGTGTACCCTCTTTTTATAAACATTTCCTTCAAAACCCGACATTGTGTCAGAAATTCATCTGTTTCCGAAACCATTCTTGCCAACCAGATGCATCGTCCTTTCACCAAAGATTTTTTCTAATGGATAGGGTGGAGACTAGAGTAATACAACAAGGTGTTCGAATATGTGGGCTTCCTGTAAATATTAGAGGAAAATTCACCTCTTAGTCTGTTTTTAGATAAATTAATGTCCAAATAACTAATTTCCTCTTCTGATACATTCATGGTGAATTTCAAAAATGTAGTAGTCGTATGTAAGTATTGAAAAAAATCATTTAGTCAGTCTCTCATACCTGCCCAAAATATAATGATATTCTCCAAAAAACATGCAAAATGTGTCCATGAATCTGAGAAATTACTGTTTAAATCATAATTCATCTCCCAATAGTCCGATACTATGTTGGCAAAGGAGGAGGTACACGCTGCCCCCATGGCCACTCCAGTTTTCTGCTTAAATAGTTGTTTTTCAAATGTTCAGAAATTATTCTCCAGCACTATCTTCATCATGGTAGCCAAAGTAGAAATTTTGTTGTGTGGTAAAGTCAGTGTATTTACTCAAATACTCAGAAAAACATTCTATACCCAAGTTATGGGGGATCACGGAAAAAAAGATCGACCACGTCAATAGTGACAAAAATGAGGTCTTCGTTATATGAATTCTGATCAATACGCCCCAAAAAATCCCAAGAGTCCTTGATATATGTAGGATGTTGTAAAAGTACATGTTTTGTGTGTTTGTCTATGTATTGGGCTATATAAAAAGTTTTAGAAGCCCTACCATCTACTTCTGGATGAAGTGGGGGTCTCTTAGTCCCTTGTATATTTTTGGTATTCCAAATACCGTAGGGATTTTTCGGCAAGACACTTTTAGATATTCTAGTTCTGTGGTGGTAATTTGGTCATTTAACCTTAAGTCTTCTAGACACACATCCACCATGTGATAAGCTATATTAATTTCATTAACTGAAGATTCCTCATATATGTCAGTAAATGAGATGGAAAACATTTTATTGACGTAGTCATTTGTGTTCATAATCATGACCCCCCCCCCTCCATTCCCTGGTTTCATGATTCGGGTGTTACCATTTTGTTACATAGTTGTTTGAGTAAATCAGACTCTGCCCTGATTAAGTTAAAGCAATCTACTTGGTTATTTTTTTGATGTAATAACTCATGAATTTCACTTTCACACAGCTTTTCAAAGATGGAAATGACTGGTAAAGAGGGGGCTATGAATGTGCTAGATCTAGTACAACCTCTGTTTGGTGTACTACTTGTAGCAGTGTCTTTAAAATAAAAAGCCAGATTAAGTTTTCTGGAGAATAACTTAAAGTTTATTAAAACTTCCTCAATTCTAGCTTTTCTACAGGGAACAAAGGTGAACCCCTTTTTAAATAAATTTGCACAAGACACTGTGATATTCACCTCACTATAATTATACACTTCAAAGTCCCCTTTAATATTACAAATACTTTTCAAGACCTCTGCTTCTGAAAATGTATTTAACTCACCAGTGTCCTGTAATTCTACAGAATGTGTGTTCAGTACTTCCCTCTCCCCTCCGCCTTCCCCTCTGATTCACATATTGACCCCTGTAATAAGTGTCCTGTCTTTAACTGTTCTGAAAACCCTCCCTCTTGTATCCTCAGTCTCTCAGACCTCCTCAGAGGGGGGTGTATTAAAGGGTCTGCCATCTCAAAGTAAGAAGGTGACTGATTATAAGATACAGATTCAACTTCCCTTGCTTCATTTACAACTTTATTGACAGTAGAGTTTGTTGTATAAGTAGGGGGTGGGGTGTGCAACACCATTCAAATACTCTCTTTCATCTCTCATCAATTTTTTAACTTTTCAATCATGTATTTCTGTCATAGCATGGTCAGCCTTCACAAAAACATTAAAATACACATCTTTTTTAGAATCAAATAACAAATCCATATGCAAAGTTCTATCAATTCTGTTAATAGTTTCATCAAGTTCTAGCAATTTTCTGTCGTTGTCATTTATCAGTACCTTTAAAAGTTCACAGCCATGCCTATTACATAAGGCTAAAAGTTCCTTGTGTAAAACCGAATCCTTCTCTAACCCAGAAGGAAATTTCCAAAGCCTCAGCCCTTTTGGAATACGTTTAACATGAATGCAGTCTACCAAATATTTATTCCCCATTTGTAATCTCCTGTATTTCAAACCAGTTTTAGTTGTTTATCCACCAACATGCATTGGAAATTTCCTTCTGGGTTAGAGAAGGATTCTGTTTTACACAAGGAACTTCTAGCCTTATTTAATAGGCACGGCTGTGAACTTTTAAAGGTACTGATAAATGACAATGACAGAAAATTGCTAGAACTTGAAACTATTAAGAGAATTGATAGAAGTTTGCATATGGATTTGTTATTTGATTTTAAAATGGATATCTATTTTAATGTTTTTGGGAAGGCTGACCGTGCTATGACAGAAATACGTGATAGAAAAGTAAAAAAAAATTGATGAGAGATGAAAGTATTTGAATGGTGTTGCATACCCCCACCCCCTACTTATAAAACAAAATATACTGTAAATAAAGTTGTAAATGAAGCAAGGGAAGTTGAACCTGTATCTTATAATCAGTCACCTTCTTACTCTGAGATGGCAGACCCTTTAGTACAGCCCCCTCTGAGGAGGTCCGATTTTCAGAACAGTTACAGACAAGACACTTATTACAGGGGTCAATATGTGAATCAGAGGGGAGAGGGAAGTACTGAACACACATTCTGTAGAATTATAGGACACTGGTGAGTTAAATACATTTTCAGAAGCAGAGGTCTTGAAAATTATTTTTAATATTGAAGGGGACTATAAAGTGCATAATTATAGTGAGGTGAATATCACAGAGTCTTGTGCAAATTTATTTGAAAAGGGGTTAACCTTTGCTCCCTGTAGAAAAGCTAGAACTGAGGAAGTTTTAATAAACTTTAAGTAATTCACCAGGAAACTTAATCTGGCTTTTTATTTTAAAGACACTGCTACAAGTAGTACACCAAATAGAGGTTGTACTAGATCTAGCACATTCATACCCCCCTCTTTACCAGTCATTTCCATCTTTGAAAAGCTGTGTGAAAGTGAAATTCATGAGTTATTACATCAAAAAAATAATCAAGTAGATTGCTTTAAGTTAACCAGGCAGAGTCTGATTTACTCAAACAACTATGTAACAATGGTAACATCCGAATCATGAAACCAGACAATGGAGGGGGGGTCATGATTATGAACAAAAATGAATACGTCAACAAAATGTTTTCCATCTTATTTATTGACACATATGAGGAATCTTCAGTTAATGAAATTAATATAGCTTATCATAAGGCGGATGTATGTCTAGAAGACGTAAGGTTAAATGACCAAATTACCACCACAGAACTAGAATATCTAAAAGTGTCTTGCCCAAAAATCCCTTTGGTATTTGGAATACCGAAAATGCTCAATGTACTAAGAGATCCCCCACTTCTTCCAGTAGTAGATGTTAGGGCTTCTAAAACTTTTTATATAACCCAATAAATAGACATACACACAAAACATGTACTTTTACAACATCCAGATATATCAAGGACTCTTGGGGATTTTTTGGGGTGTATTGATCAGAATTTATATAATGGTCAATCTTTTTTCTGTGATCTCCCATAGCTTGGGTATAGAATGTTTTTTTGAGTATTTGACTAAATACACTGACTTTACACATGACAAAATTTCTACTTTGGTTACCTTGATTTGAGATAGTGCTGGTGAATAATTTCATAACATTTAAAAAACAACTATTTAAGGAAAAACTGGAGTTGCCATGGGGACAGAGTGTGCCCCCTCCTTTGCCAACATAGTATTGGCCTATTGGGAGTTGAATTATGTTTTAAACAGTAATTTCTTAGATTCATGGACACATTTTGCAAATTTTTTGGACAATATAATTATATTTTGGACAGGAACAAGAGACAGACTAAATGATTTTTTTCAGTACTTACATATGACTACTACATTTTTGAAATTCACCATGAATGTATCGGAAGAGGAAATTAGTTATTTGGACATTGTTATCTAAAAACAGACTAAGAGGTGAATTTTCCTCTAATATTTACAGGAAGCCCACATATTCAAACACCTTCTTGTATTATTCTAATCACCACTCAAGCCTAGAGCTGTTGGACATGCTACACTTAAAGAAATCCCAATCCCTCAGAGCCACACACTCCAGGGATCTAAACCTTGTCATCACAATGAACAAAATATGCTGGAAGGATAGGTTCCTGACCCAGAGACTCCCCAGACTCTGGAATAGACTGCCCATACATGTCAAGCAGAGCACCTATTTAGCCCTCTTCAAAAGGAACCTTGACGATTCGATGGGAGTTAGGAAATTCTCCCCGGGGGTCATGTCAGTCACCCTGATAGTCAAGGGTCCAGGGAGGTAAATACTGTGCGAAGAAATAGCCAGGGAATTGTTAGGGCTAGGTTTGTATAGGCCCTAGGGCAAATAGCCTAGTACCAACCTATGAACCTATGAACCCTATCCATCAGAAAAAAATCCTTGGTAAAAGGACAATGCGTCCGGTTGGCAAGGATGGTTTTGGAAACAGATGAATTTCTGACACAATGCGGGGTTTTGAAGGAAATGTTTATTAAAAGAGGGTGCCCAGAGAACTTTTTTAAGTGATATTTTCAATGAAGTGGTACAAAATAAGACTTAGGGGAGTTTTCACCCCACTGATGGGTATAGGGTTGAATAACCCGTCCCAAGGTATCAATAAGGAATCTATGAACAACTTCAGTAGAGCACTAGTTTTAACTTTCAGCAGTTATTTCTGAGATATAAGACATATAATTGAGAAAAACTGGGTAATTTTCTCAGTGGACCCCCAACATATTAAAGTTGTGGTTGGAGAAACCACAAATAGTGTACCAGAAGGATGTATGTATAAAAAACACGGTAGAAGTGGAAGGGACAACTAATTCAGAGGGTAAGATGATTAAGTGTGGGTGCTGTACTCAATGTCAACACATTTTAGAATGTAACTCAGTTAATGTCCATAATTATGGGTCCATAAAACTTAAAAAGAAATACAGTTGCAAATTGCAGGGTGTGGTATATTTAGCATCTTGCCAACAATGTCCTGCATATTATGTGGGAAAAACTCTCAAATAGTTCCATAGTAGAATTTATCAACGCTGTGGCAAAACATGTGATTATTTTTCCACAACACACTTTCAAATTTGTGGTGACTGACCATGTAGATTTGGGACAGAGAGGGGGGGGGGGTCATATAATGAATTTTTGGAGTTCAGGGAACTGCAATGGCAGCTTAAATTAAATGCAGTTACCCTTCCTGGACTGAATGACCAATGTTCCATTCAGAGTGTGTTTAAACTAAAAGCCAGTTCTGAATATTAAATCATTGCAGTTTCTTATGTGGTAACATACAGCACATTTTAAAAAAAAATTCTTGTTGAATACATTTCTTAATTTTTAGCATGGTATTTTGTACAAAACCATACATAAAAGCAAAAATGTTATATTTGTTTATATGTTATGTATTTTTAACTTCTTGTATAGATAATTTCATGTAGGGTTTTACTGTACTATATCATTAAATGTGGAATGAAAGTTTGTAGTTGTCCAATGAGGTGTTTTTGAATGGTATATAAGGTGGCTTTTCAAATTATGTTTTATTCTGATGAAGTTTTTGCATTGTCAATATGAAAGAGCTAAATTAAAATACGTTGGTGTGATTCCAGTTTATTCTTTGTTATTTAAGCTAAAGTGATGGCTGTCCAGGTCTGAGAGATTTTTAAATGTCCAGATTAATGAAGTCGCCGATAATGCACTCCATAGCTTTATAAATTAGACTAGAGAAACTAATGGGTCTGTAGTTACCAAGGTGAATGTTGGACCACCCTTGTGTAATGGCATTACATTAACTGTTTTCTAGGCTTTATGAATGTAAGGAGTAGAGAGGATTAGATTAAAGAGTGCAAGTAGAGGTATAGAAAGGACATATTTGGCAGTGATAATCAGGCAACCTGGTATGTTGTCAGGGCCTATGGATAAGTATTCTTAGCTTTTGAAAGAGCTGAGAGAATTTGTTACACAGAAATTAAATGGGGTGGCTGGGATTGTGGAAACTGTGCAATACGCATAACTCTGGGTGAAGGAAAATTTGTATTAAATTTGTTTGGTAAGATATTTGCCATTTCCTTTTGGGTCAGAGAATGTAATATTATTGTGGACTAGCTCTGAACACTGTTGGGTGTTATTTCTCAAGTTCCTGAAGTAATTAATGTAAGATTTGCAGTTATTTTTGGTTTGCCTGAGTGGCTATTTTAGGTTTATACTCATATTTCAGCTTCCTAATGGCCCTCTTAAGCTCTTTGTTAGTTTGCTTAAGTGTGCTCTTAAGGTAGGTAGAATGACACCTGCTATAACTATTAAGAAGTTTCTTTCTTTTGTTATATAATTTATTTATATGGGTATTCCACCACAGTCACGTTTAAGTGTTATAGCTTTGGTTATCCAGGTGATATACATGAAGAAAGCCAAATGCATGTTAGATGGCTGTTTTATTTCTAGTTTAAATGACATTCTAAATAATATGTGACAGGTTCTTACACAAAATTGGGGAATCCTGGCAAAGTGATTATGTCATTTTTACAAGACAAAAAAATAACTTTACTTTAGCAAAAGTCATTGAGAAAACTCTTTTGTATCCTGACATCAGTTTTCTGGACCCTTATAGCTGTATTATAATGCTACTGGGTGGGAAATGATGGCTGTGATGTCATAGCACTGATGCTGGGTGGGAGATGCTGGCTGTGATGTCATAGCACTGACGCTGCTTGTTTTACTAGTGCTTCCACCATTTTCACAAGTTCTGGGGACTGGCTGTGTTCTCTTTCCAAAGATTAAAAAAAAACTTTATTGTCATTTAGGAAACACAATTGCAACCTAGATGAAATTTCAGGTATCAGCTCATGAGAGTACAGAGGCAATTTAGGTATAAAAAGACTAAGCCATGACATGTACACAACTGTTCTAATGACTACTACACATAAACAAATACTCCATATAACCTGTTTCTAGTCAGGTTAAACTACCAGTACAGATAAACCTAAACCTATGAAGAAATAATACTGTACATAGAAGAAGAAAAGAAAAGGCAGTTTGTTAATATTGCACATGAGGAATTATTGCAATTGCATTTTTAAGAGAAAGATATTGCAGCTATTGATACTGTTATTGCAGTTCCTGAAAATGAATTATATGCAAAGTATCTAAATTATTTAAATTGCAATACTCAAATTATTCATGTGAGAATTGTTTTCAGTCTTTTATTACTGCAGGAGGTGAAAGTCTTCTGTGTTATATCACTGTTGGAAATACAATTAGATCATTAACAGAAATGTCATACTGGAAAAAAAGTTTTCATTAGCTATTACATGCCCCATACAAGAAACATTTAACTCACAAAACTGTATTTTGTAATTAACTTTTGATCTATATTTACCCTTTACACCTGCTTATTTATAGTACTGTTTTATGTAGCCTTGGGTATCAGCAGCTTTGGTTCTTGGCTAACTGCGTGTGACCCTGTTCAGAGATGCTCGCACAAAATGACAATAAATTCTCTGCTCACTTGTAACTTTGAAATCCATTTACAAACAAATAATGTTGCTCTTGCTTGTCTGTGCATGTATATGTCCACCAAATGTTCTTCATCTTGAAAGTCAGCCACAAGTCTGACTATTAAGCATTTGTATATTACAAGGTACAATCTAAAAGAGATGTCTGCTTTTTTTCCTTGTTATTAAGGATACAAGCAAAAACAATTTCATAAGTTCATATGATCATGCTTAGAGCTAATGGACACTGTTGATCCTGACTCAAAATATACATTCATCTGTAATGCAGTGCCCCTCACCAGTGACCCACATATCTCTGGAATGGGTTGTTGCCAGAATGCAAATTTATTTTTACTAATTACCTAGTATTTTACTGTCATATCTGGAAATGCAGTTCACAACTTTAAAAAGGTAGACTACAATAGTCTTAGATGCAAAGATACCAGATAGCAACACTTCTTGATATCAAATAGTAAAACTATTGTAGGGGAGCATCATAAAAAGGTAATCTTTTCCTGGTACTAAAATAAATACATGAGCTCATAGCTGAGAAAAAGAGCAGTATTTGTTGTGGGCATCATGCAGTTGCATACACAGAAGTTTTGGAATTGCATGCCAGCTTCACAATGTAGCCACCCTTCCTCACAAGTGTAGTCTCCCACAACCCTAGAAAGTACAGGTTTTAACAGAAAATATATTTAACCAACTCAATATTCTGAGAAATACCATACATTTATTAAGATATATTACTATAAATCATGATAAATAGCCCACATTTAAACAATTTTTGTCCAAACTGCAAATTTTAAAAATCCCATGCCATGGCATACATGGTACATGGCTCCGTACACCAGTGTCTTGATGCCATGAACATAGGTCTCAGACTACTAAAAGTCCAATGTGGGGAACACCGACCATAACAATGTATGACAAAAGGTCAAAATGTGGACCCCCAAACACAAACACACACACACACAAACACACGCACACACACACACACACACACACACACACACACACACACACACACACACACACACACACACACACACACACACACACACTGATCAACAGCTTAATTTCAGCTCTCCCAGTTTAAAAAAAAAAAGAAACTGAGAGATAGAAGATAGTAATTCTGCCAGTTTTAGTAAAATTCAGAGACTGTTTAATAAGTACACTGCCTGGATGCCAGCAAAGAAAAAACTTACAGAGACTGAGAGAAAATCAACTTGAAAGGGTGAAAAGAAAACTCTGACTGGAAAGAGTCCTACAGTGTTCAGTAAAAAACAGGACAAGACCCAGTTTTAGTGCAAGAGACGGCATTGTGTAATTTAGAGGATAAAAATCAAACGTGCTCAGAGCTGATTAAAATATATGAAACACTGAAGGAGTATATCAATAACAAAATGTGGAAAATGTAAGAAATATTAAAAAGCTATTTAGATGAACAGATAAAACTGCAAAAATCAGAGGTCAAAATGAAGAAAAGGCTGGCTAGGTATACGACTGCTCAAGAAGAGATGTTTCAAAAAAACGGTAGAGTTACAAGACCCCATGCAGGGAAAACCAGATATTTGCTGCTGTACCGGTGGAACTGGACTGTATTAATTGTATTAATTGTATGAAAGCACAAATAAGCAACTGGAGTGGTATTCCACAGCAGGGTTTGTTAATTTAAAAGGCACATTGTGTGCATGCTCCAAAATCTGGCCATGAGAAAGCAGCCTAGACCTGTATTAGTAAAGATGCAATCTAATCAACAGGAAGAGTTAATTCTGACAAAACTGTGGTAGAAGGCAAAGTGTTAAAAACTGCAGACAGTAGAGTGCTTATAGAAATGATGATTCACTGTACACCAGGCAGAAGAGAAGTAAATTCATCCCAACAATCAGGGAATGTTGATAGACAGGCATGAGACTCAAGTTGCTATATGTATTTGTCTTCAGAATATTTTTTTCCTGGAAGATCAAAGTTATTTTTGATGCAAAACTGACTAAGGAGGAAATACAAAAGTTGTCCAACAAAAAGTGAGCCATCAAAAAGAACAGGGCTATGCTTCTCCTTCTTCTGATAATAAAGTTCATAGAGAGACTTTGCCAGTGAACCCTTTTTCACTGTTCCAAAGGAAAATGATTGAGAGACAGAAAAAGTCACAGCAGTTGACTAGCAGAATCAGAAGTACCTTAGACTTGAACCAGAGTCTGGGGTTGAGAGATGGAGATGAACAGAAAGAAGACCAGCAACACTGCAACTACTGAATAAAAGTGAGATTATAAAGCATCAATTACATTTATGGAATATCGCTTTAGAAGAAAACGTGGCTGAGAAAGATTGTACTTTTGTTGACTTTGTTAAACTTGTGGTCGGTGAAAAGTATATATCCCACTTCATGTCATTAATATTTGGAAGGACACTAAAAGGGAAAAAAGAAAGTAACTGTAAGTAAAACCTGTTTTGCTCTTAACAGTATTTATATAAATCACGTCATGATATAAATTGCATGTTGTATAGGAAAGCATTTTCAGTGACTGTTGTATGTGATAAAGCTACTAAAGTGAACATTTTTTTTCTTTTACACAGCTAGTGGGGTTTGGCATTATTGGCCTGAAATTGTCCATTAAAATGATGAAACAAGTCATGGGCATTCAGAATCATCAATTAGCTGAAACACCTGAGGTTCATAAGGATCATTTGCATATATCCCATGTGCCTTTGATACGAGAGGTTTGGGAGATCACTCAGTGGAAGTTCTAGCTTTGCTGGAGTTTTCATTTTGTTTTTACTTTTTTAGCTTTAGGAAATGTAGGCATTACAATGTAAACAGAAAGGAATGGATGTACAAAAGTATGTTTAAGTTAATATACTGTAATTTTAAGCTGTTGGGTGTAAAGGTATACTGGTTATAATATATGTAGAACTAAGATGTTTTGTCTTACTTTTGCATAGGTGAATGTCTGGAGTACTGCTCTTGGCTTAATCTAATAACATTTTTTGTGTGTAAGTAAGTGAGTTGAAAGATAAGAGAACATCTGGAATGTAATGAAAAGTTTTCCTTTACCAAATAAATGTTCAGTGTGAATTGAAAAGCCTGCAGCTGAGAGCAGCTGTACACTATGTTCATATATTACCATGGAGACAAGTTAAATACAGGTGAAGGCAATAAATCTTCAGAGTACTAAGCATTGTTTGATGAGAGAAATGTAAAATTAAAAAGGTACAATAACAAGCAGCGTAGTAAAAAATAAAGTTTAAAATTACTGGAATGAGTAAGAGATATCAGCTTTCCTGGTACCTAAATACTTCAATGCATTTACTAGAACAATGTATAATTTTATTTTATTTAATGATAGCCAGTGTCCATTTTCTTAAGGCTAAAAGTTAATGTTTTCTGAAAGCATACACTCTGTTTTTCACATCTGGAAGTGGAATAAAGATAGTACAAGAACAGACAACAATTATTCTAAGTAGGAGAACAGGCTGTAACATGTGCCTTACTATGGATAAACTTAATTTTAGATTAGGTAATACCTGTGGATGCAGCTATTGATTTGAGACAAATGATTCTATTATTTTAAGATGTACATAGTTTTGTGTGTTGGTTTTAAGTTAATAGGTTTTGGAGGTGTTCTGGGCTCTTTTTTTATTTGAATGTTTTCATTAAACAAATAGTCTTGTAAAATGTGACATAGGCTCAAATGGAGATTACAAGTGATGAGAAACAACTATAAAGGATCAACCTACATAACATTAGTGGACACATCAAACACAAAAGCTGGAATTAGACATTTTAAAAAGTTGGCATTTATAATAGGTGGGAATAATAGCTTCTTATCATAATGGTCTCATTTTCCATGTTACTTTGGAATATGAATGACCATACAGATATATATAAAAAGATAGGAGTATTGAATTATATTAAGACTTGCAGAGAGTGAATAAAAATGCTGCAGGAGACACATTTGAAAAGAAGTGAGCCTGTGAATTTGATAAAAAAGATTTCAAGAATGTATATTCAGCAGAATATTAGGGACAAAGGCAAATGGAATACTTATACTAATTGCTCCAATAATGCTAGAAGGGAGGAGGATTATATTGGCATGTATTTATAGTTCATCTAAAAACTGCTTAAGAAAATTTTGGGAGAAATAATCAGCTTTCAACATGGAATATTACTTATAGGTGGAGACTGGAGCTTGATTTGCAACAGTGACAATGTATTGAGGGACCTAGAAGGGAAAATATAAAAAAAGAGCATACATTTTTGAATTCAATAGTAGGAATTTGAGGAGAGTCCACACAATGTTCCTTAAGGTATAATAGCTGGGCTAGACTTGACAGAAAGTATATTTCACAGGCAAATGTCCATTTAATTGAGAACTTTGATACACGTCTAATAGCTATTTCAGATCAGACACCAATAATTGCTAAGAGAAAAATGTACGATAATTAAGTTAAATTGAGGCATTAGCACTTCCCCACCTACCTGTTGAAAAGAGAGAAATTTAAGGAATGGATAGTGGAAATTATTTGAGAGTTATAAGGAAAGATAGAAATGTCATCAGTAGTTATAGCTAGTGAGTGGGATAAAATGAAAGTGGAGTTTAAAAATTGAGTAGAAATAAAAGAAAAAGAGATATAGTTAAGGAATAACAATAATTCTTTAGTGGGGCTGACAAAGGTTGCATTATTGCAGAATAAGGAGAATCTCGCAGAACAAGAAGAGGTGCAAGTACAGAGTGCTAAAGAGAAAAAAGAGAGTGCCTGAATAATATGCACACTTTTAGAAAAATTGCTGTTATCAACTGTTTTTCGATAATAACTCCAGAGCACAAAAACGTTAAGCACAATGACTTAGACAACAGAAAGTAGAAAGGGTTGTTGGCAAACTTAAGGAGCCTATAACAAGAAAAATAGCAACAGATCATGTAGTGGTATTAGAGATATTTTGGAAATTGTATTAAAATTTCTATAAAGCTGAGAAAAAGCACAAATGGAAATATTTATGTGAAGGTTAGAGGTAGGTGAGGTGCAACAATTAACAGTTAAGATAGGAACAGATGAGGTAAAAACTGTGACATATAATTGGCCTGCATGAAAGTCTCCAGAAATGGATGATATTCCTGTGGAAGTCTGGAAGCTAAGGAGGGAAGAAAGTGATAAAGATCTGGAAGGTTTGTTTAACAGCATTTTAAAAGGAGAAGTACCAACATCATGGAAGAAAGCTGTGGTAACTGTAATACCTAAAGACAATAAAGACACATCAGACCTAGCTTCATATAAGCCCATTTCAATTTTAAATCATGGTTATAAAGTGGTTATGTGTATAATAGCCTAAAAGAATGGCAAAGATATTGCCAAAATTGATAGCTATGGATCAATGTGGTTTAGTGGAGAGGAGGCAAACATTTGACAACATACAAGAACAATGGTGATCCACAAGGAAGCAGAATTTAAGAAAAATACTACTGCTGTTGGTGGTGGATCTTGATGTAGAGAAAGCATTTGACAGAGTAAGCTGGGATTTTTTAAGTAGGGCACTGGAAGCATTTGTATTTTCTGATAAAATAAAATAAAAAAGTTAATTGGGAGAACATATGAAAGATTAGAGCCAAAAATTAAAATGTAAGGGTTCTCCTCTTTACAGAGTAACTTAGGCAGGGGTGCCCTCTTAGTCGCTTGGTTGGTGAGGGGTGAATAATGAGCCTTGCCCTGCTGGGCAATCAAGTGTCGGGGTATATTAGTGCTTGCTATTAGGTCTGAGCAAGTGCTGGACTGTAGGATGCTTTTTAAGTGCTTAGGTTGACAGTTAGAGTACTTTCAAGGGGCAAACTGAAGAGGAGACTTGGTGGAGCCAGGATAAATTTAGCCCTAGCTAACTGGTGCTGCCTGGACATGCAAAACTGTGCAAATGTGGTTTTTACAGCAGGGAAATGAAAGAAATAGAAATTAGCCCAAAATGGCCTATAAACTACTAACTTCTGGTGAACAGAGAAACCTCCCTCTATCCAAGTAAGGTATGGGCAGCTCAGAAAATTGTAACACAGCCCTGAATTCAGCACTAGCCTGAAAACTGGACTATACTAGCTTAGAAAGGTGGGAAACAATGATTTTTTTTAAAAGATAAGGCAAAAACAGTAAAAAATACACTTAAAACAGCTTTAGATGACTACAAGCAATTAGAAAAGGTTTTTAAACAAATTAGCCAATTAACCAGTAAAAAAATCTCAAAACTGAGCCCTGTTCCTGTAGTCTTCAATCAGACAAGTTCTAACTGCACACCTGCCACTGGGGTGTAGCGGAACCTTCTCCAAAAAAGAAGGCCTGGATTAGTGCTCAAGTTATACAAGCAAAGCTAGATTCAGCAGGCCAGGATCTAGTCTATGCTACAGTAAACAAGGCGCACCAATTTCAGTAAGAAACAGTTCAAATATGCAGGCACTATAAGCCTTTAACCAGAAATTCCCAGCTCAGAAGGGCAGAGTCCAGCCTCTCCTCCCACAAGAGTGCAGACCATGAACCTTCTTAATATAAAATAACTGGCCTGAAGCCCAAGTGCTTAAACCAGATCTAATACACATTTAGAATAACAGACACTGAGCCTTCAGTCAGCAGTTCCCAACTTAGAAGGATGTAAGCTACCTATCCTGCCACAACAGTGCAGACCACAAACCTTCTTAATGTAAAACAACTGGTCTGAAGCCCAAGTGCTAAAGCCAAAATGCTTAGAATGATAGCTACACTTTAATCAGGTTACTACCAAGCAGTAATAAATACAATTGAATACTTTTAAGAAGGCCTGGATTAGTGCTCAGGTTATACAAACAAAGCTAGATTCAGCAGGCCTGGATCTAGTCTATGCTACAGCAAACAAGGCACACCAATTTCAGTAAGAAGCAGTTCAAATATGCAGGCACTATAAGCCTTTAACCTGAAATTACCAGCTCAGAAGGGCAGAGACCAGCCTCTCCTCCCACAAGAGTACAGACCACGAACCTTTCTAATGTAAAATAACTGACCTGAAGCCTAAGTGCTTAAACCAGAACTAATACACTTTTAGAATAACAGACACTGAGCCTTCAATCAGCAGTTCCCAACTTAGAAGGATGTAAGCTACCTGTCCTGCCACAGCAGTGCAGACCACAAACCTTCTTAATGTAAAACAACTGGTCTGAAGCCCAAGTGCTTAAACCAAAAGGCTTAGAATGATAGTTAGACCAAGCAGTAATAAATACAATTGAGTACTTTTAAGATAACGCAAAAGCAAAATAAAGTAATAAAATAGGAAGAAACACAAATACAGTAAAAGCAGATGAAAAAAGTGCAATTTTTTTTTTTTGAGTGAGCAAATGAGATGGGCCCAAGAGGAGTATCCAAATGCAAATTTACAAGAGGGGCAGGCAATTTCAAAGCCACCAAGATTAACACCAAAACAAAAGCACGGAGGGTGGGTGGGGAACTAACTGAAAAAATAGAGCCACAACTTCCAGCTAGATAGTATTCAATGCAACCCAAATACATCAATTTAAATGCTGTATTATTTGAAAAAAGTGCAGATAAAGATTTACTTAAATTCACTTATACGTCCAGTTGATTGCATGTAGGTCTTAGCTGGTCAAAGCTCAGAGTTTAAGCAGAAAATAATCCAAAATGTACCACTTATATAAAGCAGAAACCGAATAACAATGAAGTAAACTACCCCCACTTATCACTGGCTATGCAGGAATTCTAACAAGCATTAAATTCTAACAAGCATTAACTGAAAAAAACAGAGCCACGACTTCCAGCTAGATAGTATTCAATACAATACAAATAAATCAATTTAAATGCTGTATTATTTAAAAAAAGTGCAGATAAATATTTACTTAGATTCACTTATACATCCAGTTGATTGCATGTAGGTCTTAGCTGGCCAAAGCTCAGAGTTTAAGCAGAAAATAGACCAAAATGTACCACTTATATACAGCAGAAACCGAATAACAATGACGTGAACTACCCCCACTTATCACTGTCAATTCAGGAATTCTAATAAGCATTAACTGAAAAAACAGAGCCACAACTTCCATCTAGATAGTATTCAATGCAACACAAATAAATCAATTTAAATGCTGTATTATTTGAAAAAAGCACAGATAAAAACTGAAAAACTGGAAGCTCTTGTTGATGGATATGGATAGTACGACACAAGCAGTGAAAATGTGTTTAGTCCCTTCAGTTTTATATACAGGTCAGGCATATTTTTATCAACTAGAGGAGACGCTGTAGACAGAAATTAATGAGGAATTGGAGAAGGTTGTCTAGGAGGGCAAGAGGGCAAGGGTGAAGTGGGATAAGTGGATCCTTCTAATAGAACAAGGTGGTTTAGGATTACTTGATTTGAGGGGACATTTTAGAGCTACACAATTATGTTTCATATATATAACACAAACAGAAAATCTATAATTCAAAGTGGAATGGGATGATGATGAAACAAGGGGGAAATTCAAGAAATGAGAAAAATGAGATTTTGGATGTATATCCTTAATGAGAATAACAAGAGCCGTACAGGATATTATATACATAAAGTAGTAGAAAATATTCAAAGAACTAATCCAACACAAAGGAGATCTTGCTGATAAGGATAACTGAATTGGGCATACAGAGACTAAGCAAGAGAGGAATGGAATTTACTATAGAAAACTGGCAAAGGAACCAAGGTATTGTGAAAAAATAACTAGAGAAGGAAATGTAATAGAATGGGAGGAGGCTAACAAGACATTTGGACTACAGACCAGAGACTGTCTTCTCTATCAGGGATTGATATCAGAGTAAAGGCAAAGTGAAAGGGATCGGGGAATCCTAAATGAATGGCCTGCTCTCATATAATTTTTATTTGAATCTAGACCAGACGCTATTGTCAAAAAGGGATAATTAGTAGGGCATATAAAATATTGCACTATAACTATAGGAATCAATCAGAAGGTTTGAAAAGATTGGGAAGTAAGACTGAATAAGAAATTCATAAGGAAACAATGGTAGGATATATGTTTGCTTCCCAAATTTGCAACAAATGCTAAAGATTTAGGATTTTTGCTTGAAAATATTTGGATAAGTATTTTTGTACCCCAAGCAAACTCCAAAGAATTTCCCTCAGGTAGGTGATAAATGTTGGATGTGTGATGAGGAAGGAAGAGGTAACTGGAATTATATGTTTTGGGTGTGTAATGTGTTGGCTGACTTTAAAAATGTTCCTACTCTTTCACAAATATTGGTGAAGCAAATGGGTGTAACTAAGAAAATTTTTTTTTGAGCTGGGATATGGGATCTGAATTGCCAAGACATAGCAGGCCTTATTAAGTTTAATTCTGGTGTTTGCCAAAAAAGCAATTTCTAGAAAATGCAAATCAAAGTATAAACCAGCACAACTAGAAGTATTTTATATTGTAAAAGAGATAAAAGAACTGGAAGTGGGATCTTTGGAAAGAGAAGTAGCAAATTACATAGAAAAAAATTAAATTGTGGGAACAATGCATGCAGAATAATGTTTTGTTGGAGGATTGAAGTTTAAGGGAAGGCAAGAAATGAGCAATGTATGTAATGCTGGATTGATGATAATTATACAAAAGAATATACGTTACATATAATGTTTGTAACTGGGGGCATTTTAATATGGTTTGGTTGCTTTTATAGAAATGCATGTTTGCCTATGTCTTAAGTGATAATCCAATAAAGGTGTTAAAAAGATAAGGAAGGACTTCACAAATATACTTCTGATAACCCCTTTTCACCCATGCAACATTGGCTCTCTCTCTTCTCATGTACCTGACCAGGGGCAGTTACCAAAACTTCCTCACAGAGTAAACTTACACACATAAGACTAGATATATATCCCAACATTCTAAACCTTCACCTGCCTATATGGAAAATAGGTTTTTGATCCCATTTAGGCACATCTTTTCAGGAGTCATGCAACAGTGATTGTGAGAGGCTAGGAAATCATATTTGAATAGAAGAAAGTTTGTAGTTGGTGCTGTTGGTGGATCAGGATCCATCCTATGTGTGAGCTTTATTGGTTCTCCAGCGGATGTGTGAATTGCTTGCTAGGCCTTTCCTACACTTCTATCAAAATGTTCCTTATGGCCATTTTTGCTTGTCTGTAATTAGATCCTCCCATTTTCTCTTTATTCTCAGTCAGTCAGTTCTTCAAAGAGGTTTTTGATATTAAATCAGACAGAAACCAGCTAGCTCCATCCTGAGATCTTTATTGTGTATTGGAGAAGCTAACCTTATCTCCCCTTGAACCTACAGCCATTTCATACATGAAATTTCTGATATGTAAGACTGTTTTACTTATTGCTGTGACTTTGGTTAGATGAGTATCTGAGATGCAGGTCCTTATGTCATATCAAACCTTTCTGATTTTCCACAGGGACATGGTGAGCCTTAGATCCATCCCTCCCTTTATGTTTTTATGTTCAAAGTTGTTTCTGAGTTTACTTTGAGCCAAACTATTCATTTCCCTGTGTTCTTCCTTGAACTCAAAAACAGAGGTGACAGAATTCTTCTTACCTTGGATGTCCAAAGGCAACTCAGATATTATTTGGATAGTATTAAAGAATTCAGAATGTCAGGCTAACTTTTTATTTCCCTTGATGGCAAGAAAAAAGAACCGCCAGTTAGTAAACAAGTCATTTAAAGATGGCTACATCATGCTATCCACTTCTGTTATTTTCATCATGGAAAAAGAACACCTCAAAATGTAAAGGCTAGCTCCACCAGATCTGTGGCAACTTCTGAGGTCTTTTGGAAATGGGTGGACTCTAGAGTTATTCTAATGGCAGCTATTTGGTCATCAGTACACATTTTCACTAAGCATTACAAAATCAAATTCCTTTCCAGTGCAAGAACAGGATTTGCTACAGCAAATCTCAAGGGTCTTCTGAACTCTGGCTCTGCTAACTTGACCCTTGCTTCCCTAAGCTTTGGCAATCATCCCGTATAACTAAATGATACTGTAAATGTGATCTAATGATGAACTCAATGCAGCTGTGTACGTGAATGTATGATAACAGTAGAGGTTCAATTAGGTCACTGATGTAGCACTAACACCCTCCCTCCTTCCCCCTTTTATTTTCCTGCCTTCCCTTGATCAGCATGGGATCTTTCGTTTTTCTGACAAGGCATTTAAGAACTTGCTGAACTTTCTATGGCATTAGGCTTCAGCATCCAATTTTGGAGCTAGAAAGATCTGATTTTTGGTGCCCATACATCCTTCTTATACCAGCCTGCTCATGGGCTTGAATGAATGCACAGTGCATGAGGAAGGTGCCCATAGCTTTAGTAGACTAGTCAAATATCCAATATCCTTGGCAGGATATGTCCCATATAGCTAAATACTACTGCAATAGTAATGTATTACTGTTAACTCTACTTTTTGATTTTTTATTATGCCATCTATGTTTAGGAACCAGATCTTCTCCCTAACCATTGCTTTTGTTCACAGCAGTCCTAGAGGTGTTTTCCATACACCTTTTTATGGCATTTCAGAGCCAGCAGTCTTCTTCCCTAGAATAAGTCATTACTATTACTGGAAGCAGTAATCTCACCTTTATATTTTCGTAGCTCTATAATCTTAGCAATCAGGCCATCTTTATTTTTCTTTAAACGAAATACCTGCCATGCAGAATTGTTTCATTTGCTATAAGACTGTAGCCATGTCTTTTCTTTTCCTGTCTTTATCTCTTGCAAAGTCAGGAAAGTCCTGGAAGAACATATATGTTAACATATTCCTCGGACAGTTTGCCCTGTTTCCCTACCTTCTTTTCTCTGTAAA
The DNA here is from genome assembly GCF_019279795.1 of Protopterus annectens. Taxonomy (NCBI): domain Eukaryota; kingdom Metazoa; phylum Chordata; order Ceratodontiformes; family Protopteridae; genus Protopterus; species Protopterus annectens. Next base: position 233,957,095 of record NC_056732.1, on the reverse strand, counting down.
GACAAAATATGCAGTGATATGTAGTTAACAGTATTTTTCTTTTCCTTGTTATACTGTATTTTGGAATAACAGGGCTGCTGTTCAAAGAAGAGTTTTTTATGTAATTGTTAAAAATTAGCTCCAATTTTCTGCAGTCAGAGACTGTTATAAATTCCTGGACAAGCCACATTTAGATGAACATTTTCATAAGCCAGTATTATCAGCACTGCCGCTTTCTCTGGTGGGAAGTATCTTTCTCTCTCTCTCTCTCTCTCTCTCTCTCTCTCTGACAGTGATCTGTTGACATAGGCTGTTACATTTTGCTTATCATCCTATAGCTGAGTAAGGAATGCTTCCAGGCCTACCGAGCTGCCATCTGCTTGTAGAAATGTTTTGAATTGTGGGTCCATATATGGTATCACTTTCTTTGAGCTTTACCCTTGGTTTAACTGTTAAATGATTCAGATGGTGGATCCTTCTTTATTAACTCCCTCGATGGTGGTCTGATAGTACTTTGATAAATCATGAGCTTTTGTTTGCTCTAGCAGGCATCTTCACATCTGGGCATTTGCTGGTGGTGATGCCATGTATGGCTTTTAATTTAATAACATCGGTCAACTTTCCCATACCAGAAAATATAACACCATAAACCTCAAGTACAATTTTATCAAATTCACATTTAACTTTTGTTTAAAGCTAATTAATTTGCTTTCTGTCCAGGCAAAACAGGCAATTTCATGAAAGACAAAGGCTCACTATGTAAACATTGTAATGTCAAAAACAAATCCTTGCTGCAACTACATGTGTATACCATGCCAAATCCCCAGCTCCAGGGAGTACTGAAATTAATGTCTAATCTCTCCCTTATACCTAAATATATATGATTCCCAACTACTTAAAGAAATAATTCAGGCATTCTAGAACATAATGGGATGATATTCCATTGTTTCTTCTGTGAAGAAATGCCATAGTATTCACATTCATTACATTCCAGTAACTTAATTAGTTTAGCAATTCTCTCTTAAATGTGAGCAAGTAACTTACCTAAACACTATTCTCTGATTACCCTTGAAAATAGGTTATTGTGCCTTTTGGACTTACTCAGTTTAGTAAATTATTTAAAAAAATCTAAAATTGCTAAACTTGTACCAATCCATAGCTTAGCTTCATGAACATGTTTTTGTAAAAAGAATATTAACACCTTTCACTAAGAACAGATGATAAATTGTAGTAGTCAAGAAAAAACATATTGACAGCCACGGTGGTGCAGCGGTTAGCATTGCCACCTCACAGCAAAAGGTTCTCCGGTTCGATTCTCGGCTGGGGTGCCTTCTGTGCAGAGTCTGCATGTCCTCCCTGTGGTCGCGTGGGTTTCCTCCAGGTGCTCCGGTTTCATCCCAAAGACATGCAGTATGTGGATTGGACCCTCTAAATTGACCCTAGATGTGAGTGTGTGCATGTGTGTGCCTTCTGTGGAAGGTTGGGTGCCGGGCTGGCAACTCGACACCGTAAAACTCCACTGCCAATCATGAGCAGCAGGTGATCTGCTGTGGTGACCCCTAACCGGGAAAAGCCAAAAGAAGAAGAAGTCAAGAAACACATAAATAAAACCTTATCCCTCCATGTTCAACCAGCATTTTTAGACAATGCTGTTATTATGACGAAAAGTCTCCATGTGGCTTTCTTTGGAATAGAGCTTGAAATGTGCACAAAATATAGTGTAGATTCTGCTCCTGCATACAATTAATTTATACAGGTGTACTCCAAAAAAAAATGTTAAAAAAATGTTCAATGCCAAAGTTCAGTAATCACACATCCACTAACCTAGCACCATCCCTTCTGGGCTGATCACTCAGTTGCTTCTACCCTCATTCCAAAATTCTCAAAATAAGACATCATGACAACTCAGAATCCCTAATGGCTGATAGCCTGTCTTCCCGGCCAGTATATGGTAACCATGCTACCTGATTATAAAGCAACTCTCTCACATTAACTTTTCATGGCATAAGTTTCTTGTCAGGCATCAGGATTGCATACTACACCAAACACTTCACATAAGCCTACACCCAATGGTTCCCCCAAGCGTAAGGCTCATAAGGCAAGTATATGTTTACCTAGTACTCTTGTCATTTGGGACTCCATTGTGTGACACACACATACCCCAAACACCAGGTTAGACAAGAAGAAAATAACAGTTAGTGGCCTATCTGGAGCCAGAATCCACAATATAATGCATGCACTCAAATCACTGCACCCCAGGTACCAATATGATTATATCATAATCCATGAGGGTGTAAATGACCTGAATCATACCTTAATGGACTATATGAAATGAGATATAATGGGGATCTCAGAATATGTGTCACAGACAGATATGAGCCTTGCATTGAGAAGCATTTTACCTTCACCAAAGATGATGCAACAGTATAAACATAAAATTATTGATTTTAATAATAGGCTTGGTTTCTGGTGTCACTTCAGAGTTATTCAGTATCTGTCAACATGGAATGATATGTTCAACACACCACATTGCTTTGCTAAGAAAGGACTGCACCTGTCTCCCCTAAGGTTTTGGATATTAGCTAAAATGTTATTCACCTCTTAGAGGATTTGTTTAGGCAATGCCAAAAAGACAAAATTGTCAACATAGTGAAAAAGTTTCCAATCAACCTTAACTCATTGCATCCGAGTGATAACTCCAGGTGCATCTGCAGTTATCTCCTAGTGACACCTTTAGGCATCAAATATTGCTTGTTCATATTTTGCATAAATAATTCCAAAACCATGCTGTGTACAAGTTTTTTAAGAGATTTCATCTTAAAGCTTACACAATGGCAAACTCAGCTGAATTAATATTTTACCTCTATCTGGTACAGGTAAAATATATTAATGGTTGTTTTTATTATATTAATTCATATATAGATATAATTTTCACATTTTTCTAAATATCTCAACAACCAAGTAACACAGACAACTCCTTAACCACATATGAAAGCTCTCAGCTAGATGAATAAAATGCTGCTGACAGTATATGTGTAACTTGAGTGGTTGCTGAGATATTGTTAGTTGTTTACAAAATATTACAAACATAATAATTACTGTGTTTATTGCAACTTATAAAATTCAGTTTAAGACCTAGAAACTAAAGAACACAACCACTATAAAAATAGTTTGTGCTGAAGACTTTGCCATTTATATTTCTTTCATAACCCCTATGGTTCCAGAAATATGAACATTTATTTAAAATGTGAGGACATAATTTAATTCTGTCAAAAGGCTTAGGCTCCACCCATTGGAAGTTACAGTGCAAACTTCCTGAGCTCCATTGGAGTGAATGAGTTAATGTATTACTGCTCAGTGCTAGGAGCCTAAGCAAAAAATTCCACACCTTTCAAGCCCACCTCACTCAGAAGAATGTAGACATCTGTGCCATGACTGAGGCTTGGTTTAACACCATAGAAAGTACTCCAACAGCGCAAGCCTACAGTGCCTTTTACATATTTAGACAGCACAGACTGAGGCCAAAGGTGGAGAGGTCTCCATCTATGTTAGCAACAAACATACCCCCAAGTTGGTGAAACATGATGATACCATGGAGCTCATCTATGTGCAGGTCACCACTGATAAGGTCCCTCAGCATATTATGGCTAGCTACAGGTCACCATCTATGCCCCTAGAATTTCATGACTCTTACCTAAGCCTACAAGAGGTGCCCACCACCCAAATAAGCACCCTATTCATGGTTTGCTTTAATTACCCGTCTATAGACTGGAAAACATGCACTGCCTCAAACTTTTGGGCAGAATGCTTCTCACACTTTATTAACACAAACACCCTGAAAGCGATAGTGCACACTACAACCAGGGGATCAAACATACTGGATTTGGTACTCACCAAGATGGGAGAGCATTGCACCCGCATTGTGTCACATCCTCACTAATGAGGTTGGATCACACAGCTGTCTCCTTTGAAGTAAAACTCAACCTGGAAAACCCAGCTAAACAAGTAACAGGGGCAATTCTAAGGCAAATGATATCCTTTTAAGTAAAATTTTTCAAAATCTAAGGCTCCCCCAACCCTAAGACCACAGCTACCTATACAAAGTTATTCAGAGTCCCTATACAAACATGTGAATGGCTGCATTAAGACCACAGTACCTACCAGAAGTAAACTCAAAACAAACACTAAAAACAAATCCCACTGGTGGAATCCTAACCTAAACAGTGTATGTAACAAAAGAAAAAACTTATGGTGAAGCTCATGGTCAAAATCAGGAAAAAAACAACTCCCTCAAAGACAAGTGCTATCTTATAAAACTTGTTTCTTAGTGACTCCATGCTGGGAGGAATGCAAACCTATATTTTTTGTCTGTCAGTTGCTTAAACTCATAGAGCTGTTTTCTGGCTTCCCTGCTCCAATTTGTTTTCTGTTTTTAGAAATCTGCTTGACTTGGTGTTTTTGTTTTATGTAGGATGTACATTATTTAGGCTGCACGTTTCACATATTTTTTCATTGGTTAATTTGTTTTCTGAGTGATACTTAAATACACAGGGAATTTCTGGGTCTTTGTCTTTTCTGTTAAGACTCCAAGCCTGCAAAAACTACAAGCACTGTTGGTGACTCCCTCCTGGGTGAGGAAAGTAAATCTATATATTTTTGTCTATGAGTGGCTTAAACTGATAGATCTGCTTTGTGTTTTATCTGCTCAATTTTGTTTTCTGATTTTAAGAAATCTAATTTGCCTAGTGTTTTTTGTTCTATGTAGGAGACAGACACTTAAATGATCTGGGCTACACATTGCACATGTTTTTTTCATCTGTTATTTTTTTTTTGAGTGATACTTAAATACACATGGAATTTCTAGGTCTTTGTTCTGATAAGACTCTAAGCTTGCAAAAATTACAATCCCTATTGGTGAATCCCTGCTAGTTCTTTCTTCCACCCATCCTCCCATTCCTTGATCTGCTTTTTAAACTTTGTGATTTTAAGTTGTCCACCTTTACTGTAAATTGAGCTTTATAAGCTCCTCTTTTCTACAGTGTTTTTTATATCCGGAATTACTTACTGGCCTTTCCTTGTGCTTATTTTGAAAAAAAAGTGCATTTTGCCTCTCATTGTCTGTTCTACTGATTTACTTGCTCTGAATTCATTATCTGTTTAGCTGGTGGATAAAGTACTGTATTTATGCACTCTAGCAAACACTTTTATGTGCTTTTACATCAAGAGGTCAGTGGATACTCCAACTAGCAGCACTGGGTGGTAGCCTGGTCTGTATAGGTTGGGGAAGCACACTAGAGATTCCTACATATAGTTGTTTTATTGGCTGGAGGGCTTATTAATCAGCTTATCTTGGTTTTAGTGCCTTTATAAATTCTGTATAATTGAGTGGCTCTTGGCTCATTTCTGCAAAGCGTAGTACTTTTATTGAGTAGTCACACTTTTATAAGCTGTTTAAAGTACACTGCTATATCTGTATCTTTAAGTTTGTTTGTGGTAGCATTTCACTTTGGACACTCCTTTAATCTGTTTTTACGTTAGGAGGACTGGGATTACTAACCTAGTGGAAGTAGGTGTTTACCTAGTGTATCTGAGTTGGGATGAACATAAAAGAGCTCTAGGTGTAGTCATTGTACTGGCCAGAGGGATCAAGTCAGTTTTCTGTATTTCCAGTGCTGGTATAAATTTACCACATTTGCATGGTGCTGCTCACTGTGTCAGTGCCCAGTACAGAGACAAACATTAGGAAGCATTGCTTATTTTCATTATACTGTAAAAGTTTACTGTGCTACTTACCTTACCCAAGACTATTGTTGCTCAGAGATCATCTGATTTTGGCGCTGTGCAGAATCACTTGTTAGGTTAGCGGCAGATTACACCACGTAAGCAACCTTCCTTCATCAGGTTACAAACACCCTCCACTCCTATTTCTTTCAAGTACACATCAAGACCTGTAACCATGGATGGGCACTTACCTGCTTCTCTGCATACAGCTTGGTGGACATGGGTATCCTGAGGCAATGTAACAATTGCTTTATGTACACAGAGAACCACTTAATTCTCGAACAGACAAATATAGTATGTAAGACATGTGGTTACACATTGACATTGGAGGCTAGACTCTCACATACCGACACACAAAAAAAAACAGCAAACAGGTTGTCAGTGACTCATACACATCACTCACCACACACACACAAAGGACCACACACACATAGCCCTAGATATGCAGAGCAGCTCATTTCTAACTTACCCAAACCTCAAAGGTGTCTCAGGCACAGTCCTCAGAAACTCTACATATACACAAACAAGACAACTCCCATCACAACACATAAATCCACATCTCATTGTGCTCAATTATGAACCCCATAAGGTGAAACATTTCTTGATCCAATATTCTGGTCATAAGAAACTTCATAGTGAGACACACTGATGTCCCTCTTACCAGGCTGAATAAGTGGAAAGTTACAGTTGCCTGCCAGGGGCCAGGATTCACCAGATAACACAAGCAATCAGGTCACGTACCCCTAAGTACCAATATGACTCAGTCATAGTCCATGTGGGCATGACCCAAGGCATTTCTCCATGGACTATATGAACCGACACATGACTGAACTCTCAGAATATGTGTCACAGGCAGGTATGAGCCTAACACTGAGCAGCATTCTACCATCTCCAAGGATGATGACACAATGCCAGCAGAAAATGATTGATCAAAATAATTGGCCTAGCTAATGAGGCCATTACAAAGGGGCCCAGTGCTTGTCAGTCTGGGAGGACATGGTTGATAGGCAATGCTGCTTTGCCAGGGATGGTCTTCACCTGTCATCTCTAGGTTTTTGGATATAGGCCAACACATTATCCACCCCTATAGAGCCTTTTCTTAGGCATTGCCAAACAGAAAATCTTCCAGCATAACAAAAGTTACTCAGGACAACCTAAAGGTGTTACTGAACACATGTAGTTAAAGTGGGTGAATCCAGATCCAGCATAAGGCCAGTTACTAGTAGTGTGCCACAGGGCTCGGTACTGGGACTACTCCTGTTTGGATTAAACTTCTGTAAGTCAAGGCAAATGTGGAAGGTCTCTGGATTACAAAATTTGCCGATGACTGCAACCTGGGGCAGTCATTGAATCCCCCAATAAGCCAGATGTCCTTCTGGAGGGTCTAGATTAAACAAATGATCGGTACTAGAATCATGGCCTAAAACTAAATGCAAAAAATGCATTATCATACCCTTTGGGAATTCAAATACCATTTCAGATTACAACATCAATAGCACACCCTTTAGAGATGACTGAGAGGTAAGAGATCTAGTTACACAGATAGACAGTAGCCTGAACTTTGACCACCATGTTTCCACAGTGGTGAGGAAATCCTTTAATGTGGCACAACTTATAAATAAAGGTATAGAATTCAGATCCAAGGAAATTGTAATTTCGCTGTACTCAGCTCTTATTACACTGATAATCAAGTACAATATGCCATTTGGCATGTACCTGAATATGCACTTACAGCAGCTGGAGCAACCTCAGAGATTCCTCACAAAGAAAATACAGGGTATAAACAACATGAACTATGCAGCTAGACTAAAAGCCCTATCCCTCTACTCTGTCTCCTACTGACTGTTAAGGGGTTACCAATCCCTAACCTACAAGGCGCTCACAAATCTAGCCCTGATAGAGCTGCTACCAATCCACAAGTCAAGCAGCAAGAAGGTATCATAATCTAGGGATCTAAACTTAGTCAGCGACTCACACAAAACATGCTGGATAGACAGATGTGTCTCAGAGATTGCTTCTTGCTTGGAACAGACTTACTATTCACATTAAGCAGAGCCCTTCCCTGGACCTTTTCAAATGCAGTTTAGATCAATGGCTGGGGAATCACAAACTCACACCAGGGGTAGTGTCCATGTCCCTCATGGACAGAGGCAGTCTGTAAGATATGCAATTCACAGGCACAAATCCATGCCATCCTATTGCCCCTACGAGGCATATATTGGGTAAAAATCAGGTTATATTGGCTAGGTTTGTAAGGGGCCTTAAGCCGTTAGCCTAGTAACTTCCTATGAACCTATGAACCTAGAAAGAGGTCTAAGTAAGTCCAACAATGCCAGTTACGAGGTCAGGATAGCCTCACAGGCTAAGGATAATCACAAGGCCTTCTTCAGCTATGTCCGGAACCTTAAAGGTAGCACACAGTAATGTGCTGAACTGGTGGTGAATGGTGCCACCTATACTGATCAGGATGACATAGCAATTCTAAAGGCTGAAAAATTAATCTCAACCTTCACCCCACTCCCCCTGAGCTCCTTTGTATGAAATCTATTACAACATACTCCCCCCAGCTATTTGCTGGGACCAAATGCTGGCACCACTCATGAATGCCAAGAACACCGGCTCTCTGAGTGACAACAACATCCTCAGTTGCCTTCTGAACAGTCTAAGACATGGCCTATCATGACTACATGAGACACTCTACAACTACAGCCTTGAAACAGGCTATTTTCAAGTGAATGGAAGATCAGCACAATCATTTTCCTCCATAAGGGTGGACCATCAAGTGACCCAGGGAACTACAGCTCCATCAATCTAATGAGCCTAATATGCAAAGCCATGGTAGGAATTACCATGGAAATGATAAATAAAAACATTGGCAGCCTACAGATACTGGACCCATCCCAATTTGGCTTTGTTAAGGAAATAGCATGCCTACTTAACCTGGTAGACTTCTTTGAGAGGTTCTCCAAGCCAATGGATGAAGGTACAACAGTGCATATTGCATAATTTGACCAATCCAAGGAATTCAACACAATACCCTTCTCAGGAATTGTTGACAAGCTCTTTGCACTATGCAAGAATCCCTGCATATCTCACTGAATTGCCGGCTGGCTCACAGGCAGTAACCAAGCAGTTAGGATTGGTGAGGCCACCTTCACCAAGAGACCAGTCACCAACAAAGTACCCCAGGGCTCTATGCTAGAACCACTCCTGTTTGTCATCTACTTCTTAGAAGTCAAGACTAAGGGCTGCTTGCTCAACAAGTTCACAGGTGACTGTAAATTTGGGCTACTACTATGCAAGAGGGTTTAACACAGACAAATGACTGGTGCCAAAGCCATGGCCTAAAACTCAGTGCTAAAAAATGCACTATATTGCCCTTTGGAAAACTGTCACCCAAAGATAATTGCTCCATCAATAAAACACTCATAAGAGTCCCGCCCAGTAGTAAAGGATCTGGGACATATGTAGACAGCAATCTGACCTTTGACCAACACATAGCTAAGATAGTTAGAAAATCATTCCGTGTTGCCCAGCTAGGTAAGAGTATGGCATTCAGATCCAGTGACGCTATAGTGTCACTCCACTCAGTGCTTATCAGACCTGTAATTCAGTACAATGCCCACTTTGGCATGTATGTAGCCAGGTACTTACAACAGTTGGAATGTCCACAAAGGTTACTAAGCAGGAGAATTGAGGACATGAATACCCTGCCCTACACTGATCGCCCAAAGACTCTGACTTTGTCTTTCTATTCAGTCTCCTACAGGCTGCTGAGAGAAGATCTTTGCTTGGTTTTCAGGGCTTACTCAGACAAAGCTATGGTGGAGCTGTTGCACATGTGCAAGACAAACAGCACCAGAAATGCTAGATCCAGGAATCCGAACTTCACTTGTGAGATAAACAGAATGTGCTGAAGAGACAGATATGTGTCCCAAAGGATCCCTGCACTATGCACTAGGCTCCCCATCCATGTAACACTGAGTGAATCCCTGATTCTATTCATAAAAATCTTTGACAATTGGATGGGAAATGATAAATTTACCCCCTGTATGGCCCCCATGTCCTTTATGGACAGAGGCTGCAATAAGGAAAGTATTATCCTAACTAACACCCACCCCCATACAAATCACTTAGTTACCTCCATGCTAACATGCCCCTCTCCATATAGATTGCCATGATACTTTGGATCCAAATGTGTTGGGGTACACGGCTAGGCTTGTAAGTGCTCTGGTAGTCATTACCCTTGTAAAAACCTATGCACCTATAATATATACATACATGCTTAACTAAATAGAACTAACATTCCTGGCTGTTTAGTGAGGGAGATTGAAGCCCTAATTGATTCAGGTAACTAGGTGTTTATTAGTGTACCCTGCACTGTAGAAGACAGGTGGGACAGGTAGAAAAATGAAGGGTTGTGTCCTGCATGCATTTGGAGGGATATTGTGTAGGTGCAATTTTCTGGGTGGAGACTTCAGATTTGGTGGCAGGACTGCTTAATAACAATATCCAATGCAGACATGATGTGCATCACAGATGGCCACCTGCACACCTCCTTCTCCTGCACAGCTGAGTGTGTATGAGGATGAAGAGCTGAAATAATTTGAAAACCCTCGGACCACCCCTGATGACACTGCCCCAGGATGAGAGGAGGCTGATAATCAGCAGGCAGCAAGGGACAAATGTGCAAAAAAAATAGAACAAACATGCTTGAAGCCCTATACTAACAAGTCAGTCCATTTGACATTACTAGGTTCAGGCTTGATGTAGCTCTTAACAATGTTATGTTATGTATATATGTAATGTATGTAGGCACACGCACACACACACACACACACACACACACACACACACACACACACACACACACACACACACACACACTCTTTCTTCATACATTTTGATATATTTTTTATACATCATAAAGTACCTTCTTCAAAACTGACTAAAACTTGAATTTGTTTTGGAGCGTGAGTTTGATTATATTAGGCTAGGTGCTATTTGTAGCTTACACTTTCATCTCAGTTAGCATTACTTTTAGATGCAGCTTGAGGGTCTAATTTGTAATTGTATCTCTTTCTGCTTATATTACTTCAGGACATTTTAATAATAGGTTTGTAAAAAAGTTAGTGCCATACCTTTGAACTGTCCAGATTTTCATATTTTTGATCTGTTCCTCATAAAATTTGTGGGGTGTTTTTGGCAAATCATTAAGGATTGAAATCACCAAATAATGTCAGACATTTGAGTTTCAGACTTCACGGCCTTCAGAAAATGCTTGCTGAAACAAATCCTGTTATTGTAGCAACTTTCTACGTTTATAAGAGCGGTATTTAAAATCTGTCCCTATTTTCAGGTCTTTGTCTCTCATTATTGTAGGCTTGCCCAGAGTTCTTTTACTGAGAGGTTGAGAGGTATGGTTAGTGCCAATACCTATGTTACGCAAGTTACTAAACTGCTTGTGTATTACCAGGGAAAGGCTGAGGACACTTTGCTCTTTATGTATTGTATACTTCCGCACTGAGGAATTATATGCACTGGAACGACAAAAAGTCACGTATCATAAAATGATTCAAGAAACAATCTGCTGTATGCAGCCCACCTACTCTACTGAGAGCAACAAGAAAAGACTGTGAAACATGCTTATCAGTGGGTAGGAGGCAGAGTCACTCACACTGGCCATGCAAAGCCCTTTGTTCTCTGTATCCACCTATATGTTACAACAAGTGCTGACACTGCTGCAGCTCTAGCAGAATACTAAATCTCCTTCACTAAAAATGCTTCTTTTTTAGCTGTTGCTCACTGATGGAAGAGTCAAGGATAGCTTGTCATAGTCTATATGTAAAGAAGTTAAGACATACTTGTATTCCCGTGTTTTATCACTGGCCAGAGGTTTTTCTAGTCTTCCTGAAGGCCTCTCAGCCCACATCCCCAGCCAATCAGTTACCTCCACCACAAACCAGGGCCACCACTGAATGAGTAACGGTGGCAAAAACCCTAATTCACTTTGGCAGTGGAAGTAAGGAGATATCAGTATGGTACAGTGCAGCGTTGTCATTTTTTTTAATGTACGTAAGGTTTCCCTCTTCCTAAGATGAAGAGATAGGCATGACCCACTAACTCCAACTGCCCCAGACAGCTTCTTTAGCACCCAGGCCTAGATTCAAAACCAACTCAGTAGTACTGAAGTTGGAATGTTATCCTTTTTTTTGCCTGGGAACCAACCTCAGGTTGCCAGGAATGTTTTTTTTAACAAATAATGCATTAAAGTGTTTTGTCATAATGACACTACAGTAAGAACCATCCACCCATTCCATTTGGTCTATAAACATGATTTGTTTTTCATTGACTGCTGCATAACCCTGCATAATTGTCATACAGAGGACTTTGGTTGTTAAGCACCTGAAACTAGATTCTTTTTCTTAAAAGATGAGTTGTAATCATACCTCTGAACTGTACATATGTTCGCAGAATGTCCAGATTTTTCCCTCACATTTTTTGTCCATTTTTCATAAAAGTGTGGTTTTCTGGCAAATTAGTAGCAAATCATTAAAGATTGAAGTTAGAAAATAATGACAGACATTTGAGTTTCAGACTTCACCCTCTTCAGAAAATTCTTGCTAATTCAAAACCTGTTATTCTATCAACTTTCTAAGTTTGTAAGAGCAAGATTTAAAAATGTTCTGTATTTTGGGCCTTTGTCCCACTTTTATTTATGGCTTTGTCCAGATGTCTTGCTTTAAGAGATTGAGAGGTATGTGTGGCTCATTGCTTAAGTTCTCCACCTCTCAGCTACAGTATCTGGAGTTCAATCCTGACCACTGGTCACTCTTGGTATATAGTTTGCATGTTCTCTACAAGTCTATGTGTTTTTGTTCAGTGTCTGCTCACCTCCCAAAAACATGCAACCTGACTGGATACTTTAAACTACAAATGTACATTATATTTATCTTTGCCATTGTCATCTAAGTCATGGCTCCAAGGATTCCAAGATGAACAGCTAACAAATGAATATATTAAAAAAATAAATGTAAAAGATACTTGACTTAGCATTCCAATAATGCATACTACAAAAGCTTGTATTCTCCTTTTACGTGGAACCATTAAACAGACACCATTCAAGATAAGAGAGCAGCTGTTTATTTTTATAACAGCAGATCTTTGGAGGATTCCCTTTCAAAGAGTCATCCTTCAACCTTTGCTCACTCAACCACGATCCCAGGAAGGAATCATTCTCTTCTGTCTTATCCTACTGTTTTTCAACAGCTTTACTCATGTGGAATGAGAGATACTGGCATTTGTCTTGCTTCTGCGGAAACAGATTTTGTTCTCAAATATATAGATTAGAGAATATTATATTTAACTACATTTCAGCTTATCTATGTATTTTATAGCATATTTCAGCCACCACAGTAAAATGCAGTTTTATGTGTTTAGCTGTGATATGAAAAAACTAAATTATCTTAATGGACTACCACTGAAGCAAAGATTTTGGATGGTGGCTCAGTTTCCTACTTGGAAGGATACGGTCTGCTACAAGACAGCTCTTTGGTCCAATTCAGACTATAATACATTCATTAAGAGAAGGCCTTTAAACCAAGTGATGTTACGTAAATTTAATGTTCCCAGAACTCTCTCATAGATTATGTGGGGTGGGTTTTGCTGCCTAAGAAGTGATGATTAGACTAAACTGTTTTAGTATATTTTACAAATTTTTATAATGATGTGAAAGCTCAAAGATACATTTTAAAACATGGCAAGAGCATCATATTTTCGATGTATAATATATTTAGCTGACAGTTTTCTACTTAACCATTTTGGCTCATTTGGACAGTAGAACTGAAGACTAGTACTAAAGAACAGTTTTGAAGTTTCAGATTCCAGCAAATCAATATAGCACTTTGACAAGAAATGGACGCCATCACATAAAGTATGTGAACATGACCCTTCTTTAAACAATAGTGTTATTACATACCTTAAAGATGCCAAGCTGCAGTCTGCTTAAATAAAGCTATCAAGTCCTCTTAGTTTAAAGGTTTTGTTTTTTCTTTTTAATAATTACAAACACTACTGTTTTTACAGACTACAGAAATTATTGATTTAGAGGGGGTCAATAATTTTCCATTTTCTTTGGAATAAAGAAAACAAATCATGCACACATCAATAAATGCAGATTTGTGTTTGCTTTATCAGATCAGATTGCTTACTTGTCATTTTTCAGAAAGTTTCAATACAGTCCAGCTGCTTATGATAAAAAGGTCAACAAGAGTTCATTGCATCAAATAGTTATTTATTTATTTTTTTTGAGTAGTCTGTTTCTGCATGACAATTTGTAATATACAGATGTAAACCTATGGAAGCTGACCTTTGTGCAAGCAGTTAGAATGTGCAGTAGTTCAGTCATTGAAGAAATGTTGAGCAATACTGTTTTTTACACACAAAAAACAAGCACAATACATTTGTTTTAACCACAAATTATACAGTCCTGATCAAGACTAACACAATCTTTAATTCATGACTTTTACTGTGTATTAATAGGCACCATATTGGAATATATGGGTAACAAGCCATTTAAACCTTCTGTATGTATTAGGAGGTGTAGTATACACAATACCTACATTTTTTTGTTAACGTAAGTGGTGGAAATTAGTGTAAGTTGCCACAAAGTTGAATGGAGAGGAATTTATTGATCTCACAAGGACAGTTGTAGTTCCCAAGGAGGGAAGTCAAACAATAGATACATGTACTGCTAACTCCTGACTGATTTTAGAGGGTCAGAAAACAACTGATGTCTTAATAGTACAAAATTCTACAGATGACATGCATTTGATTTCCACAATGAATGTTGTTACACATCCTTGCCTAACAAAGCAAAACTTGTAATGGTTTCCATACCGTCAGAGGATGTGAGGCTACAATGCTGCAAAGTAGATCTCTGCCTCTTCTATTGATAACACCATGGACTTGATTCCTAAACATGTAGAGCTGAAAAGGAGTCATTTTGCATGAGCTTACGGGACAAATTGTGTTATAATGACGGTGGTTGTATGGACACACACAGTGGCCCACAATGGCTTTTCCATTATAGCCAGATGTAGAAAACTTTGTATTTGCCAGATGTAGCAAATACAAGCAACAATGGCAAAACAGTCTAGCCAAAAATATGTGAGAAAACCAGTTCTGACAAAATATGCAAGTTAATTAATATATTTTGTAAAAGCCATTTCTCATATTTTTGGCAATATGATTTGATAAACAGTAGTTATAGTTTGACTTATAGATACTATATAACTGTATGCATTCTTTTGTGCATATTTATAGAATGAGACTTTGGCAGTATCATATGTTAATTGTATGTGTATGAAGGAAATTGAGTGCTGAATAGTGCAGTGTTATAAAAAGTGTTATAAAAATACCTCCCATGTGTTTCACTACTGGGCTTTCGTTTCCATAAAAATATCTGGCTCTTACAATACTTTACAAGTAAATGAAATACATTAGAAAAATATCGAGCATTACGTATCTGAATGCAAAGCACCCGCAAGTGGTTGCAGACCAAAGGAAAACCTTGAGGGTCTTTCCTCCTCAAATATGTGCATTGGTGGCTGATGCATGGCAAAGAGCATGACCAAGAACTAGCCATTAGTCAAGGACAGATCAGGGATGAAATCTTGGAAGAAAAGGTCTGTCAATTGTGTTTAACTTCAATTGCCTGGCTGTTACTCATTGGCCAATGTGTGGTTCATTTCTCTGTAGAAATCCAAACTACTGTATGAAAGAAAATATTCTAAAAAATTAGCTGCTTTCAGGGTGGCTTTTTTTAAGTATATATTTTATGACTGTTGGAGTGTTGGTCATTTAATTAAGGGCTCTACCTCACATCTTGGGCTGTGTTTTCCATTTACATGCCTCACAAAAGTGAGTTTTGTCTGGGAAACTCTCCAGTGTATGCCCCACATCAAATTATATCTATGTTTCTGGTTCAACCTTCCTAAACACTTGCTTTTGTTGTATCTGTCAGTAGGATTATTTCAGGTAATCTGCCATAATAATCTACACATCTGAGGCACATCTTTACAAAGTACTCATATTTCTACAGAACTAATTAAATGCTAGACATCTCCCCATTTGTTTATTTTTTATTTTATTTGTTAAACAGGGAAAGTCTGACTTGGAACTAGCCAATTTTCAGCAGATGCCTGGGGAGAAACACTCCAGACATATGTCTTTATAACGTGGGAGGAAACTGGAGCACCCAGAGGGGATCCACATGAACGCAGGGAGGGTATGCAGACTCCACAGAGAAGGCACTCCAGCCGAGAATCGAACCGGAAAACCTCTTGCTGTGAGGCGACAATGTTACCGATGCACCACTATGCCATCTTATTTGCTTATAGCTACACCATGTACCCAAGTCTTGAAATTTCAATTGCACTATAGTTCAAGTGGCCACAAGGCATTCTTTCACATTACTGTTAGAATACATTCTCACTTAATTTATCATTTTACCTTGTTTGTGATTCTCATTTTATCTTAGTAATTTCCATTTTCTCAGTTAATTCCTTTAACCATGTACTAGTAGTTTAATTTACTCTACATATATCTATACTTTTTGTTAGGAACAGGATTGTTTCTATTAGCTCCTTGCCCAGTTTTGATCACTTCTTAAACTACAAACTATTCTGCCTCTTATCAATGAATCACAGAGTTCTGCAAATGCACAGTCTTGGTTGGAGTCTATTATTCATCCCATTTATAGAAGCTTGCATAGTCTCTGTAGAATCCTATGCCTTTGTAAAGAACAAATGACAAATAAATGCAAGTTATTTCTAGGTTCATAATTACAAAATGTACATCTAATTGCTGTCATTTCATATTATTTTTCCTCCCGAAAGGAAATTATATTAATTATCTTCAAGGCTTCTTCCTCAGTGAACTTCAGAAATACAGCATAATGTACATTTTCAAGCTGCTTGGCTATTCTGCTTGCATTAAGGAAAAAAAAAATATTTCTGGAAGGGTTTCTCGTGTAGGATAACTTTAGCTCCACATTTATTGAGAAGGAATCTAAAATTATTCAACCATGAGCTGAAATTGAACTAAAACTAAAGAGTTTGATTTAAGGATGTAGGATTATTTGTACTCCTCATGAAACTGAAATCATCCATGGATTGTATGAAAAATACATCTTCAATATTTCTACACATTCTTCTGGTAAATAAAAAGAATAATAACAGTCTATTTACTGAACCTTGGGGGAAATCCCATCTTTGTCCATTAAGCAAAGTATCTGCTTTTCTGTCATGTGACTAATTCAGCATCATTTCAGATGTAGATGAACCCTACCAGTTGTTGTATCTCTTTTACTACATGTACTTTGTAATCATTTAAAGATGATGAGTGATCAACCAAGTCAAACCTTTTAAGAGATCTAGACATACAGCTGCAACCCACCTTTGTCCAGCTTAGTGCATATATAGTCCATTAGCCAAGCAATACCTGGCCAGCCATGAATCCTTTGTGGGTTGGATTACAGATAGATGTGTAGATGTCTTAAATCACTCGACTTAGTCAATCAAGGTATGATCTTACTCTTCTTCTATATACAGGGACCTAGATTTCAAGAATTAGGCTCCTGCTGTTCAGGATTAAGTGAGTTACTGCTGCTTAGTTCTGTGTAGTAAGTGTGTATGTAGGAAGGGTTCTCTGGTGATAAAGTAAGCAGGTGAGAAGCTGGCAGCATGATGACGATGATGCTCTTTTTTTTCTCCTTCATTTTTCACCTCAGCAGCAGCTGCGATAGTGTGATGATGACAGAAATCTGGTAATTGGCGACCTCTTCAGCTCTGGAGGCAGTTTTTATTTTTTTAAGCAAACATAGGCTTGTCTATTTGTGAAGAAAACTATGCATTGATGGTATTAGCAGTTTTCTGATGCATAGTCATTAAGAAAAGACTTAAAATATACCCACTGTTCTCACCCACCATGTCAATTATGCCTTTCCAAATATGGCTAGGGTGCAGATGTTATTTATTTGTTTCATCTTGTAGTACCTTCGCTTTCCAAGCCTCATCATCTTTTGCTGTAGGTTGTTCTTATGACAATGTTTTCTAACTGATTATTACCACTGGACTCCTATGCTCCATTGTGGCATACCTACCTGACATCAGCTTCATAACTGATTGGAATAGCCAGGTCAGTGTATTAGTTTATTTTTCATAGATCATTTGGGATCATACTTATTTAGCAGTAAGCCCAGTAACAGACTGATAATAAGTCAGCACATTGGTCCAGCATGGAGGGGCCCTTCATGATAGAAACGTTTTGCCCCATTAAGCTCACTGTCAGTAATTCATCCTATGTCTAAGGCAGGCAAAAGTGGTCCAAATATTTACGGTGATAGGCCTGTAGAGGATTGTGTAATGTGCTCATGTAATGGCAGTAGCATCAACAAGAACATGCAGTACACTATAGTCAAGCCAGAATAAGAAGCACTGCATACAATATGTATTTAGTGTAGTCGGTATGCATTAAGATAGCACAAGCTACCTCAGACTGTTTGGCTTATACATAATACAGATAACTGCCAAATGCTGTTCAGTATAGTGTTATTTCAGACATCTCATATGAGACGTACTACAGATAAAGAATGACTCATAGCTGTAAAAATGCATTTTTATACTCGGCTACAATTCCCTGATTCCCAACACTCTAAGAAAGCAAGCAGACAGTCACAAACAGCAAAATACAGATCATTATAAATCATCCAAAACATTTTCTTTTTTTGCAGAAACAAGCCCCACTTAACCCCCACACAACCCTTGCTTATATCAACTCTATAGTTGTGCAGCTGAGTGGAAAAGACAAACATCTGCTGCATACGTAAACCCTTATGGGGTGAAGAACACTCTCACAGTCCTATTAAATGAATGGGGAGTCCTGTCATTGATTCATAAATGGAGCGGTTGTAATTCAACAGGACGGTACTCACCAAGATGCATTTTGCCAACATGTAGGGAAGCCATATCATTACTATTATTATTTTATTATTACCTTTTTTTACCCTGTTAGTATGGCTGAGTAGAATATTGATATTCTATATTAATAGGTATCTTGAAAAAGCTCAACACCAGGCTGAGCGAAAGTGCTTGAGGAGATTTTTGTTTGTTATTAAAGCAAGAAAGTTTTATGTAAATTGTTGCCTTTCATTTTCTGCCTTGCGGAAGAAGGAATATCAGCATTTCATCAACTTTTCATTTTGGGCTTCCAGAGCCAGCATCCAGGTTGTGGATCTGCTTTGCTTTATTGGTGCTTTTCACCTGTTCTTGGTTTTCTGAGTAGAATATTGAATTACATCCAGATAAGAAAATATTTTACTTATATTAGGTTTTGGATTATTTTATAGTGGTGACGATGAAGGGTAGGGATATTTACTAGTTGCTGTTATACCTCTCATTTATCGACACATGTTGTTTACACAGTTTACACTATGATCCATCTGGATGACATAACCTGGATTTCAGACTCGATCAATCCACAGGTGTTGTTGTGACCTTCCAAGCCACGTTTAGACCTTCCAACCCCCCCCCCCCCATTTATGGGAATCTTAAACTGAGGTTTGTTTCCAATGTGTGTAGGCTTAGTTTGATCCTTAATGATTATCTGACTTTCAAGAGCAACTGTTAACGGTTGTCCTCACCAACTTTTACCTTTTTAAAAAGATCATGTGTATTTAAGACTTGCTTGCACTTGAGGACTTACTGATTGCTGTGCGGGTCTAAGTTATCTCTCAAATAAGGCACCCTGCAGTGTGTGCAGGATTTGGCAGTTAACTACCTCACTTGAGGTTTTCCTGACAAATCATATTGCACGTCCTGCTTTTTCCTGCAGTAGCTCTATGTCACCCAGATTTAAAGTTATACCAGTGGTATTTATGGCCTACCTGACTAGAGTCTGACCTACTTAAGGAGTGATTTAGACCATACAACACCAGAATTTTGTCTATTTAAAGAAACCGTCGAATGCTGCTTCCTGAGTTTTTCCTTAGTGGCCACAGCTCTGCTGGTGATCGCAAAGGTCTATGCCTGAGTTATCTATACTCTGGTTCTTCTCCTCTTGTTTCCTGGTTCTGTCTGATTCCTCAGTAATGTACTGCTGCACTTAATCTTAAAGCCTATCTTAACATACACCTCTTCCATAAAGATTTCTGAGACCATTTCAACTCTTAGTACCTCTACAGTTTCACTGATTACGTTTAGGTATATATTGTTTTAATAGATACATTCTTTGAAGTACTTCATGATTTATCCTGATATTGGTAATGTACCAACAACAACATCCTAGTTTTGTAGACAGAAAAATAAAGACTCATCTGATTTATGTGTTATGCCTGGTGATTTTATTTATATCTTTGTTGTCTTTACTTTTCACTGTATTTCTTTTTCACTTTAGGTGTCAAGTGGGTATATGAGGCTGTTTTCAGAAATGTGACAGAATACTGGCACCTACATTTGACATTCAAAAGTTTGACCTCTATCTATAATATCTGAACTGAAAACTCAGTGTACCACATTTAAGCATGTTTGCTGACCCCTCTACTCCACCACCACCCCCTACATATCCTAACTCTAAGATTACTGTACTTCAAAGTAAGGGGATTTCTTTTCATACTGCAGTCTTGGAGTTAGTACATAAGAAACATAGTTACATTTTACTGTTCACATTTTTGAGTGTAGAATTTTGGTGTAGCAATTATTTGCCTCTCTCCACATTTTTCTGATTAGAGTTTGGACAAAAACTTTAATGAATAGAAGGTGCAGATAGAGATAGTGTTTTCATATTTTTTCCTATTCTATTATATGTTTTGGTGGGATGCTTTTCAGTGTTAGATATGGTGGGGACAATCTGCTTGGCTGTAACAGGAGCATTTAATTTCCAAAATTCCTGACGCTACTGTGCTGGCAGTTTGCAGAATCCTGTCTGATGATACTTGTAAACTGATACACAGACAAACACAGACACACACACGTGTATACACGCGCGCACACACACACACACACACACACACACACACACACACACACACACACACACACCCACACACATACACACACACACACACACACACACACACACACACACACACACATGCACACCCCACAGATGCCTGCTCATGCATTCATGTGCACATACACGTGTATTTACAAAAATACACACACATATGCAGACATATTCACATGTGCACAGCTGCACATGCATGCACACATGAGTGTGCATACACACTAGCAGTCCTATGCACATCTGCCTCAGAAACATACACTCAGAGGTGCACTTTCACTCACACACCAAAACTCACACACAGAGAAGCATGCATGAATGCACACATTCACTTGCATGTGCTAACACGTGCATGCACACCAAACACAAATGCACACACACACACACACACACACACACACACACACACACACACACACACACACACACACATACATACACCATATGCTAACATACATATGTGTGAATATATTCGCACACTTCAAGTACATGCATATATGTGTACCACTCATATAGACATACACATCCATATGCATGTACATACACATGAATGTGTACATGACACACATACAGTCAGACTGCAAACACATACAGATATACGTACATATCACTTTTCATGCATAGACACACCAGAGATACATGCACCTTCACACACACACATATTCATTCACACAGATGCATGCCCTTATTTGCACATGCACACATGCACAAATAAACACATGCACACAAACTTCACATAAACACACACCACACAAACTACCAAGCACACACATGCACAGACAGCAAGTATGCACACAAACATGCATACACATATACATGAGCATAACATACAAGTATGTGCACACATATACATACACACACATAAACATGCTCATAAACAAATAATCCACACATGCACACACAAAGAGACACACACTAGTGCAAGCACATATGTATGCACACATGCAGGCATACACACAGATATACAAACATGCACAGATGCGCATATCATGTAAACATGCCCAGACGCATAAAAATATGCATGCACTCACACATGTGCATGGACACACACAGATACATTTATACCATACAAACAAATATGAGCACATGCACACAGGCAAACATACAAGAGAATCTGCAGGCAAATACAGCGATACACACACATGTACGCATGCGCATGTGCAGGCACGTACACACACTCATGCAGATGTGCTTTCATGCATGCAGACACCCCAAAACTACAACACATAAGTGCTACACATGGACACACACTGAGACACATACAGTCCTGCACACAGGAATACACATACGCACACACATGCACACATGCAGACACACACAGACACACACACACATATGCAGACTGCACAAATATATACACATGTATGCACATACACATGTATACACCAATGACCATATGCATGTCCCCATGCACACTCACAGACACATTAATGGCAAGCAAAGAATTGTATTAAGGGGGGCTGTCTAAAAAATAATTAGTATTTGTGGACTTCCACAATATTTGATGGTAAAATGGTAGTATTTAACATAGTTTTGTCTAGTTGGAGCTGAGAGGTCATTATTAATCACTTTTGATGCTGTATGTACTGAAGAAGTCATTTATGTGAGGTAAATTATCCAGGAAGCATTACACAGGTAGCTGGGTAAGTGATAACCTGTAGTTAATGTGAAAAAGTGCAAGATTATGCCATTTGTTTGTGGAAATTTAGGGACCTTATATTCTGAACTGTCAATCTAATGCCAATTAAAATTAGAAGGATCTGGTGATTATATTCAACACTCGTTTACTCTAAAGAGGCAGCTGAACAGGAAGAATGTTTAAAGAGGGGAGAAGTGCAATGACAACCAGAAGGATAAGTGCTAAAGCTTGACATACAAAATATTTCTGAGGGAAGCATGGGGCACAGCAATAGGAACCTCCTCCAAAATCGATCATGTGTAACCCAGGCAGCAATTTCCAGCACAGGTGCTTCTTCCTTTAAAAATCAAAGCAACAGCAATGTCAGTGTCTTTAATGGACTTTCCAAGAAGTATCATACGCTTACACAAATGTTATCAGTATAATCCAGAATATATGACTTTGAAAAGAAATGGTGTATCCCAAAGAATCTCTTACAGATATCCACAGGCACTCTTATTCTGTTTCTGCCAGTTACTGATTACAACACTTTGACAGAAAGTATTTTAAAGTCATCCAAAAAAAGGCTTTATCTCAGCAACCTACACTGATTCAGTCCATTTGAAGCCCACCCCACCCCCCCCGGTATAACATGGGTCTGCTTTCTCATTCAAATCCTTGAACTCTTGCCAGCATCAATGAAGACTAAAGGGGTATGAAGGATAATAAAGGAGTTAATCTCCTTTATTCCTGGAAGAAGACGATGACTAAAAGAAAAAGACTGAAACCCTAAACTTCCTGACTTGCTTCAAGATCATACATCTTTTCAGCCATCTAGTTTCTCTCCAAGCATAACATTTGCTGAAACTGTGAACTATATAGGAGAGTTTCTTGATGTCCTGTAGGAACGTATTTTTCAAAAATGGAAAATACATTAAGGTAATGTTTTGGGAAGAGTCAAAGTGGAGTATTTCTACCATGTTTCATGCTTCACAAAAGATCAAATGTCATCTATCAACAGTTTCACACTCAGTTCCCAGCTCCCAAGAAGCAAGTAAGTTGTATAGGAACCCAGGTAATAAGCAGGAATTTTACTAACATCAAAAAGCTGATCCTCGGAGTAAATAGGTTCTGTAGGACATTAGCTAATAAGCAGGGATTCTAATTCTCAAACTAGATAGGTTCTTTAGGACCCCAACTAATAAAGAGGAATTTTAGTTGACTCAAAAAGCTAATACATTGACTAAATAGTTCCTGTAGGACCCCACATCTAATTAGCAGGAATTCTATAAGAGTCAGAAAGATGATCTTTTTACTAGTGTGTCGCCAACACAGTCTAGCAAGACTATTTTCCTTTTGGCAGGGAACTGAAGATGTCCTTCAAGAATGCAACTGCAGTCATAACATGTGGGTTGTCCTGCCTCAGGCAGGCCTCGGTCGGCCGGATTCCAAAGTCTGGGTCCGACGTCGGCTGATGTCACATTTCTCTCCGACGTCAGAGCGTCTGGAGTACATAAGCATCAGCCGACGCCATTTTCTTCAGTCTTTCTTGCCGCACGGTGCCCGAAGCAGAAGCAGTTCACAAGTGCCGGTCGGTCAGCTCCTGTATTCTACGATACCGAAGTCATCAAAAAAGCTAAGTACCCCGTTGGGGACCTTTTCTTGCCTCAGCCGATGTCAGAAATTACTGAAAAAGTTAACAATTGTCTTTTTTGTGGTAAACAAATACCTCATAAGGATTTCCACTCTTACTGCCTCCCTTGCCTGGGCCCAGACCACGATGTCTCGGCCTGTGTAGCCTGTGCTCGCTTCAACAAGCGCACTCTCAGGCGCTGGGCGGAGTTTGCTGAAGATTTTTTCGGCGATAAATTTGCTTACACCATGCCGTCGGATCTTCCAACATCGCAAACTCCCAAAAAGCGTAAAGACCGGGACTGACATCCTAGGCCCGCGTCTACCACCGCCTCCACGCCAAAACCTAGCGCGAGTGCTCCGGTTCCCTCTGAGATGGTCTCTCCACCGCTCCGAACCGAAGACACCGCATTACCGACGACTCTGGTTCCAGACATTACTCCGACGCCAGTTATAGATTTTCCTCCGGATACCGAAACCGAGGAAATGCCCGAGACCATTGCTGTAGACAAGGTCTCTCCTGCACGTGGAGCTGCCAGGCCTCCTATGGCCATGTCTATTAAGGCCTACACTAGGGCTAAGGCAGCCAGCAAAACAAAGCATATTACTTCCAAATCCTTACCTCAGCCGACTCCGGAGACACAAATTATGTCCATGGCTGCTGATTTAATTTCCATGATTAGAGGTTCACAGGCCCATCCTGAGAGAGCATCCCAGCCTCCTCCTGATAAAGGCCCGGGTTGAACCCTCTGACCCTACTCCTTCAGATGAAGACTCTGAGGGCTCTGTCCACTCTGATAGCCAGGAAGAGCTCTTCCAGACCTATGAGGACTCGGATGCAGAAGATTCCATACCTTCGGCCTCCCCTCCTGAGGATATTTCTTTTGGGGAAGTTCTGCACACCATGAGGGAACATTTCAAGTGGCAGGGTCAGGAATATTCTGATTCTAGGAAGCGCCTTAGGACTTTCCTTAAGAAGCCTCAGCACAGGCCCTTAGCTATTCCTCCTGTGCTTGATGTTCTGGATGATTTGTATTCTGACTCTAGTGCCACCCCTGATTCTCTTCCTCCTGCTCCAGCCAAGCCAGACAGGTATTACAGGGTCCCAGAAACTCATTCCCATTTATTCAGGGCCCATACTGCTGATTTGGAAACTATTTCACAGGGGCCTAAAGGAGTTTCAGCCTCCACCTCAAAAAATCCTTTGCCCTCCAACAGGGAAGCAAGGTCATTAGAGAGATGGGGTAAAAAGGTTTACACATCCACTACCTTATCTATGAGAGCTTTAAATTGCCTTTTTCATATGTTCCAATATCAGGATTATCTCTTAGAAGATTTACAAAAAACTTTAGCTTCTCCTGATCCTTTAGACAGGAAGACTTTGCAGGAAGCTGTACATAACACTCAGCAAGTCAGCAAGCACTTCCTGCAGTGTGGATATGATGCACTGGAAGCTTCATGTAGGGCAGCTATGACAGGGGCAGTGATGCGTAGACATGCTTGGTTAAAAGATCAACCTCTACCAGATCATGTAAAAGCAAAACTTCTGGATGCACCTTTGGAAAAGAACAAGCTTTTTGGTGCAAATGCTAAGGATGTGTTAAAGACCATCGAAGAAAAAGCAAAATCAGTTCAGACTGTGAAAGATTTCCTCCAGGTTCAACCCCCCAGATTCAGTAGGAATTGGCCTTCAAAAAACTGGTCCTTTCCTAATCCAGAAAAGTTTCAAAGGGGTAAGAACAGACGTGGCCGAGGAAGAGGCCAATACAGAGGCCCTTACAGGGGACGACAATGGCAGCCAGGAAACCAAAGAAGTGATGCAGGGGTTTCACCTGCCCAACAACCACAAACTCAATGACTTTCCTCTACTACCGCCTACCAGGGAACAACTAAAAGCTCCCTTGGGCGGGAAATTATCTCTGTTTGCAGAAAACTGGCACAGACTGACAAAGGATAAATGGATTTTGGACATTATAGACCGAGGGTACAGGTTTCATTTTCATACCTTACCAAGAAAACAAGGCATGCCAAACCTACCACAACATCAAAGGGCAGAGGCTATCAAGCAAATCACTCTGCTGACTCGAATGAAAGCAATAGAAAGAGTTCCACAACAAGAACAAGAACAGGGTTTAACTCAAGACTGTTCCTTGTTCCAAGAAAAGAATCTCAATGGAGACCAATACTGGACTTGTCCGCATTAAACACCTTTCTCATAGTACCAAAGTTCAAAATGCTGACTCTACAGCAACTCCTTCCCATGCTGGGCAAGGAGTCATGGCTGATTACTCTGGACCTCAAGGAGGCATACCTGCATGTCCCTATCAGACACAGCTGCAGAAGATACCTCAGATTTCTTGCAGGGCCAGAGCATTATCATTTCTCAGCATTGCCATTTGGCTTATCTACTGCACCCAGAGTATTTACAAAATGCCTGGCTTCAGTAATTGCTCATTGCAGGCTCCAGGGTATACAAATTTACCCATACCTGGACGACTGCCTCATACAAGCGGACGACAAATTGATGTTGACAAAAAACCTGGATTATGTCATACGATTACTTCAAGCTCTGGGATACACAGTCAACTTCCAAAAGTCAAGACTGCAGCCATCCCAGCAAATAATCTTCTTAGTTGCCAAACTAGACACAGCCTCTCAGATGGCTTACCTGACAGAAGACAAGCAAGAGAAGTTAACTCATTACTTCAAAGGTTTAGCAAAACTCACCCAGATGACTGCAAGGAGATTCCTACAGGCCCTGGGTTACATGGCATCCTGCATTCTCCTGGCTCCATTAGCAAGACTACACATGAAAAAAGCTTCAATGGTACCTAAAAAGCATTTGGTCTCAACACAGCAACAACTTGGAGACAATCATACCACTCATTCCATGCCTACAAAAGAAATTCCTATGGTAGGCCTCGGTGAGCCAGGCAAACACAGGTATGTCATTCAAAAAACCACAGATAACACAGACCATGACTACAGATGCCTCAGACCTTGGATGGGGGGCGCACATGGAAGGCAGGTGTATACAAGGACAATGGTCCCCAAAGGAAACACATCTGCATATAAACCAAAAGGAAATGCTGGCAGTAATGCATGCCATCGAGGCTTTTCAACACCAACTCCAGCAAGGCCATTTAATGATACGGACAGACAACACCACTGTGATGTGGTACATAAACAAGCAGGGGGGCACCCACTCTTACCCCCTTTGCAGACTGACAATGCAGCTTTGGGAGAAATCACTGAGTCTAAACATCCAGTTACAATCCCAGTTTGTTCCAGGAAAAGACAATGTGTTGGCGGACAGCCTAAGCAGGAATTTCACAGATCCACACGAGTGGAGGTTACATCCGAAGGTTTTCAGACAACTCACTTCGACATGGGGCAAGCCAGAAGTGGACCTATTTGCCTCTCACCTCAACCATCTTCTACCAAAATTTTGCACAAGGACATATCATCCAAAGGCTTGGAAAATAGATGCCCTTTCATTCAACTGGAACTCCCTAGCGATCTATGCATTCCCACCTCTGCCACTAATGACCTCAGTATTACTAAAGATCAAAGCAGAGAAGCCCAAGGGAATCATAATAGCTCCGGATTGGCCAAGGCAACACTGGTACCCACTACTACGGAGCATATGTCACACCAGGAGGTGGGCCCTCCCTCAGTGGCCTCTACTTTTGACTCAACACAATTTCGAAACACTGCATCCAAACCTTCAGACACTGCAGCTAACAGCCTGGGAGATCCCTTAAATAACTTCAGCTTATCTCTCTCCAAGGAAGTTCAGCAGATACTAACAGAGGCTCGAAGACCATCCACCAGAAAGGTTTACTTAGCAAAGTGGAAAAGATTCAGCAATTGGAATACCAGCAAGGGACATGATGCATCATTACTGAACATCCCTCTTATCTTGGAATATTTGGCAGATATGTTACAGAGCGGCCTCTCATATACTTCAATAAAGATACATGCATCTGCTATTTCGGCTGGATACAACACTGATCCTCCTGTTTTCTCTCACCCCTTGCTAAGACAATTCCTCAGGGGAATCAAGAACATTAAGCCACCAAGAAAGGCCCCAGTGCCAGCCTGGGACCTCAATTTCGTCTTAGAAAAGCTGACTCTACCTCCTTTTGAGCCAGCAGCTTCAGTAGACTTGCAATTTCTCTCATGGAAGACAGCTTTCCTGTTGGCAATTACCTCAGCAAGAAGGGTTTCGGAGCTACAGGCCCTAATGGCAATACCACCCTTTATTATTTTCCACAGAGACAGGGTTTCATTAAGGACCAACCCTACTTTTATGCCAAAGGTGGTATCTAGGGTTTCTCTAAATCAAGCCATTCATCTGCCTGCTTTCTTCCCCAATCCTGAGAATAAGGGGAAAGACTTTGCATACCTTGGACATTCATAGACAACTTCGATACTACCTGGACAGAACCAAGGCCAGTAGGAAGTCTGAACAGCTTTTTGTAGCTTATGCCCCTGCAGTCCAAGGAAAAGCAATTTCAAAACAGACTATTTCTAAATGGATTGGACATTGCATCAGATTCTGTTATTCCTTTCATGGAAAGACTGTTCCAGCCTATGTCAGACCACATTCCACCAGAGCTACAGCCACCTCTACAGCCTTTTTAAGAGGGGTGCCTACCAAGGACATTCTAGAAGCTGCTACATGGAGCTCCGTGCATACATTCTCCAAACACTACAATCTTCCTCTATATTCCAGATCCAGAGCAGGCTTTGCTTCGGCAGTCCTGCAGGGTTTGATTGCCACACCATCTCTTTCCTAGAGCAAACCTCCTCCCCCAGCTAAGCTATGGTATTCTATCCACATGTTATGACTGCAGTTGCATTCTTGAAGGATATAGTACAGTTTTGTACCTACCATAAATGTAGATGTCCGATAGACATGCAACTGCAGTCGGGTTTTCCCTCCCTCCATGCCCCTCTATGCCTAGGGTCCACTCCTATCCCTCTTACTCTTAGCTGGGGATATCTGTTATGGTGTATTTGGTTTATTGCTCATGTATTTGTTTGGAATTCTGTTTTTGTCTTACAATTTGATTACAGCCTTCCTTGGAGGGCATCTGGCATCTGGGGCAAGAAACACTGAAGAAAATGGCGTCGGCTGATGCTTATGTACTCCAGACGCTCTGACGTCGGAGAGAAATGCGACATCAGCCGACGTCGGACCCAGACTTTGGAATCCGGCCGACCGAGGGCTGCCTGAGGCAGGACAACCCACATGTTATGACTGCAGTTGCATGTCTATTGGACATCTACATTTATGGTAGGTACAAAACTGTACTTTTCTTATCAACAAGGAAAGAGATACATGTGACCAATGTAAGGGAACTCAATTTCATGAAGCATATAATTCCACATTAAATTTCAATACCAGGGCATGTAGAGGAATGAATATAAAAACTGCCAGATT
Source organism: Protopterus annectens (assembly GCF_019279795.1). Classification (NCBI taxonomy): domain Eukaryota; kingdom Metazoa; phylum Chordata; order Ceratodontiformes; family Protopteridae; genus Protopterus; species Protopterus annectens. Next base: position 233,927,576 of record NC_056732.1, on the reverse strand, counting down.
ATGACACTAAAAATAAGCTGAAAAAGGTCAATATTGCAACAGATAAAATAGACATCCAAACAATTTTCTGTGCTGTACTTTTTAACAAATCCATTCATCTCACAGTATTCAACCCATGATACCATATAATATCTGTTCACAGACAACTAAGATATTACACTGGGAAAGCATACTCTGTCAGGAAATCTGATCATTTTTGTTTCCTTCATGAAAGGGAGAGAAGGCCTGTCTATTTGCCTGTAACCAAATGAACCTTCTCAAAGAGATTGACCTACCTTATTTCATTTTGCTATAAGAAGTACAGCAGTCTTTTGCATGGTATTGTTAGCATGCATTTTACTTTATCATTAGCAACTTCAGCAACTTTAGAAATGCTTTTGCATAGGTTATTTTGGAATACTCTGTATATCTCCACCAAACATTTCAAGTTTTAATCATAGTGGCAGGACAGGTTTTGGCATGGCTGTTACAGGAGGTCTTTTCATTTTCACTTCCCCAGGGTAAAAAAGTACTGCGCTGCCCAAATGTTATGATTTACTGCTGTGACCCTCCCTGAAGAAGATTGTACCACTGTGTAAGATGCATATTGTGACAGTAGATCTTCAATGAGAGGGCACTTTATTGGAAACTGTCCCTCACTCTTTCCCTGTGTATGGAGATTATGTGTAGACTAACTATTTCACAGTAGTTCATATACGATTGCTAGTTTTTTGGTGGCTTGTTTCTTCTAGCTGGAGTAAGAAAACAGATTAACTGATATTGTGACATCTCCTTGAAGATCTGTAATTATTTTACACAACCTTACTTTCAGTGAGAATCTCTCCTACAGCAAACTATTGCTTGGAGGTATCATCTAATGTATTTTGCCCATAGGACTATGGTTCCCTCACCCTTCAAGTAGTGGACTGTGTCTCCTATGACTATACACTTAACTGTACTCAAATGTGAATCCCCTGTGTTTCAGATACAACTTCAGAATTTTGGATTGTAGTAATCCTGAAAAGAAAAAAATAAGAAAATGTGTATTATTATATTTAATTCATCAAAGTTGCTTCAGCAAATCAAGCCGCTACAGTAATTTGTAGATTTATCAAAAGGTAGGAATATTTTAATAGAACAAGTTCGGCTCTTGAACTGAGAGTCTGTAATAAGCTTTAATAAGAGTTGGTGTCCTCCTTTACATGTGCATGTGTGTATATACCTATATATATATATATATATATATATATATATATATATATATATATATATATATATATATATATATAGAAAGAGAGAGAGTGTGTGTGTGTGTGTGTGTGTGTGTGTGTGTGTGTGTGTGTGTGTGTGTGTGTGTGTATTCTTGCATGTAACCTCTTGATTATATACTTAATGCACAGATGACTAACATGATGAAATGCTTGGAAATTCATATAGTATAGACTGTTTCACTGATTACTGACTTATTTACTGAATGCAGAATTGTTTTCTGGAGCATTAACAGCCAATGTAATACAATTAGTAAATCATTTTATATTGTTAAGATATTAGTACATAACAATTATAAAAATATCATGTATATAAGGATTTAAGTATGAAACGTGAACATCTGAACACATGCAAAGGTTAAGATCAATTTGCCAAACCATGCAGTCTTGAAGCATTTTTTTTGTTGTTGTTGTTTCTTTTGTTAACATGTAAAAGTAAACATGTGCTTTGTATTCTGTATTGCCACTAAAAATAATCTAATATTAAAAAAAATAAATAAAAACAAGTTCATCCAGTGGTAATCAAATGTCAAATTCTATAATTCCTTATAAAGACTAATAACGTAGTAAGCTCCAAAAGATTAGAAAATAATGGTTTAAAAACAAGAACTGTGAACGTTTCTGGTCAGTAAAATTTCAGCCAGTAATAGTTTGAATTTACTTGCAGGGTAACTATGGACCACCTGGTGTCAAAGGAAACACTGGAAAAAATGGGCAAGTGGGAAAGAAAGTAAGTGCTCTTTTTCTTCATGGGGGTTCTAGTGTATAGTAGATACTAAAATGTACATAAAATGACACCTTTCTATTTTTCTTGGCAGAATTATGCTTGCATTTTTATTTTCTGACTAATCATGTTGAATGTTTAAAATCTAATCTCAGACTTCACTGCTCATGAAGAATAAATAAGAAGTTTCTGCCTACAGTCAGTAGCATTTCAAATCATACTATTTAGACATTAGTCATTCAGTGTTTACATTACACTGTTTCTTTTCCTGCTTTTTATTAAGAAGGGTCATTTGTAAAAGTAAACGTACTATATTTTAAGTAAACAAACATCACCCGTTTGTGCACTACAGTAAAAGAGATCTGACAGTGCAGGACTGATTCCCAAATTTGCATTTATCTGCACAGTATTTAACCTCAATTTAAAATGTTAATCTCACTCAGCCTTTGACTCCCAATGTGTGTTTGCATATCCTTGTATAACTAAATATAGCAACATCTGTAGGCTGCAAACTCTTGCAGAGCAGATACTTTTTAAAAGAAAGTTTGTGTCATTTAAACTCTGGCCATGCTATTCTGATTGTCTGCAGCCCTGACTTCTGATATAACTTCTTCATGTGGTTTTGATTTATTTTTAATGTAATTTATTTATTTATTTGTTTATCAAAAAAGTGAAGTGGTCTGTCCTGCACCCTTCCAAGTTATGTTACAAAGATAAGGGTGAATATAATATAATATATATATATATATATATATATATATATATATATATATATATATATATATATCCGTCCCTATCTGTAGATCGAGTTTTCAGAAAATTGAAATTTATATGATTGAGACCATATGATAAAGTTTTTGAAAACCTGAAGCATTTGAATGGAGATCGCACTACACTGTGGATTGTGAAGCTTACCCTTTTTCTCACTGAAGTGCTTGGAGTTGGTATATATAACATGCAGGGGATGTGGGCATGCAGGGGGGCTTGCCCCCCCTGCAAAAATGTAAAAAGGGTAGATTTTTGTGTTTTTTTTATGATTGGGTTTTCGGAAACTCAGTCATATGGTCTCGACCATATGAATTTCGAGTTTCTGAAAACTCAATTATCTGACATAGGCCAATAAACATATATATATATATATATATATATATATATATATATATATATATATATTATATATGGTCGACATGTCACTTGATCAACATACAAAACATGCGCATTCATTATATTGCACATAAAACACATTAACACTCAGTACATCAAAAAAGGAAACAAACATCCTTTTCTGATACAGAATCCAAAACCTGACTAGTTTCAGTTCAAATTTGTATGAATCATAGTAGTTTTATGAGAAGGGCTTTTTTAAATTAAGATGCACTTTAAGGTTAGTAGCAGGGGCAGGATTAGGGTTAGCATGCATTACAAAGGGAAACCAATGGTCTAAGCCGCCCTGCTCCACCTTAGAAATATTAACCCTAACCTTGCCCCTTTCCTTGCCCCTAACCCTAACATGCACCTTAACTTAAAAAAGTTCTACCCATAACAGCACCACTACACGCGCACACACACACACACACACACACACACACACACACACACACACACACACACACACACACACACACACATACACTAAATCTGTCTCCTAACATTAACCTTAACTCTAAATACTCAGAATCATAAACACACTAATCTATCCCCTAACCTAACCATTACTCTAACCATGATCCACACACATTCACACAAATGCACACACAAACCTAGTATACATCTCACTTACCTGTTTTGGCAAAACAAACCTGCAACAAATGTTCATTCAATAAATTGGATATTTGAACAAACAACCCTGCACTTCCAACTGTCGACTGGATAGAAACTAGTCATTAATCTAAAAAAAAACTCAGTGGGTAAAGCACTACCAAATCCATTTTTGAGGTAAAATTAGCCTCCCAGTATATCCAATCAGCCGTCTGGTGTGCTTTTGAAATATCGGTGGAAAATGATGTATTAAGCATGTGGACATAAGCTACACAGACAGTGAGTGTAGATCAAATGTGAAACATACCTGTTATAGTCGTAATGTACACATTTACCACAAAGTCATTATGCAGCCTAAAGGCAAAAAAAAAAAAGAAGAAGAAAGAAAAAGTAGCCGGGATAATTAGAATCTGTCTTTGACCAATATATACTTTTCCACAGGTTTGGTTTGGGCTGAAAAGAGTCCTTAAGAACTAGTTCAAATACCTATTTAATAACTAATAAGTAAACAAATCCCCTGACATAGCATGCCCCTACTGCTGTTAATCACGTTGTGGCTGCCATTCAGCTGTTGAAAGGCAGTGCTAATATGCATGTAGTGTTCTGATGAACACCTCTGGCTGCACGTTGCATTGTCCAGTTGTTCTGGTTATTATTAAAACAGAAAGAGCATTTTGCATGGCAACAGCCATGTGTACTGTTGATCATCAAAAACTATAAATAATTACATTAAATCAATGTATTAAGTAATAGGGGGCTACAGGTTGGGTTTTATGAATACATTACACCTGGCCTAAGCCCCTTTTTTCTGGGATGAGCCAGGTATAAGACTGAACAAGGTCCCCTGCCCTATATTGCACAGGTTACTTCTGATACTACAACAGTGGTATACAAAGTACCCTTAAGTAAATGCAGTAATGCTACTCTGCAGGCTTTGAAATCTGCATCTTTTAAAGGGGTGCCCATCATGAAGTTAGCACTACATGCACAAGTATCAGTAGAATGGAGGCCTTTCATTAGCAGTATAACCTCTTCCTGTCCCAGCAGTGATCACAGCATCATCAGTCACATTCCAAGCCTGCCCACACACCCAATAACATTTTAAAAAGTGACAGGTACACGTACTGTGATAGAAAAGAAAACAAAACACAATAATATTTTCATTCTTATTCTCATAACATATATGTTTTCCTTTTAACAATTTTTAATTCACTCCAATATTACATACATTCCTTGGTTCCTGCCCTCCCGTAAATTTCACTCTTCCTCTTGCTAAATTTTATTCTGTATGTATTGCTCCCACAAATTCCATTTATTCAATGTAATATTCATCTTTCCTTTTCTAAAAATCATACCACTGGTTCTTTTATCGCCTTTACAATGTTCAGTACTTCAGTTTTGCTGGCTTAGATTTTGACTTCCATTTTCTAGTAATTGCTTTTTTAGCAGCCAATGACATTAAATTTAAAGGCTTTACTATGTTTAGGCAATTCAGCTCCTGTATTCCAGCTCGGAAGAATAATTTCCTGGGTTATAACTATTCATTACCACCAACATTTCTGACAAAGTGCTCTGTGTTGAATTTTTAAAATTTGCCATCTCTTTCCATTCCCAGAAAACATGATCTCAGTTAACTCCCTCTGTTGCATAACACCTCCAGCATTTGCAGTCTACCTAAGGAAAAATTATCTTAAGTCTGCTTGGGGTTTAAATATACCTGTGCAACCACTTCCATGTAAAAGTTGTAAACCTTTGTTACATACTGGGCAGTCATACAGATGTTCTTTCCTGCTATCTCCAGCTTGGTGGACATGGGCATTGTGGGCATTGTGGCGCAATGGATCAGTTGCCTTATCTTTACTGATAACCAGCTTATTCTAAAACAAACGGATAAGAAATATGAGAAATGTAATTACACAATGTCACTGGAAGCAAAGCATTCACATACAAGGCCTCATAATACTGAATGGGTTGTCAGAAATGCACACACTACACCCATCAAACACAGTATGGCTCAGACACATAGACTCAAACATGCTGAGGCGCTTAAAAGCAATCTTCCTAAACCCCAAGACTTTCCAGACATCAGAACTACAACTAATATCCTTAGCATCCCCAAAAGCTCCACCAAAACACTCACTAAAAACATACAGCCACATCTCATAGAACCTCAACTTCAAAGCCCAGAAGGGAAGCCAACACCCACTCCAATATTTTAATCACAGGAAACTCCTTTGTGAGATGCACACATGTCCCACTCACCAGACTGAGCAAGGAGAAAGTCACAATCAGTTGTTTATCAAGGGTCAAGATGCACCAGATCATACATACACTCAGGTCATTGAACCACAATTGCCAATATGGCTCAGTCATAGACCATATGGGTGTAAATGTTCTGAGGAATACCTCCCTGGACTATATTATTAGAGACATTAACAAGCTCTTGGACTGTTTTTCCCAGGCTGATATGAATCTAGCAATGAGTATCATTCTACCATCACCAAGGATGATGCCACAGTATGAACAGAACATGATTGATTTTAGTAATTGGCTAACCTTCTGGTATCATTCCATGGGGATGCAATATCTGCCAGCATGAGAAGATATAGTCAACAGACCATGTTGCTTTGCCAAGCGTGGTCTGTACCAGCCTCCTCTAGGCTTTTGAATATTGGTTAAAACACTGTCCTCTCCCATAGTACCTTTTTAACCAGTGCCAGACTGACAAAGCTTCCAACATACCAAAACCAATAAAAGGGAATCTAAGAGAGTTACTGCTCAATGCCAGAGTCTAAACAAGAAACTCCACTCCCTCTAACCTCTTCTCAGCCTGGAGAATGTAGATGTCTGTGCAGTTACCAAGACATGGTTTAAAGCCAAGGAGAGCACCCTGGCAGTGCAAGGCTATGATGTCTTCCAGATATTCAGCTCGGACTGGAAAACCGTTTATTTAAAAATGACTAAAAAGTTAAGCACTTTTGTCTGCAACAATATCAGTCTTCATCAAAACAAAGAAAGTAACTGCCTTGATAAGTACCTGTTGAGGAAAATATTCTCTGTTTCTAATTAATACAGCAATTTTCAAAATGTTAAATGCACAGTTGTTACAACACGGATTATATTACTGTATATTGTCTATTGATAAAATAAGATATGTTTTATTTTAAATATATTGAGTAGATGTGAAGAGTTTTACTTAATTTATGGGCGTGGGAATCTGATTGTGATTGGTTGGATTCTGTATAAAACAATTAGTAGCACCACAGTCTTTGTTCGGATGAAGTCTGATATTGTTGCTGATGAAAGCGTTTAACTTTTTAATCATTTTTAAATGGTACATTTTCTTTTTTTTGTGATCGTGACTTTGGTTTACTTTGGTTTTCTTTGGTTCCAGATATTCAGCCCAGCTACTTCACAGGCAGGGACTAAAGGTGAAGGTGTCTCAGTCTACATTAATAATAAGGTCACCTTAAGGTTGGTCAAACAGGATGATGATCTTGAGCTTCTCCGTATACAAATTACCATAGGCAGCATCGCATACCATATCATTTCTAGCTATAGGTCTCCCTCTATGAACCAGACAACCCATAAGTCATATTTAAACTTACTACAGACACTCACCATTCATCCAGTACCATATTCATAGATGAATTTAACTACTCAAGTATAAACTAGGAATCATGCATGACCCCAAACCTGCAGGTCCAGAAATTCCTTCACTATTTAAATGCTAACACCCTGGATCAGACAGTCCACATGCTCACAGTCCACATGCCCACTAGTGGAGAAAACATACTGGGCGTGGGCCTCACTAACATGGGAGAATATTACACTCCCCCTAGTGTAATGTATTCATTGGCAAGTTCAGACCAGAAAGCTGTCTCCTTTGAAATAAAAATAAAACCTGTGACCCCCAGCTAACCCTGTAACACTTTGGAACTATTGAAATACAAAAATCCTATTATTAAGTGACAACCTGACAAAATTTAAAGCCCTACCAAATTGTGAGACCATAGCTGACCTTGCAGGATAGTTCACAGATGCTTTATATGATCATGTTAATAAAGCCATAGAGCTAGCTGTGTCTACTAGGAATAAGCTCAGAATAAGGTAAAAAAACAAACCACCCTGGTGGAATCCAAACATCAATTGGCTATACAACAAATAGACGAAAGTCATACCAAAAGTCAGGAAATACAATGCCCAGCAGGACAAAAACTTTGTCATCAATCTAAACAAAAGACTCAGAGGATAAATTGGGACTACCATTTCCAAATCTGAGGTAAAAATAGCCTCCCAAGATAAGGACAACAAGAAGGGTTTCTTTAGGTATGTCTTTAACCTCAAAGGCTGTACACAAGAACGTGCAGCACTAATTCTGAATGAAGTCACCTACACAGAGTCAGAAGATATTGCAAATCTACTGGCCAACAAATTCAGCTCCTGTTTTTACCCCCTCTTCCACCCCTGTCACCCTTCAAGAAATAACATTGAACATAACCCTCCAAACTCTCACTAGAGAGCCAGTCCTAAACACACTTTCCAAGGCGAAGAACACCACATTGATGGGCCCCAATAATATCCCAGGATGCCAAATAAATAAGATAAAACATGACCTATCAGAACTACTGGAGTCATTATTTAGCCACAGATTCCAGTTAGGCTTTTTGCCACACAAATGAAGAACTGCAACAGTCATTCCTGCACATAAGGTGGAGCTTTTATAGACCCCAGAAACTAAGACCCATTAGTTGACTAGTTTCATGTGCAAAGTCATGGAAGAATTATCATGGAAATGATTGATAATGACAATGGAAATCTCCAGACACTGGATCCTACACTGTTCTGTTCTGTCAAGGGAAGATTATGCCTGCTTAGTCTAGTAGAGTTCTTCACGAAGGTCACCAAGGCAACATTCCAGGGCAAAAGGGTACAGACTGCCTACCTTGACCTGGCCAAGGCATTTGATACACTACCTTACTCAGGCTTTGTAAACAGACTCCCATAATTAGGCATAAAATCCTTAAGTTGCATGCTGGATTGTCAGCTGGATCTTAGATAGGACCCAGAAAGCTACAGTAGGGGAGTCCACCTCCACAAAGGGGTTGGCTACTGTTGGAGTCCCTCAGGATTCAGTGCTGGGTCCGCTCTTTTGGCATCTACTTTCAGAAGTTAAGGCCTATTTCAAAGGCCTCTGACTGACCAAGTGTGCAGATGATTGCAAACTGAGAACAGTCATAGAATCCCTGCAAGACACTGATACCCTCATAAAAGGACTAATACAGATAAATAATGGGTGCCATAGAAATGGCTTAAATCTCCTTTCCAAGAAATACATAATAATAACCTTTGGGAAGTCAGCTACTCAGGAATCTACTTCATTGATAACACACCCCTAAGAATAGACCCAGTAGTCAGAGATTTGGGGAAATATGGCCATTTTAAGCCTAGCCAATGTTCCTTTCAAATGTGAGAATCAGACTCTGTACCTTGTGCCTGTTAGACAAGCTGCTTAAACACATGTAGACAACAGTCTGGCTTTCAACCAACATGTGCCCAATCTATCACAAAAACACCAAGAACCAAGCAACAAACAGATGGCTGGTTGCATCTTCGTCTTCATGCATCGAAGGTAGTTGGGAATGCCCCTTCTCTGGAACAGGCTGTTCATTCATGTGAAGAAGAATTCCTCCCTGACCCTATTCAAGCATATCCTGAATTGTGGATGTTAACTCAGAAAATCATCCCTGGTCTGTCACCTATGTGTCTAATGAATACAGGCAACCTGTAAATGCATGCCCTAGCCTACACATACCCCTAAAATAACCGTAAGGTACCAAACTTGTTGGATACATTTAGTACACATGGCTAGGTTAAAAAGACTCTTGTGATTGCTAACCTAGTATATACCTATGATCCAATGACCCTATCACTGTTCCTTTGTAAGATACATTTCCTGTCTCTCTTCTTATCTTTTCTATCCTCTTCTGATTGATTCTTGTTGTTATTCTGCAAAGACCAGAGCTGGTCTTTTACTTAGCACTCCCCTAGCCCCTTCTGTTTGCCTATACATTTTAATCAATTACTGGTAGGGAAGGAGTCGAAACCTCTGATTAGCCCCATCCCACTCTATTACCTTCCCCACCATAGGCATTTGCTTCCAATACCTTGGTTATTTTCTAAGTTTCACCTTTAAATTCCAGCCCCCTCTTGCCTATTTTTTTAGACCTTGTTTGCAGTCATTCCTACTGGCAAAAATCTCCTTTTTCCATTATTGTGTTGGCTTAGTTTTTAGAATATTCTCTACCACCTTATAAATATAATATTCTGTATGGTTGTTATTATTCTCCTTAAGGATGTCCATCAAAAATCCTACCCCCACCCCCGTTTCATCATCCTTCTTTTCCACGTTGATTTAGAATCTTCTGCTTGGATTATGTATATGAGCCTTAAATGCATATAGTAGCTGTGAAGTATCCCTTCAAATCAGATAATCCTAAACCGCCTTTATCTAGGAGGAGAATCAACTAATACCAGTTAACTCTCGTCATCTTACCCCCACAGATATAAATTGGTTCAGCTCTTTAATAATCATCCAAATCTTCTCCTCTTGTTGATAAAAATATACATGTATGTAAACATGAAATGATGAAAACCATCTCCACTGCTTGTTTCTTACTACCCACATCCATAATCAAGGGTAGAAGTGTAGCTGGTTCAACCAGTGCCCTGTGCCATTAATATGAACCAGTGCCCCACGCACGACCTCAGCACTTTAAAAAAAAAGCAAATGCTTCACTGTAATTAGCTGATTGCAGAGATTGGCTTATTACAGTTAGTTCTCTACAGCCACACCCCCTCCTTCTTCCTTTAAAGTAAAAAAAATAATGCATGTTCCTTCTACTAGCACACCAACCAGATGGCCAGATGCACTATATGCCGCCCCTCCCTCCTGCCCCAGCCATTGAGGTCCCATTTTTGTTCCCTTGCCCCCACCCCTCCTTCAACTTATTTTAATAAAAAAAATGTTTTACTGCTACAGTTTATACCCTGTCTGCACAGAGTGCTATGGCATTCAGGTTTTAGACCACACATGGATCGCTACAGTGTTCAGATTTGACCACATATGCAATACCAGCTGTTAAAAGCCAGTATTGCATTAAAGAGAAATTTGGATTGACTGCTGGCTGATCATGTCCTCAAACACATTGTACCTAGGGCAGTTACCCTTCTCACCTCTCCCTAGCTACACTACCAATCCAGGGCTTCCTGCCTCTCATTTAGTTATATTGTCTTTAGCTTAGTCTCTTCCCACACATCTTTAACTACCATAACAAAATCCTTTCTAATCCATATAGTTAACTACTTCGTCTTATCATGTCCCTAAAATATGGGTGTTGCTCGACAAATACATGCTTGAGAAAATAGTTTTCTACTGTAGTCTGTTTTATCTTTATTTAATTTAGATCCCGGAAAGATTTCAGTCTGTCTTACAGCACTTCACAGCAACAACATATCCTTTTCAGGCATTATCAAGTACAAAATAATAAATAATATCATCTGCAAATAAAGCTACCTTTTCTTGATTACTATACTAGTTATATCCACACATTTGATAATAGCTGTAAATATAGTCAAGTAACAAAGGAGAAAGAGAACATCCCTGACTGGTTCTTCTTTTCAAACACATTCTGTTGGAGAAACCCTCCCACCTTAATTCGTATTACATCTGACCCTTCATATATCCTCTCTTTTAACTGTATTATTCTGCTAGGGAATGCAAATGCTCCCCTTGCCCTACTCATAAAATCCCAGCTGACTCTATTGAATGCTTTCACTGTATCAAGACCTACCAACAATGCTGGTGTTTGTCTATATCTCTCTGCATCAAAATTGTTCTGTTAATGTTGTCAAATGTATGCCTCCACAAAATCACAATGATTCATATTTATCACTTTTGCCAAATTTCTTAGCTAGTATAAACTTAAAACACTTTATAATAATGGTTTAAAACTGGAATTGGTCTTTATGGGGAAGTTTTCATCCGAGATGCTAGTAATGCCCCCCCCCGCCCTTTTAAAATATTTTTAATTGATAAATCATTCATAAATATTTCCATTTACACCTTTACCTGGATTCCCCATTCCTCTGTTTTACACAAATTTTCATAGAATTTCTGAAATAGCTCTAATACTTCTATAGTGATTCTGGTTATTTTTTTTTTCTCATAAGCTCCCTATGTCTGGCAACAAACCTTTCTACATTCTATTTCCAAAGAAGTCATTGTGAGAGATTTTGTGCTCTGGAGTTGTTATCAAAGCACTTGATTAACAACAACTTTTCTAAAATGCATGCATTTAGAAAGATTGTAATTATGCAACCTTTCTAAATGCATACATGTTATTTAAATATTTCATTATTTTCCCTTTAGCACTCAGCAGTTGCATCTTTTTCTTGTTCTGAGAGATTCCCTTTCTTTAGCACTACTTTAACTTCTGTCAAGCCCTCTAAAAATCCTATTACTTCCACACCATATCTCTTTATCTGTTACTTATACCATATTTTAAACTCCATGTTCACTTTAACCCACTCCCTACCTATCCCTTCTGAAGAAATTTCTGTATTCCCAAATAACTCTCAAATTATTTCTGCTAGGCTAATGGCCCTGGAGCCTTTACAAGGCTAGCCTATAGAATTACCCTGGCATCGTGCCACCCGACCTTAGTTCCCAGTGCTTCTGTCGAGTAGAGCCACTACAGTGATCCCCATGGTGAATTTTTTATTCCCCTATTCCCCATTCATTCATCTAGATTTCTCTTGAGGAGGGCCAGTCAGGTGCTCTGCTTGACATGTATGAGTTTATTCTATAGCATGGGAAGTCTCTGGGTTATGAACCTGTCTCTCCAGCACGTTCTGTTGATTGCGGTAATGAGGTTGAGGTCTCTGGAGCGTGTGGTGCAGAGGGATTGGGATTTCTTTAGATGTAGCATTTCTAACAGTGCTGGGTCAGACATGGCTTTGTAAGTCAAGCAGAGATTGCCTTTAAGTAGGTGATATGAAACAGAGAATAGGTGGAGTTTTTTGAGTCTGTCCATACAGGACAAGTGTTTAAGGCCTAGGATCCTCTTTGTGAGGTAGTTTTGAGGCCTCTCTAGTTGTTGCAGGTGTCTAGTGAGGTACATGTCAAGTGGGGCATTGTACTCGATGATTGGCTTAATAAGTGAAGAGTAGAGGGAGACAATGACCTCTTTCTTCCTGGATGCAAAACCCTTAGTAATGAGATGTGCCACATAGAAGGACTTTCTGACCACAGTGGCAATGTGGTGGTCAAAAGAGATGTTGCTGTCAACCTCTGTTCCCATATCTCTTATAATGCCTTCTGTGTTCAGTGGACTACCATCGATATAGTAATTCATGGGAACTGGGTTTTTCCCAAAGGGGATAACGACACATTTTTTGGCATTGAGCTTAAGGCCATGGTTCTGACACCAGTTGTTGGTCTCAGTGAGGCCTTTCTGTAGGATGTCAACATCACTTGGGGAGTTAATAATGGCTCGCAACTTGCAATCGTCTGTGAACTTTGCCAGCCAGAGTCTCTTCGTGTTGGCCTGGACTTCTGAGAAGTAGATACCAAACAGGAGAGGATCCAGGACCAATTCCTGTTGGACTTCACTCATGGCTGATTGGCAGTATGACTTAGAGTCAGCTACTTTCATACTGTGGGTTCTATTTATGAGCCAGTTTTCAACCCACTTAGTGATACAGGGGTTGATGCCTAGCTTTGTGAGTTTTTCTATGATTTCTGAGTGGGGAATGGTATCAAAGGCCTTGGCCAAATCAAGGTAGACTGTATAAACCACCTTGCCTTCATCCACAACTTTGGTGACTGAGTCAAAGAAGTCGACCAAGTTGAGCAGGCATGATCTACCCTTCACAAAACCAAACTGTGTGGGATCCAGAGTTTGGAGATTCCCTATATCCTTGTCTATTAGGTCCATGATGATGTGTTCCATAGCTTTGCATATCAGACTTGTCATGCTAATGGGGCGATAGTTCCCAGGGTCTGTAGTCGCTCCTCCTTTGTGGAGAGGGATGACTGGACTGTAGCAGTGCGCCATTTGGTAGAGACAAAACCTGAGGTGAGGCTGCGATTGAATAGGGCACATAAGTGAAGTGCCAGTTCACTCTATATTTCATATTGAACACAACCAGGGATATTGACATGTCCCATAGAAGCTGTATTCTTGCCTTGGACAGTGCTGTTTTAACCTGTACAGCAGTAATACTGGGTATCTGGCAATCTACTGGTATTGTGATTGGTCCTTTGAGGGGGTAAAGTTGGCACTGAATCTGTCAGCCAGTATATTGGCAATATCTGTTGGCTCGGTATAGGAGGTACCATTGTGCAGTAGCTCAGAGCAAATCTGGGTATTGCCATGGAGATTCTTTACATAACTATAGAAGGCCTTGTGGTTGTCTTTACTATCTGCTGCAATTCTGTTTTCATAGCTAGCTTTAGAGGATTTGATAAGGGATCTCAACATTTTGTTGAGGCTGATAAGGGAGTTTTTCAAGGCTTGGGACTTCACCTTATTCTGCATCAGTTTCCTTCTTCTGTTGTAGAGTTTGTTTATGGCAGGTGAAAACCAGATTGGCTTCATTTCTTTGGAGGAGAGCATCTTGTTTCTATTGGGTATGGCGAAATCCATGCATTTGTGTATGTGTTCATACAGTGCATTAGTGTATGATTCAGCAGTCATGCAACTATTCTCCACTTGCATGGGTACTGTGAAGTCAGCCACCTCTATTTTTAGGAACCCAAAGTTAGCTTTGGAGAAGTTTTTCATGGTGGTTACCTTTGTTGTGTGTGGGGGGTGGTGGGGTGGATTTCCAGGGTGATTAATTTGTGGTCGGATCCAACAAAAAAAAAAAGTTGACTATTGGTGTAGAGCAGTGGTCACCTATGTTAGTAAAGACCAGGTCAAGGATGTTGCTACCTCTAGTGGGGGAAAGAATGAGCTGGTCCAGGACATTAGAATTAATGAATTGTAGGAAACGTTGGGCAAGTTTATTGGTACATGAGTAGTTTTTCCTTTTAATGGAGGGGTAGTTGAAGTTGCCCAATATGAGAGTGTTAGGTTGGACCCTAATATTCTCCAGAGTGTTTAGGAACATGGAGTGTGAGTCTTGGGACATGGTTGGGGACCTGTAACACCCTGCGACCTGAATCGCTGTCTTACCCAATGTGAGCTGCACCTGAAGTATCTCTGATGTGTTATGTTGGGTTACCAGTCTGGAGGTGTGCGCATCCTTTATGAATATGGAAATGCCACCACCTTTGGAGCTTCAGTCAAAGTTCTGGGGTCAGCAGGTGTGGAATGAGTTATAGCCTGGTAGTGCAGGGGTGCTTTCTGCTGCTTGAACCAGGTCTCTGTTACAGCACAAATGTCAATGTTCTCCATTTTAAAGAGTGCTTCGAGCAGGTGCATTTTGAGATTTAGATTTCTAGTGTTGAGCAGCATGAACTTCAATTTGCATTTGTTTGTAGCTGTTACAGTGGTAATTTGATCTTTGGAACACTGCCTAAAAAGGCACTATAGTGGTGGCAAGAGCCTTGGCCAGTATCCAGAAGCCCAGGGGTGACAGATGCCTGCCAAAGCATTGAGGTCTGTCAATCATGTCATCCCAGGCAGACAGATACTTGATCCCCTTAGAATGACACCAACAACTTAGCCAATTGTTGAAATCAGTCATTCTCTGCTTGTACTCTGGTGTCATTCTGGATGAGGGTAGGATGCTGCTCAGTGCTATGGTCATAACCGTCTGTGCTACACCATCTGAGAGCTCCTCCATGTCTCTTTTCATGTAATCAAGGGAGGTATGTCTCAGGTCATTCACACCCACATGTACAATGACAGAGTCATATTTGTACCTGTTGTTGAGGGACCTGTGTGTATGTATTATGTGGTGGATCCTGGCACCTAACAGGCAGCTGACTGTTACATTCTCATTATTAAACCTAGTGAGTGGGACATCAGTGTGCCTCACTGTTGAGTCACCTATGACTAGTGTGCTGGGCATGCTGTTTTTCCTTAAAAACTTTGGTTGAGAGGCACACTGTTTAGGACAGTTATGTGTCTCATGATTAGTGGTGTGTTGTGGTGGTCAAGTGTGTTTCTGTCTTGGAGGTCTCTGCTGTTTGAGTAGATTTTTATTGAGAGCCTCCGCAAAGGTGGATGTGTGGTTTGTGTTTTTATGTGAAGGCAGTGCTGTTGTGTGTTCTGGAGGGCTATGCGTTCTATCTGATGTGGTGCAAGTGTTGAGCTTCTCCTCTTGACCGGCTATTCCAGTCCTGGCTGGAGAGTGTGTGGCTTCCAATTTGGATATATAAGTGCATGTCTCTCAAGTCTGAGTGATGGGGGTAAGAGGAGAGGGTTGACGGTGTACATGAGGCAGTTACTACTTTGCCTCAGGATGCCCAATTTCACCAGGTTAATAGGAGAAAGCACAGGGAACTGACCTTTAGACATGCCTGTAGGGGTGGGCATTAATAATAAGTACTGGAGCTGTTTCCTTGTAGAATGTTTAGTGCTGGTAGCACTTTTGTGTGCTACAATAATTGCTACAAAAAGTCTGGTATGGTAAAGTGCTAGACTAATAAGTTAGTAAAAATGCAGGACAGAAGAAAACTAGCAGATCTAAGGGAAAAATTGAAGAGCAGACTTTGGCACCTCTCAGAAGCTTGCAAACTGCCCTGGTATCTGAACTAGCCTAGTTACAGAAAGGGCGTGAAACAAGCACAAATGCAGGCTTTTAAACCAGAAAGTTGAAAGAGATGGAAAACACAGAAAGGGGGGCTCAGAAGCTTACATACAATCCAGGATACAGCAAATCTGTATCTTGACTAGACTAGTTACAGGAAAGGTGGGAAAAATGCAAACAAGGGCTTTTAGACCAAAAAGTCGAAAGAGATGGAAAAACTGCCCAAATGGCCAATAAACTACAATTTCTGGGCCAAAAACCACTCCTCTTATGGTAAATAGACTACATAGTGCTTACCACTCCCACTGACAAGCTAGAAGTCTTCCCTCTGACACAGAAAGGCTTGGGGGCTCAGAAGCTTACAGTCATGGATACAGCAAATCTGTATCTGGACTAGACTAGTTAAAGGAAAGGCAGGAAACAAGCTTAGATTTTTTTTTACAGAAAAGCAGCTAAAACAGTACTAAAAACAATTCAAGTGCAGTGTAATCTAGCACACTCGAGTGTGTAGCAATATTAAAGCAAGTTCAGTTTAAATAAATGCAATTTAATCAAACTGTATTCTGAATTGAATTCAATTATTGTTTTATTCAACTCTGAACTGTTAAAAAGTGCTACAAAATATACTTATCAGGCGAGAAGCAAACAGTCAGAACACAAGGAGATTCTAGCAAATTTTTTTTTTTTTTTTAATGGAAAGGGAGAAATGAGAAACAGAAGATAATTCAAGATTAAGGACCTAAGTTTGTTGGGCTTCTCAAATGTTCTCTCTGTATTAGGTAAAATGAGCTAATGACACTAGACTGGGATAGAGCTGGGACAGAGCTGAACAGATGGGACTGTTAGGAGTGTCTCAAATCAACAACTCAGAGCAACTCAGATATTCAACACTTATAAGCACAGAGAAACCCTCTAGGCTAAGAGTTCATCACCAAATATCAATGAAGTGAAAACAATAACCTCCACTAACTGCAGAGAGACAGACAGACCACAATATTCAGTGAAATAAATAAACAGAAAAATAAAATGCAGTACTATCTTTAACACAATATTCAATGAAACAAATAAATAAACAGAAAACTAAAATACAGTACTAGCTTTAACACTGCAAGTTTGTACTTAATTCAGCTTGTAATACAGTTGATGTAGGTATATAGAAGCCAGATGATGTAGTTATATAGCAGCCAGTCAAACAGCTCAGATATTCAGCAGAAATAAATCCACTACTTTAAATACATAAGTGGGAAAGTGCCAATGTCTCATTTTACTGTAACATTTTGTCAATATTTATTGGTGCATGATCTAAAATAGCCATTGGATGTGTTTCAAAACTTTCAGTTAAATACCCATGCGCATGTAAAATATAATGTTTATCCAGTCTAGCAGGATTATTGTACCTTGTAGAATAATATATAAATTCTACCTAGCTTCCTGCTTCTGAAGTCACATCTTCCATTCAAAGTATTCTTATATAATTTTCAAACATGTACCCTCTTTTGTTATATTTTCATTATTTTCCCTTTTAGGTCCCCCTGATCCATCCTCTCTGTTGCAAATCAGGTCCCAATTCCCACCCATAAAACATATTTGCTGCTGAAAGCTGATTAGATCTTTCAAAATTCTCTTAAGCTCCATTATAGCAGTTTTAAATGGAATATACTTATGCCACTGCGACCCTCCTTCCCTGCTAATAAACCCTTCTTACCACAATGTAGTACCACACAGCTATTATCTTTTTTCCATCTTCTATCACTTTTGGAGCCCCTCTTGCAATCAATATATTATTAGTCCTGTTTTCATTGTCTCTGATAGTCTGCTGAATATCCATTCTGAATGCCTTTCTTTGCTAAATTCACACCTCATTTTTATCAAAATGTGTCTCTTGTAACATTGCTATTTGCACACTATACATCTTAACATGATTCAGTACTACTTTGCTTTTTGCATATACTTGCAATGCCATTTACATTCCATGTTAATGTTAATAAAGCAGGCATTCTGATAAATATAAGTATTAATTTCATTTATTCTGCATGACACTCATTTTGAATATATGTTTCTAAATTGCAAATTAGATGCACATATTAATGTCTGATCTTGTATGCAGTTGCTGATTCACATTTCTCTTTGAACCCATGTCACATATACCAAGACTTTTCACTCCAATAAAAATACTCAAGAGAAAAAATGAAACTACCAACATATTTTATCTCACAGGAAACACACAACACACTTTGGAAAAAAGGGAGTTACCTCTCCACTTTGGGACGGTTTCCCCAAATAAACATTTGTAATCACAGGCTTTATCTACTCTAAAATTTGGTTTAATCATGCTAGAAGTGCACACTAGAGCCTGTGTTCCTTCTGGTATAGATATCATTGGTCCTTGTCATATCTCTATTTCCCTCACAGATGTAAAAAAAAAAATAGCTTGCATGCTCTCAGTCAACTAACTTAAGAAAAAGTGCACTGGCTACCATTAAATAAACTGAATTGTACAAGGTTATATTTAATGCTGTAAATACTAAGGCTGTTGGGGATGCAAACTTCTCACAGTTTCAAACTTTATTTTCACTGAACTGCTTGCTAATTCTCCTTTCTACCCTGTTTGCTTCCACCTGTATAAAACAAGGGAAATTATTATATTTTGATAAACATACAATATGATTAATACAATTGTACTTCCCCCCACCAGCCAAATATATCAACATTATATTGCTTATATCTGGCCTTTATCATGTCGCACTGTAAAGCTCAGATATAGTACAGTCAAGACAATGTACTTTCCTTCTTTAATATCATAAGCATTAACAGCAGTCACAGATAAGATTCACACCCAGACAATAATTGATCAACTTTCCCAGTTGGCACCATTCCCCATTTTGGCAACAAGTAGACTTCAATGCCTGCTCTGTCTCTTTCTCATATGGTAGTAACTGTGACTCTTTCTTATAAAGTTCCAGGGTAACAGTTTTGGAGCTTGCAGCATCCCTTACATCTTGGTCAGATACAACTGATACAATCAGGAACCTTCCATTCCTCATGCAAACCTAAAAGCCATTAGCTAGTAAACAATCTCGATCAAAGCAGTCATTGTCTCACAGCCATCATATAAGTGATTGGCTTCCCTGTGACAGCTACAACCTCTGTGGCAAAGCAGTCATCAGCTTCTACCTCCCTCACTCTACCTCAAGCAGCCCAGCCACACCACTGATGCATTTTGCAGCTTCTTTTCATTATCTATCACTTTCTCTGGTATAGAACAATATTGATACGATGATGTGGTTAAAAAAATGTGCAATGTGAGTTAGTTATAAAAAATAAAGGGTGGGTCCTCCCAAGTTGTAGTTTAGAGGCAAAAGTCAGAGTGAGAATGTCTCTGCTAGAATTTCAAATGTGCAGCATTCTTAATCTTTGCAATTTTTAAAGCATCATTCCTTTCATTGCGATCTTTTTAAAAGTGGCAAGAAATTACCACGATGTGTTACCTTCACAAAGGAGTCTTCATTTTGTATATTAATATGTTAAAGTATTTATTGATTTATTTGATTTACTTATATATTTTTGCATTTGTTAACTGGGGTAGGGAACTGTGGACTATTTTCAGGCTCAGTCCTGGTTTAACAACCAGATAAAAAAAGGATATAAGGTAATATATGTAGCTGGTTATACCGCAATTCACATTAAGAAAATGGTAATGCAATCAAAGATATAAAAGCAGATATAGGATTAATCAATACAAAGATGACAATAGGCTCCCAAATGTCTTACAATAGGAGTGAGGAAACTAGTAAAGGCATTTATACTGCATAATGACTATCATACTATACTATGAACAATAGAAAAGGAATACTGCGTGTCTAAGAAAGTTATGCAATGAAAATTGTAAGGGAGCAAATTGTTATGTTTAAGACATACAGAAGGAAAGAGACAGAAAGGGGAAGAGTTTGAAGAGTAGCTTTGTTGGAGGTGGTAGTGAATTTGCTAGAGCTGTGCTTGACATCTGAAGTATCACAAGCATGATAGGAAGACGGCTTGAGTATGGGTGGATATAGGAGGATGGTGTGTGTGTGTGTGTGTGTGTGTGTGCGTGTGTGTGTGTGTGTGTGTGTGTGTGTGTGTGTGTGTGTGTGTGTGTGTGTGTGTGTGTGTGTGTGTGTGTATCTAAGAAGTTGTGGAGAGCAAAGTTGTATTGCATCTGTAATATGCTAGGATATGTAGCTGCTGCAGTATGATCGATATCTTAACAAGGTGGCCCTGAAACAATTGATACAGTAACAGTGCAGGCTGTGTTGTAGAAGTGATGTTACTCGTTCTATAACAATTGCATTTGGACTAAGTCAACAGGAAGTGTTTCTGCTGTTTATAACATTAATAACTGGTTGCAATAATTTAATAATTGTGGATATGGGTTCCTAAACATTGAGGGCCAGTTTAGAGAAAGTGTGCTGTATGCATTTCAGGTTGGATACTGGAGCTGTAGTTGTGGTGTAGTTTGAGAAACGGAACTTTCTCTGAGAAAGAAGAGGAAGCTTTCTTCCCATACCAGTTTACATAACAGCATACCCAGAAAGGAGGAAGCTCTTTGTGGTATGAGCAGCCATTTTGCTTTTGTAAGAGTAAGCCAGTGATTTCCTTCTTCTTCCCTAAAAAGGCAACTGCTGTTTGATAGGGTTTGCAGAGCAGTACAGTTCTTTCATGAAGCAGAGGCTATGAGAGGAAGACCATATTCAAGCTGAGGGATGATGACTCTTCCCTATTGCTGCCCTAGCTGCTGAAGAGAGGCAGTGGGAAATTGTCCTGGACTAGAAGAGTAATTTATTAACTTTGATTCTGGAAGTTAAGAGAATGGTCTAGCCAGATTTTAAGGTATCTGTAGTATGTGGCTGTTTCCAGCAGCTGGTTTTGATTGTAGTAGATGGACCAGGAGTTGAAGAATTTGGAGACTGTTTTTTATGTTAACCATTAGGTTATGTTTGGTTAGTTAGTTATTTAGGAAGGTCGGGTCAGTTTCTTGATGATGTTTTGATATGATAGGTATAGGGCAACATCTGTAGGTGATCATGTAAATAACTGCATTTTTCACTTACTTTTCCACTGTATAAAAAGCAGCATCTGTATATATTGTCCATTCATAATTTTATAAATTGTATATAAAATGGCACACAACAGAAATCAATTCAACTATCTGTCTGAGCTATAACAAATTTATGACTTCCTACATCTGGAATTCTAAGCCTCTGGATCTTCAAAAAAGTTCAGAATCTGATAAAAAAAACTGCCACCTTTTTTACCTCTTTATTTTGGAAGAGGTATGCATGAAATATTATTTATTTTGTAGAATTTATTAACATGCAAAATCCCCCCAAAAGTTTATATAAACAAAAGGTAGAGGGTACAGATTTAGTACAGCTATAAACAGGAGGAACACATGTAATAGCAGTACTATTTCTTGAAAATCATCAGCCTCTGCAATCCTCCAGCATGTTAGATTACACAAGTGAAATTCAAAAGTAAAAAAAAATAAAATATAACTGCAAGTTCAGAAGTGATGCTATTTGTACATTGTAGATATCCCCCCCCCCCCAGACAACACAAATGATGCAACATCATACCATCAGAAAACTTTGATCTTCCAAAGTGGGTAATTGCAAACCTTTGGTCTTCCAAACTCATATCACTTACAACATACTTAGGAAAAATACCTCATAAAGTAAGCACTGCACAATGGTTTCCTTTCTTAGCAGGACAAATGCGATACTTAGTCCCTTGCCTTAACTAACTTCTCTTTTAAGTCCTGTCTGGACTTAGGCAGTCTTTTACTACCAGCTGTCTTCATGGTCACAGATTTCATACCATCCAGTATAAACAAAGGCTTATTGACAGGTGTAGTCTTTGTATGCCTAAAGCATGTTTTTAATCTAGTTGGCCATACCAGATCTATATTAGTTCGCCGAAAGTTATTTTCAGTGAAAACCTCTTCGTCAACCCATATTCAGCAAAAATCACTTCTGTGGTTCAGTGACTTTTCCAAGGACAATGAAGTAGTTGGCCAATTACACAACTTTGCCCTTTTCCCCACTGTAGTGTGATCTCACAATTGGTATATATAGTTGGGGGGTATAGGGGGCATTGTTGGCAAAGCCCCCCACTTAGGTGGGTTTGATTTAGTTAATTGTGGGTTCTGTTGTTCTGTGGGGCAATTGTTTCATTGCCCTTGGAAAATTCAGCAAATTGCATAAGTGAATTTCACTGAATACAGGTCAATGAAGAGGTGTTCACTGAAAATAACGTACGGTGAAGTAATATAGACCCGCCATATATTACTCCTAAGTACCTCTGTCTTGGTTTCTCTTTGATTAAAATTACACAAGTTGCACGGGTCCCACCTCTGTGAATCAGTCATCCACCCATAAATTTACATTAACCATATATAATTTTATTTCAGCTTCTGCCTGAATGTACTGATAGCTTTATTATATTGTACTTACTTTTTCATGGACGTGCTTAGCTAAACTCTTGAATGACTATTGCATCAGAATGTGTATGTGATGTATTAATGCTGAAATAATAGTGTATTTTGTATCGTTATCAAAGTGCCAATTGCCTTGACTGTGGCTGTAAAGAGCATGTGGCCTATCCCTAACCCATTAACAAATATTAAATAAATAAACAACATCCCAGTTAAACTACAGCTCTCAACAGCTGTGTTGTTAAATGTTGCAGTGCACTGCCTTGAGTATGTGGTCCATCCATTTACTATATTTGCTTTGCGGCATGCTTTTACATATCATTTTTTGCAGTTTGCCATAATGCAATTTTCTAAATCCCTGTCAACATCTATAGCTATGTAATACTAATTTAATTAATACAATTACCTTTTTACTACTTCTCTGAGTGCAGTGATTGTAACTGGGAATCGGTGACATCTGTACAAATGTACACTTCAGTACAGCTTAAATGTTTTTACATTTTGCAGCTAAATTTGATTGTTGTACTAACTGATTTTCTGGTACTTTTTCTTGATAAGTGTAGTAGCCAAAGTTATGACATATATTTTCTGAGAAACTTATTTCCCAGAAGACTGCAAAAGTATTCATTTTTGGTGGCATATGTTCACTCCTATTAGCAGCATGTCTTACTAATCCAGAAACAAATGATTTTTAGTGAGTTTAGTATCTCAGGCAAGGTTAGGACTGTTTTAATTTATTCTGTCAACACAGGAATAACATATTAATGTCTGCCCTGTATACACTAGCAGCTTATATATTTTTCAGTTATCATGCCTTAGGAGGTAACACCCAGTCCCCAGAGGGAAATAGCAGAATGAAGCAATTATTTACAGTTAAACTAATTAAGACAGACCACTGCCTCCCATGGCTTTGTTTCATGATAAGGAACTTGGTTTTATGGAGGTTTATTTAATATGCTCTGACTTCCTCTAATGAAATACCTGACAGTTAAGAAAATTCAAATGTCTGAATGGTTGCACGCATAATATACATATTTTGGCGAGGCATAATTCATTTAAAAATACAAATACACACAAGGATATAGGCTTTCATGAACTACATCATTATTATGTTAGGAAATATGCCATAAATGAAACAAATAATGCATAAAAAGAATGAAAAGTAGGCTGTGAAGTGTGACTTAGGTACGATGTGGACACAAATATGCCACTCTTACGTAACACAAAAAAGATGATATTGTGATATAAATTACCACTTTAAACTACAGACAAGAAGAACTTAGAATCCTTTAAGAGAAAACCAGATTTGTGGGCTGAGGGCAAAGTGTTTGATACAGAAAGTTTGGAGTCAGCTTTATTATACAGCCGTACATCATTAACACTGGTACATAACTTATGCAGTTATGATCTCTGTATATACTGTTTACTATATCTATATACTATATTTCTGAATGTGATATAGTATACAAATGTAAAATTAATACTTAGTGTTGTCCTATGATGATATAGTTGTTAAATATTTATTCTTGTCTGATGTGGCTATACTAGAAACATAATTTAAAGAAACAAACAGTAGTGAACAGTGGAAGTGGTATCTAAAGAAAGTATATAACTGGTATTGTGATAACTATATGAATATATTTTTGCACCTCTGCTTTTCTTCATTTTGTCCGAAGTACTGCTTTGTATTATTTGTAATCTCTAACGTTGTATAAACAGCTCAAAAGTTACAGGTTTCCTTAGTGTCCTGTACATGTTGGAGTGCTAACCAACCCTCTGTAAATTTCTGTTAACACATCAGTGCTGATATTTGGCAAATAAGCAAATTCTAGAAAATTCATGCCAAAATGCCAGTGGCTCTACTAGATATTCTCTGTCTCCTACAAAGCTACACTGCTATATGCATGTATTCAGCCATCCCAAAAGAAAAAAAGACCGCCAGCAGCAAAATACAACCCAAAAATCAAAAGAACAGCTGCTGTAGAACCAATAACAAGTCCATCTAATCCCAAAGGATATAATTTTATTCTTCAAACACAACGATAAAAACAAGTGATAAGCGCTTTCGTCACCAGGACTTCAACAGATCTGATGCAGCTTTACACATAAGCAGTTTAAATACTAAAAAACATCATGTGACTATAACAATTAACGACTAAAAATACATTCTAATTATAAAGAAGTACTGTGAGATGTGTTAAAATACTAAATGTCTTACAAATAGAAAAACATGATGAAATATGTGCAAGAGTAAAAAATAAATATTCTTAATTTATAGATTTTCCTATAACTTATGATACTAAAATACATAGATATACCCTATAAAATACTAGCCCTATATCTTAATTCGGGCTTAATACTAATACTCTCATTGAGCCCTGGAAAAAGGTAGAATTTAGTTTAAATTGCCATTTGGATTCTGCCCTAAATAATTTGTTGTTCCAGTCACCCCCTCTTGTATCCTTGGGCACTATCTCCAAAATAGCAAACATAAATCTATGGTTAGGGTTAGCCGTGATATGTTTACTTAAAGCATTTTTATCATCATTCTTGTTAATACTATAAAGATGTTCATATATCCTACGGTTAAGCTTCCTTTCTGTCTTTCCCACATAAAAACAGGTGCAGGCAGTACAAGTAGCCAAATAAACTAAACCAGTAGAAACACAAGAACCTTGTATAAAACAGATATCTAAATCAAAGGGCTCTAACTTCAAGGATTCTTTCTCATTAATAAAAGAACAATAATCACAGCAACCACACTTATGAGTGCCTACCTTCTTATTAATATGTGTTTTCATTTTATGTTCCAACAAAAACTTCAGGTTGGAATCTACCTTGTAGGTGACAATCGGCTCAAGGCCCATAAGCTTAAATATATCATTGTTGCATTTTAACATAGACCAATTGTTGAGGATTATTTTCTTCACTACATTTGCTGTTTCCCCATAAGTTATTACCATGGCCTGTGAGAAATCTTTATGGTCACCCCTATTAATTACCACTTGGTCACTACCCATACCTAAAAGTGGAACGTATCTATTATTCCAAAGGGAACAAACCTCATCCCTAATAGTTGTTACAAAATCAGATGGGTACCCCCTTTCCAAAAACATTTCTTTAACTTTATTAATTTCATCCTCCACCAGTCTAAAATCTGAACACATCCTCACAACCCTCACCATCTGCCCTTTTACTATATTCTTCTTAGTGTAAAATGGGTGGTTGCTGGAGAACTCTAAATAATCATTAGAAAAGGTGGTTTTCCTATAAACACATGATATGAAACATTCCTTAGCATAGTCCTTAGAAATACTAACGTCCAGGTAATGTATATTATCCTTGTTGCCATTACCAGTAAATTTAAAATAATCACATAAATTATTAATATACTCCATAAAAACAGGGAAATGTTTTTCATTTTTCCATAAAATAAATAAATCATCTAAGAACCTAAAATATAGTGACCATTCATCCTTAAAGGGTGAGGAAAAAAGAAATCTATTCTCCCACTCAAATAAAACCATGTTAGCAAAAATTGTGGCACAACTATTACCCATTGCTACCCCTTGGGTTTGTTTGTAAAATTCCCCTTCAAATGTGAAGAAATTATTTTTCAAAATTATTTCCATAAGTTCTATCAAAAAATTAATCATTTTTCCCCCTAAAGTACTGTATTTTACTAAAACATCCTTAAAAAATTCTAATCCGATATCATGGGGTATTGATGTAAATAAATCCACTACATCAATAGTGGAGAAATAACATTCCTTATTAAAATAATCATTCTTTATTTGCTTTAAGAAATCCCATGAATCTTTACGGATATGCCCCACTGGATTCACAGACTGTTTTACCAACCGATCAATAAACACCCCAAGTGGGTACGTAATGCTGTTCTTACCAGCGATTATCAATCTATATGGTGGGTCCTTAACATCCTTATGTGTTTAAGGGATCCCAAAACAAACAGGTATGGTAGGGTGTTCTACATGTAAAAAATTGTAAACCTCTTCATTAATAATGCCCTGTAGTAAAGCATCATCTAAAAAATAATTAATTTTTCTATAACTTATGTTGATTTCATTCTTAGACATGGTGTTGTATTTATTAATATCTGTTAGGATGCTAGTTATCTTGTTATTGTAGTCAACAGTATTAACTATGGCCATACCTCCCCCTTTATCTGGCTTCATGAATCTGACATTCATGTTGTTTCTCAATTCGTATAATAACTTACTTTCAGCCTTAGTAATATTCTGCTTTTTATACACATGTTTATTTAAGCTCTGAAAAATCTCTTGTTCAGTAATTTTTTCAAAATTGTGTAAAATAGGAATAAGAGGAGGATTCCGGCAACTTTTCTTGTAAGTAATAGCATTCTGGTTATTAAATTCACCCAATTTGTCTTTAAATAAACATTTAAAATTTAATTTCCTCACAAACAATCTAAAATCAGTAAGAATTTTACTAATGTCTGCTTTTTTAGAAGGCACAAACTTTAACCCCTTCATTAGTAGTCGAAACAAATCTTTGCTTAATGGGAAAGCTGCATAATTAAAAATTCTAAAACCCTTATAAACAAAAGTTATACCATCAATAGTCACAATGTCATTTTCAACAGTTTCATTCCTCATTGATAACTGTTCTTCCTCTGGTAAGACTGGTTCCGATAATTTAGTCTTCCACCCCCATCCCCCCTGGGTCCTAAAAAAGCTTTATCCTGTCTACCTTGATTTCTATTGATTAATCTTTCAGATCAACGGAGGGGTGGGAACTCAGTGTCATAATTACTACTGTTTTCAAAAACATCATTACCCTCTCTATGCTCATGTTGCGGTTGTCTAGTATCTTTACCATCAGTTCCATAATAGGCTTTTGGAAAAATGTAAGCCAAGTTGTTTTTATATTCATATTCATCTCTTAATAACTTTTTCTTTTTTCTCGAAATATTGTTGCTTAATTCATTTTCTACCTTATCAAACACTACATTATACCTGAATGCAAAATGGTTAAACTGAGCATCATCCATAATATTATTATTCAACTCATCCACTTCATTCAAAAGTAAATTAATCCTTTTGTTGTTCAAATTAATAATGAAATCAATGAGCTCCATTCCATGCCTATCAAACATGGCCAATAATTCCTCACACTCAGGGTCTGATTTTTTCAAGCCATTGGGAAATTTGAACATACAGAGCCCCTTAGGGACTCTTTTACAAATTATACATTCCTTAAGATAAGAATTGTCACATTGTAGAGCTCTTATTTTATGCAATTTTGTCTCTAATGTTAGTAACTTGGCATCCATACAATTCTTATCTTTTAAAGAATTACTGTTACCAAAGAAAGAGTATTCGTGACTAGTCCATTCCTTTAAACGATCCACGTTTACAGGAACTGGGTATGTAGTAGTTTTTGCTCCATTTACGACACTGCTAGTCCCTTTATCGAGATTGTTCATATTACTCTCTAAATTTGGAGTCATATCGCCCCTAGAAGAACCTCCGACTCCCAAACGGTGAGTTAAACCATCCGCCATGCGTTGTTCACTGTCGCCTATTCCTTTAGCTCGGGAACCAGGAAGTGTTACTTCTTTAGTATTCCCCTGTGAACCAGAGGAGTGTGTAGCACACTTGTTTCTGCTCTGAAGCCTCGAAACGGCTTCTTGTAAGTCAGTCACCTTTTCGGTTAACGCCAAAACCAAATTTAATAAATTAATTTTGTTACTCGAAGCGGATTTCTGACTACATAGAAAGTCAGGAAATCCTTCTTCGTCCTCAAACACTGGAGATAGGTCAGTGCTCTCCATAATGAACACGCACAGATGTCTTGTAGGCACACGGTAACCAGGAATCAAACTCCAAAAGAAAAAAAGACCACCAGCAGCAAAATACAACCCAAAAATCAAAAGAACAGCTGCTGTAGAGCCAATAACAAGTCCATCTAATCCCAAAGGATATAATTTTATTCTTCAAACACGATAAAAACAAGTGATAAGCGCTTTCGTCACCAGGACTTCAACAGATCTGATGCAGCTTTACACATAAGCAGTTTAAATACTAAAAAACAACATGTGACTATAACAATTAATGACTAAAAATACATTCTAATTATAAAGAAGTACTGTGAGATGTGTTAAAATACTAAATGTCTTACAAATAGAAAAACATGATGAAATATGTGCAAGAGTAAAAAATAAATATTCTTAATCTTAATAAGATCTGTTGAAGTCCTGGTGACGAAAGCGCTTATCACTTGTTTTTATCGTTGTGTTTGAAGAATAAAATTATATCCTTTGGGATTAGATGGACTTGTTATTGGCTCTACAGCAGCTGTTCTTTTGATTTTTGGGTTGTATTTTGCTGCTGGCGGTCTTTTTTTCTTTTGGAGTTTGATTCCTGGTTACCGTGTGCCTACAAGACATCTGTGCGTGTTCATTATGGAGAGCACTGACCTATCTCCAGTGTTTGAGGACGAAGAAGGATTTCCTGACTTTCCATGTGGTCAGAAATCCGCTTCGAGTAACGAAATTAATTTATTAAATTTGGTTTTGGCGTTAACCGAAAAGGTGACTGACTTACAAGAAGCCGTTTCGAGGCTTCAGAGCAGAAACAAGTGTGCTACACACTCCTCTGGTTCACAGGGGAATACTAAAGAAGTAACACTTCCTGGTTCCCGAGCTAAAGGAATAGGCGACAGTGAACAACGCATGGCGGATGGTTTAACTCACCGTTTGGGAGTCGGAGGTTCTTCTAGGGGCGATATGACTCCAAATTTAGAGAGTAATATGAACAATCTCGATAAAGGGACTAGCAGTGTCGTAAATGGAGCAAAAACTACTACATACCCAGTTCCTGTAAACGTGGATCGTTTAAAGGAATGGACTAGTCACGAATACTCTTTCTTTGGTAACAGTAATTCTTTAAAAGATAAGAATTGTATGGATGCCAAGTTACTAACATTAGAGACAAAATTGCATAAAATAAGAGCTCTACAATATGACAATTCTTATCTTAAGGAATGTATAATTTGTAAAAGAGTCCCTAAGGGGCTCCGTACGTTCAAATTTCCCAATGGCTTGAAAAAATCAGACCCTGAGTGTGAGGAATTATTGGCCATGTTTGATAGGCATGGAATGGAGCTCATTGATTTCATTATTAATTTGAACAACAAAAGGATTAATTTACTTTTGAATGAAGTGGATGAGTTGAATAATAATATTATGGATGATGCTCAGTTTAACCATTTTGCATTCAGGTATAATGTAGTGTTTGATAAGGTAGAAAATGAATTAAGCAACAATATTTCGAGAAAAAAGAAAAAGTTATTAAGAGATGAATATGAATATAAAAACAACTTGGCTTACATTTTTCCAAAAGCCTATTATGGAACTGATGGTAAAGATACTAGACAACCGCAACATGAGCAAAGACAGGGTAATGATGTTTTTGAAAACAGTAGTAATTATGACACTGAGTTCCCACCCCTCCGTAGATCTGAAAGATTAATCAATAGAAATCAAGGTAGACAGGATAAAGCTTTTTTAGGACCCAGGGGGGATGGGGGTGGAAGACTAAATTACCGGAACCAGTCTTACCAGAGGAAGAACAGTCATCAATGAGGAATGAAACTGTTGAAAATGACATTGTGACTAATGATGGTATAACTTTTGTTTATAAGGGTTTTAGAATTTTTAATTATGCAGCTTTCCCATTAAGCAAAGATTTGTTTCGACTACTAATGAAGGGGTTAAAGTTTGTGCCTTCTAAAAAAGCAGACATTAGTAAAATTCTTACTGATTTTAGATTGTTTGTGAGGAAATTAAATTTTAAATGTTTATTTAAAGACAAATTGGGTGAATTTAATAACCAGAATGCTATTACTTACAAGAAAAGTTGCCGGAATCCTCCTCTTATTCCTATTTTACACAATTTTGAAAAAAATACTGAACAAGAGATTTTTCAGAGCTTAAATAAACATGTGTATAAAAAGCAGAATATTACTAAGGCTGAAAGTAAGTTATTATACGAATTGAGAAACAACATGAATGTCAGATTCATGAAGCCAGATAAAGGGGGAGGTATGGCCATAGTTAATACTGTTGACTACAATAACAAGATAACTAGCATCCTAACAGATATTAATAAATATGACACCATGTCTAAGAATGAAATCAACATAAGTTATAGAAAAATTAATTATTTTTTAGATGATGCTTTACTACAGGGCATTATTAATGAAGAGGTTTACAATTTTTTACATGTAGAACACCCTACCATACCTGTTTGTTTTGGGATCCCTAAAACACATAAGGATGTTAAGGACCCACCATATAGATTGATAATCGCTGGTAAGAACAGCATTACGTACCCACTTGGGGTGTTTATTGATCGGTTGGTGAAACAGTCTGTGAATCCAGTGGGGCATATCCTTAAAGATTCATGGGATTTCTTAAAGCAAATAAAGAATGATTATTTTAATAAGGAATGTTATTTCTCCACTATTGATGTAGTGGATTTATTTACATCAATACCCCATGATATCGGATTAGATTTTTTTAAGGATGTTTTAGTAAAATACAGTACTTTAGGGGGAAAAATGATTAATTTTTTGATAGAACTTATGGAAATAATTTTGAAAAATAATTTCTTCACATTTGAAGGGGAATTTTACAAACAAACCCAAGGGGTAGCAATGGGTAATAGTTGCACCCCAATTTTTGCTAACATGGTTTTATTTGAGTGGGAGAATAGATTTCTTTTTTCCTCACCCTTTAAGGACGAATGGTCACCATATTTTAGGTTCTTAGATGATTTATTTATTTTATGGAAAAATGAAAAACATTTCCCTGTTTTTACAGAGTATATTAATAATTTATGTGATTATTTTAAATTTACTGGTAATGGCAACAAGGATAATATACATTACCTGGACGTTAGTATTTCTAAGGACTATGCTAAGGAATGTTTCATATCATGTGTTTATAGGAAAACCACCTTTTCTAATGATTATTTAGAGTTCTCCAGCAACCACCCATTTTACACTAAGAAGAATATAGTAAAAGGGCAGATGGTGAGGGTTGTGAGGATGTGTTCAGATTTTAGACTGGTGGAGGATGAAATTAATAAGGTTAAAGAAATGTTTTTGGAAAGGGGGTACCCATCTGATTTTGTAACAACTATTAGGGATGAGGTTTGTTCCCTTTGGAATGATAGATACGTTCCACTTTTAGGTATGGGTAGTGACCAAGTGGTAATTAATAGGGGTGAACATAAAGATTTCTCACAGGCCATGGTAATAACTTATGGGGAAACAGCAAATGTAGTGAAGAAAATAATCCTCAACAATTGGTCTATGTTAAAATGCAACAATGATATATTTAAGCTTATGGGCCCTGAGCCGATTTTCACCTACAAGGTAGATTCCAACCTGAAGTTTTTGTTGGAACATAAAATGAAAACACATATTAATAAGAAGGTAGGCACTCGTAAGTGTGGTTGCTGTGATTATTGTTCTTTTATTAATGAAAAAGAATCCTTGAAGTTAGAGCCCTTTGATTTAGATATCTGTTTTATACAAGGTTCTTGTGTTTCTACTGGTTTAGTTTATTTGGCTACTTGTACTGCCTGCACCTGTTTTTATGTGGGAAAGACAGAA
This sequence comes from Protopterus annectens, assembly GCF_019279795.1. Taxonomy (NCBI): domain Eukaryota; kingdom Metazoa; phylum Chordata; order Ceratodontiformes; family Protopteridae; genus Protopterus; species Protopterus annectens. The sequence continues at coordinate 233,894,950 of NC_056732.1, read as the reverse complement.
AGGAAGCTTAACCGTAGGATATATGAACATCTTTATAGTATTAACAAGAATGATGATAAAAATGCTTTAAGTAAACATATCACGGCTAACCCTAACCATAGATTTATGTTTGCTATTTTGGAGATAGTGCCCAAGGATACAAGAGGGGGTGATTGGAACAACAAATTATTTAGGGCAGAATCCAAATGGCAATTTAAACTAAATTCTACCTTTTTCCAGGGCTCAATGAGAGTATTAGTATTAAGCCCGAATTAAGATATAGGGCTAGTATTTTATAGGGTATATCTATGTATTTTAGTATCATAAGTTATAGGAAAAGCTATAAATTAAGAATATTTATTTTTTACTCTTGCACATATTTCATCATGTTTTTCTATTTGTAAGACATTTAGTATTTTAACACATCTCACAGTACTTCTTTATAATTAGAATGTATTTTTAGTCGTTAATTGTTATAGTCACATGATGTTTTTTAGTATTTAAACTGCTTATGTGTAAAGCTGCATCAGATCTGTTGAAGTCCTGGTGACGAAAGCGCTTATCACTTGTTTTTATTGTTGTGTTTGAAGAATAAAATTATGGCCTTTGGGATTAAATGGACTTGTTATTGGCTCTACAGCAGCTGTTCTTTTGATTTTTGGGATGTATTCAGCCATCACTGATGTAGGAGTTTGCATTATAGCAGAGTATCTTCCTTTGTATTCATCTTCAGCCTTCAAACTATATTAACACTGCATGCCTTAGTATTCATCTTCAGCCTTCAAACTATTTTAACACTGCATGCCTTAGTATTCATCTTCAGCCTTCAAACCTTTTTAACACTGTATGCCTTAGTATTCATCTTCAGCCTTCAAACTATTTTAACACTGCATGTGGCTCCTGTACATAGGACTTTACGAATATACATGTTACAAAAACAAATGAAATTGCTATTGTAGAATAGCAGACCGAGGTTATTCCATGGGTACTTTAGCCACATACATTATAGCAAGACATCAAATTCTCTATTACATCAAATTCTCTAGTACCGACCCTAGCAAATACTCCACCACAGGAACAATGTCAGGCTCTCAGTAATTATCTCCCATTGTATATGACTAGACATCTCACACATCCAGTTAAACAGCATCTTTATTAAACAAAAGATAAACATTACAAAGTTTAACCCAGAAATGTTCATCACTACCCTATCATCTATTAACTGGAACTTCCTAAAAATCCTTCCCTTAGACATAATGAATTGAATATAGCTTTTCTAAATATCCTAAATAGGTGTTCACCTCCTAAAAAGAAGAGATTGAAAACAAATAAAACAGCATGGAAAGAATGGCAAAAATATAAAACACCTCAATATCTTGAAAACGTCAGAATGTTTCACAATTATATTAAAAAAGCAAATAAATAAAGCTAAAAATCTATATTATAATAACTTTCAGAATAATACTAAACATGACCCTAAAAATTTTGGACATCCATTAAAGAAACCTTATATCCTGACCAAAAAAATCAACCCAAACCCCTCTTCCAATAACTCACAACTCAAAACTGCAATACAGTTCAACTCTTATTTCATACATAGCATAGCATCTCTAACCAAGGATTCCTCACCATCTAATCCCAACCCTCCCCAACAGCCAAATATCACCACATCCACTTTCACCTTCAAACCTGTGCCCACAGCTTATATAAAACTACTGTTAAACAAACTTAAACCATGATCTTATTCAGCTAATGATCTTCCAAATGAGTGCCTAAAAACAGCAGCCAGTAGCATTGCCTATCCTGTCTCAATCCTTATAAATAGGTCAGTCCAGGAATCCCTCATTCCCTTTCTCTGAAAAAAAGTCACATATTATCCCTCTGCACAAAGGAGGAAATTCAACGTACTTTAATAACTTTAGACCTATAGCAATCTTATCTCGCCTTACCAAACTACTTAAAAAATGTATTCAAAAATAATTGCTAGACTGTCTCCTGCAAGAAGATCTCCTATCCTCTACACAGCATGGCTTCTGTCCTTCCCATAGTACTAGCACTGCCCTTCAAACCTCTACAGATACTAAAAATGAAGGTAGAGATATTAGCAAGGTAGTCTCTCCCTTATTTCTAAATTTGTCTAAAGCATTCAACACAGTTTCTCACAGCAAACTTCTAATTCAAATGCCCTCAATAGGTCTGTCTCAGCTCAGCCTTCTGTGGTTCAGAAGCTACCTGTCCAATTGATATTAGTCAGTAAAACACCACTCCATGCTCTCTCCTTATGTCCCAGTTGCCACCGGTGTACCACAAGGCTCTATCCTTGGTTTTCTCCTCTTTAACATTTTCACCAACACCCTCTATACTTCTGCACAATAGGCTACCCTAATACAATTCACGGATGATTCCACTCTCATCTGTACATCTGACAATGTGGTACACCTCCAAAAAATTGCTCAGGAAGCTTTAACAACCACTGAAACATGGCTTCGTAACTCACAACTCATGCTCAACCCTAAAAAGACCAAACTACTACTATTTTCTCCAAATCTCTCTCTCTCCCTCTCTCTCTCTTGAAAAAAACAAACTGTATAGTCCTCTCTCTTGATAATACAACCGTTGAAGTCACTTCTCATAGCGAACTGTTAGGGGTGATAGTGGACGATAATCTGACATTCGACCTGCATATACAAAATTGCATAAGAAAAACTAATCATAAACTGGCGATGCCTTACAGAGCTAAAAACTTGCTTACTGACACAACTAAAACTACGCTTGCCACTACTTATTTCCCCCCCACACTTTTTTATGGTACTCCAATCCTTACTAACCTCCAGGCTTCACAAAAAATTAAAACTTGAACAATGCTATAACAAAGTTGCTAAATTTGCAGTACATACCCTTTTCAGAACCCACCATTGTATAGCACTGAAAAGCCTTAATTGGTTAGAACTGCCACATCAACTAACATACACAATTTCTTATAATCTATAAAATTATTCAGCATCCATCTACCTGTTCAGCACTAAAAAACATTCTACACAACTATGTTCCCAATCGGTCATTGCTATCCAGTGACCAAAACTCCTGTCTCTCTACAAACCTAGCAAATCTGCTGGACATTGTCTGTACTCTTACAAGGTTGCCAAGCCCTGGACGTCCTTACCTCTATCCATCAAGTCTATACCCTCCCTTCCATTTTTCAAAACCACTCTGAAAGACTTTCAAGCTAAAATATGGCTCTGTTCTTGTTCAAAACCAGGATAAATTATATCCCTAAATGTGACGAAGTACCTTTTCATTCCTAATACCTCCTTGCTCTGCCTTCTTCAATTACTTCCTCACTTATATCTATTCTTCTTCCCTGACTTTCTCTCTAAATATATCATAAGCCTGTTTTTCCCTCACTTTATATAGCAACATCTGTTTGTATTATACTATCTTGCCTTTAATTTCTCTACAAGCTGCCTGAAATTTCTCTAAATATTAAATGATTGTCACATAGCTTGTATTGATTCTTAGCCAATGTTTTTATATTATGTCTAATTTGTTATAATTATTTAAACTGCAGATGTTTTTGTTTTATTGTTGAAGATTGAACAATTATTATTCTTAAAATGTTTTGCAATAATTTGGAGCTTGCCTCCCTGGGTCTCCTCTGAAAATAGTTTTCTACCCAATTGGAATTTTCTGGTAATCAAATGTCAATAAATAATACATAAATAAGTACTTTATATAGTGGTTCAAACACCTTTCCTTCTTGAATGACTACAGAAATGTTTCTGGAAGCTGGGAACTCCCTGCCCCATAGAAAACATTTTAGGAAAGCTTATTACTCTTTTGAAATTGGTCAGTCTGTGAATGTCATTGTCCTTGATGCACTCATGTAGTCACACCGGCTTCTTAATCATACATAGAACTCCAAACGTCCATATCGACAAATGTCTAAAATACCCACAAGCCTTACATTGAAATTTAATGGTAAGTACAAAGGGAACTGCATGAGCAGCACAAAGCATAAAGAATAACTTTGCAGCAGTAGTTTAGGAGCTGCTTGTTTGCTTAGTACCGCTCAGTGGTCCCTCTGAAATGCATCATAGATGGTTCAAGACTTCCTGCTGGAAGGTTGTTTTTTACTTAACAGTAGTTTAAGTGCAGTCCCATTCAATATAATGATCTCACATTATTTGTTTATGTAGTGTGTGTTTGTCTATTGTGTCAGACAACACACAAATAAATTATTTATTTATGCGGTGTACTTATGTAGTGTGCAAGTTTAAGCTATAGTATTAGAGCCAGACTGCACAACAAGATCTCTACATGACTTTCCCCGAGGTGCTGCTTTACCCTATGCATTTAACATTAAATTTTGGTGTAAGGCTTGTAGTTTTTTTAGATGTTCATTGATATCACTGTTTGTCCTTCTATGTATCATCAACATTAAATCAAAGTAACATGCTTTTATCAAATGTTGGAAAGCCAGTCATACCGAGTAGTATGAAACAAACATTATTTACACTATAAATATTGCATAAATCAATGAGTCTTCAACAGCTTTAGGGAAGTGAAACATACACAATTAAACAGTAAACACATTGTACAATTTTAATATTTATGTTTTCTACATGGATAGCTAACAACGTGGATTTCGATGTAATTGCATCTAATTTCTGTTTACCTATTTTATTGAGTACTTTCATGACAACCTCTAATTCAGTGCATACCTCTCAGCTGTTCAGATTTTCACAGAATGTCAAGATTTTTGCCTCATATTTATGTCTATTCTTCATAAAATTTGTGGTTTTCTGGGAAATCACTGAGGACTGAAGTCACTAAATTATGACTAATAATTTCTATGCTTCAGAAAATTGACGTTAACACAAATCCTGTTATTCTAGCCACTGTCTATGTTTGTAAGAGCAATATCTAAAATCATTCCCCCATTATTCAAGGTTTTGCCAAGATTTCTTGCGCTAAGAGGTTGAAAAGTATGCTTCAATGGTAGCATTATAAATTGGTTTGGAAATATGGCCAAACATATTAATGCATTTTTATCTCATCTGTGATTTGTATTTATATATTTCTGTGTAATAAGACTGTCAGAATGAGATCATAAAGGCAAACCGCTAACTGCTCTCCTATAATAGCATAGTGTCCTATATAAATGAAACATACATTTGTCAAAATTCTATTATTTACTTATGGAAGTTCAACATTCAGATTAATTTGAGTGTTTATTTCCAAATGTAATAAAAAATAAACATTATGAAAAAATTAAACCAATATAAATAAAACATAATGAAATACCTGTGAAAAAGGGGTCAAACAGCTAAAAAAGAAATTAAACAAGTGAACTATAAAAGTAGTATAACAAATGTGAAACAGTCATTATATATTGGAGATCCAGAGGTCTTCGATAGCTGATAAATTATGCAAATATATGTGTTCTGAAGGTAAATAACAGGCATGCTAAAAAACAAATTATTTGTCCTGTAACAGCTTTCAAAGCTGAGTGACTATCCTCATCTTCAAAGAAAGGGTGCCATGCATAAACTCGAGCCAATAGTGATCAACACAACATAACTGAATAACAAAGCTGCAAGAAGTGTAATATATATACTAAGCTAAACACTGCAGTAACTTGAAAAATTCCTCTTACTCTGAGGTACAACAATCTCAAGATTAATGTATATTTTATGTGTGTGTATATATATATATATATATATATATATATATTTATTTATTTTATTTTAATTTATTTTACATTTGTTGACCGGGCTAGTCTAGCTGGATATATATCCGTTTACAGTAGAGGCCCGGGGAGAAAAGCTCCAGTACAGTAAAAATTACAGTGTTGAATATACATATACATAAAGTAAAAATATTTAACAATACATCAAAGATTTTCTACATAGATTTTTAAGTGGTACAATAGTGACAAGGCAATAACATTTCAGAAACTTAACAGTCTTACATTTCAAGAGAGAAAAACAAACAAATTTAAAATGTACAAGTCTAGTTCTACTAGTAACATAGTAGGCTATAAAAAACAAGACTAAGGATAGAATGATTTAAGGCATAACTAAGATTAAATCTCATCTCCAGGGAGGCATCAGGTAGGGGCTTAATTAGAAGATAAAAAAAATTTAGTTGTATTTAGAATATGTTTCAGTCGTATATATATATATAAATATATGTATGTATATATATATATATATATATATATATATATATATATATATATATATATATACATATATATATATATATATATATATATATGGGTCTACTGTATAAGACCAAAAATCCACTTGTTCAAAAACGAACAGTAGACCCTCGGTTATGCGAAAGTGCACTTAAGCGAAAGTGCACTTCCACGAAGCACGGTTCAACGAACCATTCAGGGAAACTGAAGTGCCAAGGCACACTACGGTGGGGAATAGGGAATTTACCTGTTCCCCGCTATAGTGCGATCTGGAGTTGGTATATTTAAGTAGGGGGGGGTGGGGGTGCAGCCCCCCCCCCCACTCAATGTAATGTTATAAAGTGTTTTCTGGGTTTTTTTTCATCTTTTTGCCGATTAGTTGAAATGAGTTTCACGAAAGTGCACTTTCGCGTAACTGACTGGTCTACTGCTCTTTTACGAATAAGTGGTATTCGATTAAAAGCAGTAGGCCCATAGATATATATAAATATAAATAAATATATATATATATATATATATATATATATATATATATTCATAAAGATTGAGTGTGTGTGTGTGTGTGTGTGTGTGTGTGTGTGTGTGTGTGTGTGTGTGTGGGTGTTGTGTGTGTGTCTGTGTCTGTGTGTGTGTATTTGGTTGACAGCTGTCTAATCAACAGTTTTTGATCAAATAAGCCACTGGTCGACTGGTGTCGAGATTGCACAATTCCCGAGATTGGAGAATATGCCCTTATCCCTTGTTTGGCATTTGCAACTTAAAAAAGCCAATGTTTTACTCAGCAACTTTCATACCCATATATATATATATATATATATATATATATATATATAGATAGATATATATATATATATATATATATATATATATATATATATATATATATATATATGCATATATATATATATATACATATATATAAATATACAGATATAGATAGATAGATATATATATAGATATATATAATATATATATATATATATATATATATACACACACACACACACACACAGAGGTGAGTGTGTGTGTGTGTGTGTGTGTGTGTGTGTGTGTGTGTGTGTGTGTGTGTAGCTGGGGGAAGTGCAACTCAACTCCCATGTCATGAGGATTTGAGGTGTATTTTTTTCTTCTGAAAGAAAATATTCAGTTGTGTAAGTTAAACGTACCATAACAGTAGATGCTCATATGATCACTGTTGCATTAGCCTTTGCTGTATGCTTTATATCCTGCCAAAGATATAATAGCCAGCCAGCTTCCACATGTCCAAACTGTTAGGCAGTTCAAGCTGATCTGATTAAAATACAAGTTTGGGAGTGAAGCCCTTCAGAGATTTCCTGCCAGCAGAGAAAGAGAGGCTGAGCCCAGAAAGGACAATGCTAGAAACACACAAAAAAAGTGTCCACACCCTGGAATTAAATAAAACACACCAAAAAACAAGGGGGATAAGGGAGGGAGTGGTTACTGCAGCAGTAATCATTCAAACATCTGCTGTTATGCTAAGTTTATCTTGCATATCTGTACTATGTGCATCATACTGAGCACTGCTGCAGTTGCCTTAGTTATATGGGTTATATGGGTAGATTACCATTGCTAACTACATTTGGAAGGTTGAATCAGAAGAGTCCAGGAACCTCTGGAGAGTAGTCCTATCAAGCTTGATCTGTGCCTAGAGAAGGAATCAAGCTCATAGTGTTTTGTAAAAGTATGTACAGAGGACCAGGGAGCAACTTCTAGAATCAAATATGAAACCAAGGCCCTGGAAGAGTGGGCCTTGACCCTGCCTGGAATAGTTTTGCTATGGTTTGTATTACAAAAGGTAAAAGCCTTAAACAACCATTTGGAAACAGTCTGCTTTGAGACAGGTTGTCCCTTCTTCTTACCTTCACAAGAAATGAACAATTGATCTGAAGATCTGAAAGATTTAGTTCTGTCAAGATAATGCCTAAGTTGTATGTGGACATCCAAGGAATGGGGTATCCTTTCTCTCTCATTTTTAGGTTCAGAAAGGAAAATTGGGAGATAGATATCATCATCATCATCATCATCATCATTTACATCCTTCCCCCCCCCCCATTTTGTTCATGTGGCTGAGTTGTCGTGTTAATTGTCGCCATCTCTCTTTATTCAATGCCACACTCATGCCTTCTGTGACACTCATGCCTGACTATCACAGAGCCTCTCTCCCACAATCCATCCACCTCTTTGCTGGATGCTCCCATGTCCTCTTACCTTCCTTCTCTCTGTCCCAAAATCCTCACCAGATTGTCTTCTGCTTTTCTGCACATCTGCCCAAATCACCATAATCTGTTCTCTTTGATGTTTTTCTGCAATTGGAGCTACTTTGGCTTCTGCTCTTATGTCCTCATATCTTCATCTGTCCCACAGTCTGGCACTTCATTTCTATCACCTCTAGCTTTCTCATCTGCTCTGCCTTTACTGCCCAGGTTTCTGTACCATACAGTAGTACTGGTTGCACCACTGTTTTGTACACCTTACTTTTCAGCTCCTTTGGCATTCGTCTGCCATATATAACACCTGATACTCTATGCCATTTGGCTACAGCCCCGCTGATTCTAGCTTTGACCTCTTCATTCAGACTTCCCTTCTCCTCAACCACCCCTCCCAGATACTTGAAGCTATTAACCTGTTCCACTATCTTCCTTTCTGTCTCAGTTCTCAGATTCTTCTGATTTCTCCAGATTGCTGCTATTACCACTGTCTCACCTGTATTTAATTTCACATCATGTGCCTTCAGTTTTGCATCCCATTTCCCTATCCTTTGCTAAAGTTCTTGCTCAGTGTCTACCTGTAATGGCCACATCATCTGGATACAGCAACATTGTTGATCTGTCCCCTCCAACCTGTTTGATAATGTAGCCCATCACCAGTATGAACAGCAGTGGGCTCAGAGCTGAACCCTGGTGCACACCCACTCCCACTGGGAACCACTCCGTGAGACTGAACAATGTTCATACTTGACCCATTGGATCCTTGTACAGTGCACTAATTGTACAAATGTTTCTGGGACTTCAACCACCACAGTACTGCACAAATCTTTTCTTGGGACCTTCCCATATGCTTTTGCCAAGTTTAGGAATGCCCCGTTGGACTTTTTCCTCATCTCTAACTTCTTCTCAACTATCTGTCTCATTGCAAACGTCAGGTCAGTTGTGTTGCATGCTGGTCTGAATCCGAAATGCTCATCTTCCATCTTCCATCTTACTTTCTATTACTCTCTGTATCTGTTTATCAATGACTAGGGATAGATAGTTTGAATTAAAGTATACCACTTTAGGCATAAAAGAAAGATTAGTTCTCAAAGAAACCCTCTCCCTATGGAAAATGAGATAGGGTTAACTCACCATAAGAGCTTGCAACTGAGAAACCCTTTTTGCAGAGGTCAAAGCAATCAGTAAAACTGCTTCCCATGTTAAGAACCTCAAGTCAGACAAAATAGCTGGTTTAAATGGAGCAAGTGTTAGCTTCTCCAACACAAAAAAATCCCAAGGAGGGGACACTGGTTTTCTTGGGGCCACTTATTGCAAAACCCCTTTCAAGAACATTTTGTCATGAGACTGCATTGAACAAGCATGGGCAAACACGCTGAAATGGCCAATAAATGAATCTTGATAGAGGAATAAGAAAGGACATAGGATAGTAACTCAAACAAATATTGTAAAACCAGAGAAGAACTAGCCCTTAATGGCTGCTGGTTATGCTGCTGGCAGCAACTAGAAAACATTTTCCATTTGCTAATATATGATTTTCTGGTATCAGGCTTTCTTGCCTCCATAGTACCTGCTGCATGTCCTTACTAAACAGGTGCCAAAAAGGAGGTAAGACCCTATCGTCCAGGCAGTCAATTGATATTCATTGATTTTGAAGTGTATCAAACACCCCTATTCTTGTGTGAGTACATCCTGTCTGTGAGGAAGCTTGTGGTAATTGCCTTGGCAATATCAAAATGAAGGGACAACCACAGTTGGCTGGGCCAGAAGGGGGTCACCAAATGTTCTCTGGGGATCCCTGCTGAATCTTCAGAAGTACCATGGACATTTGTGGAAAAGGTGGAAAAGCATACAAGAACATTCCTGATCAAGGAAAACAAAAGGCAGATGTCTTCTGGCATGGAGCCTGGAACAGAATCTTGCCAGTTGATTGTTCAGAGAGGAGACAAAGAGGTCTATATGAGAAAATCTCCCGAGATGGAAAAAATCTTAGAAGACCTATGATCTAGTTTCCATTTGTGAGGGTCTGCCCTGGTCTTTCTCAGCTTGTCTGAGAGTTTTGTTCTGACAGAATGTAGCATGTCTATGGAGTGAGTGTGCTGTGAAGCTATATCCCAGGCTAACATGGCTAGTTTGCAGAGCGGGTATGACCTGGTTCTCCTTTGTTTGTTGATGTAATACATGACTGTGGTATTGTCTATAACTACTTGAAGAGGTCCCAGGGACGAAAAATGGTTCAGAGTTCAGTGCCTTGATCAAGGCAAGCATCTCCTTGATATTTTTGTGGTTGCATCTGTTCTTGGTGCCCCACACACCTTGTAATTTTATCCCTCCTGAAACTGCTCCCCAAGCAAAGTCTAAAGCATCTGTAGTGACTGACTGCTTAGGAGCAGGGAGGGAGAAGGGGAGACCTGGCTTTAAGGTTATCTGTTGTCACCACCAAAAGATTTCTTTTCTGACAAACCCCAGCTCTGGGATTTAAAAACGATCAAGGGTGTTGATGCTGAGATTAAAGAGATTTCAAATACCACTGTATCTTTCTCATGAAGAGTCTTGCCATGGGGTATCATGAGAATCATAGATGCCATGAGACTCAAAATCCTGAGGTATTCACTCACAGTGACTGAAGTCTGAGTGGAAAACCTTAGGAATAGATCTAGATAAATATTTTTTTTCTTTTGGAAAAAAAGCTCTTTGAAATAAGGTGTCTAGCTGATATCCCAGGAACATAATGCTGTGTGAAGTGGTAAAGAAAGACTTTTGAATATTCTTTGGAATCCCAGCTTGTATAAGAGATCTCTCACCCAAGAGAGAGATTCTTGACACATAAAAAACTCTGCAAAGGTAAACAAGTCATCTAAATATGGAAACATGTGGATACCCTGTTACCTGTAATGAGCTATAACTGAAGCTAGACACTGCAAACACTGTTGGAGTACTGCATAGTCCACACTATAAGAAAGATGAATCTATGTCAGTTTACTAAAAAAAACACATTGTCAAAACCCGTGTGGTCAAAAATGCAATTAATCAAGAAACTAACATAAAGCCACACAACACCCACCAACAACAAAAACAATGTTTTCACAGGAGGAAGCCCCCAGCACTCCCCACACCCCCTACTAATTATTTATACCAACTCCGATATTGCACTACAGTCAGGAAAAGAGTAAATTCACTGATCCCCATTGCACCTCAATTTCAGTCAGAATGGTTCGACAAACATATTGTCGACCATATGGTCTTGATTGTGTGGGTTTTAACACTTTGGTCTTTCAACAACTGGAAATAGCCAAAGGAAGAAAACTGATAATGTTATCCAGGCACACAAAACCTTAAGAAATGTCTGCAGTCTAGATGAAAAGGGATGCGATGATAAACATCGTTTAAGTAATGTACAGTGCCTGGAAACCTGAAAGTGGGAGAAGTGGTAATAGGCTGTAAAGTGACATCATTTTGAACTTTGAACTATCACAAACAGGGTTAGGAAAGAAGGATCCAGAATTGGTCTCCATACATTTTCTTTCTTTGTTACTTGAAATATCCATGAATAAAAAGCCGTCCTCACCTGGGAAGGAAGAACTGGTTCTATCACTTCTTGGCACAGTATATGACAAAGAGCCAGAGGAAACAATAGAGTCTGACTTGGATGATGAGGAATGACCCCCCCTGGAAAGGATGAATTTCTCCCATTGTCATCTGTAACCTTGATGAATGATTTTCAGAGCCCATTTGTCTGAAACAATCTGTTGCCAAAGAGAAAAATGGAGATTTATACTTTCTGGAAGAAAAAGATGCCAAGGTGGGAGGGAGTCATAAGGTCTCTTGAACAGCTATTCAGACTTATTGAACTGTCCTTGGTTTTGGGAGGTTTGAGACTTCTTTTTAAAACCCCCTTGCCATTTCTTCTTAAATGTCTGTTTACCTGCATTTTGTTGAGCTTGTTTAATCTTTTTTTTTAATCAAAATTGGATGAGGAGAGAAAAATTTGTTAGAACTTTTGGCAAAGGGGGGCTGAAAAATCTTAGAAATTCTCTGTATCAACTTACCCCTTTCACCATACTTTTTGATCACCTCTGTAGCATAGGTGTCAAAAACTCAATCTCTATCCAAGGGGGGATTTAAAATCTCATTTTGACATAATCTGGGAGGTTCATATGTGTTTACTAGGCTAACGACCCCAAGGGCCTTTTTAAGCCGAGCCATGCATTCCAAATCTCTAACAAGTTCTCATACCCTTGATAAGTGTAAGCATGGGTCTGGGAGATGAACCATTTACAGGTTCTGAAAATGCATCCATTCAGACCTCCTCAAAACAATACCAGTAACCATAGCATTGAAAGAAGTATCAACGGAGTTATGCACACCATGCAGATAATTAGAAATCACCTGTGCAGTAGAAGAAACTAAGTAGTTTAAAGTAGCTTTTACTTCACAAGAAGAAACTGCAGATAAAACATTCCTCATACTTTCACAATTAATCAGAACAAACTTTATTATACAAGCCCAACAATTCAAAATTCTAAAAATCTAAGTCGCAGAAGTACACACTTTCCCCCCACCTAGCAATACATTTCCAGTCCTTATCAGAAAGACTGGGATTGGAATTAATGAACTGCTTAGCAACAGTGGGATCAACTAAAGCTATAGCTGCTGGATAAGGTTTAAAAGACTGAGAAATGTTACACATCCTATCTGCCTCTTTAGGGACAGCTGGCTGAATATCAGAAAAATTGCAGGCAATAACACACACATCCTATAAAGCAGACAGAACAGGAGGAATGGGTGTAGGTTCTGGAAAATCTTTCTAAAACAATTCATAGTATTTGCTGAGGGACTGAGAAAACAGTGGCACATTCTAGCAATAGTCTTAGAGGAAGTGAAGCTTCCACAGGAAGAATCTGAAACTGAGGTCTCCTCTCTTTGAGTCTGAATCAAAAATCCTAAGAAAAATTCCTGTATCAGCCATGTATCTTGCTGTTCAGATACAGAATCTTGGACCGCCTTAGGAAAAGAGGAATGTCTCTTTCTTTTACCAGAACTACTTTACAAGAATGATTAATAGTCTGAATTAAACCCTGAGCCAGACCCAGTAAGCTACTCCTATCAGAAGAAAATTGAGGAGTAGTAGATAGTTGCATGGTTTTCTGCTTCTTTTTGACAGGACACATGGGGCCAACAATGTTTCTAAAGGCAGCAGGAGCTTCTCCAGGGATGAGCGCAGCATTCTCACACAATAGGAAAACCTTCCCTGTTCCCTCTCCCAGGACTGAAAAGACTGCCTCTCCCATGCCCACTGAGGGGACCCCAACAGCTGCATAAGAAGTGGCTAACCCCCTGTCCATAATGGCTGTAAGTGCTACACCAGAGGAATCTGGGATAAAAGATGAGTGGCTGAGGTACAACAAATGTCCCCAGCAGTGTCACCTACCTATAGCTAAGGCAAATTGCCAGCCTACTGTTGAAACAAAGGCTGTTTGCTTAATTATTTTTCTTTGTGTGGCTTGAAGGTGGATGTACTGTGGGACTGGTAGTCTGTTCCATAGTGTCTCTTTCCCAGGGAAGACAAGCAGCAATTACTGGTAAACACCACCAGTCCACAAGTGTTTTGACAGAAAAGCACAGTAAAAAGCATTTTAAAACACTATGCCAGTCACACAAAAGTAAAGTACACACAATTTCACTTCAGAAAAAATGTGTTCAATTACTTTACACCACTTTTAAACTGACCAAAAAATGAGGGCTCAATTTAAAAGTTTGTAAAAACACAACACTCCTAGCTTTAAATAACTTTCCTGAAGAGAAAATGAATTATACATCAACAAAATTAAGAAAGTGGACGTTTTTTTTTTTCCCAAAAGGAAACATCTGCCCAGCAAACAAAAAGCACAAACCCACTATTGATCTTTGAAAGCCTCAGAGGAGCATACACTTTGGCGGCAGTTAAGCTCTGGAGGGCTTTATGCCCAAAGCTGTCTTTTAATCAGCTCAACTCAAGCTGCCTGACAGCTTGGGCACATGAAAGGTGCACTGAAGCTTTGCAAGTTGGCCAGCTGTTATATTCTTGGCATAATATAGCCCATATAGCTAAAGCTACTAATGAACATCACTTTTAATGTGTTTTATGAGTTTTAATTTTAGATGTTCATCTTTTTACTCAGTTTCATCATTACATTTTTATTGTTAATCAGCACTGTTTACAGTTTCTGTTATGGAGCCTCTTAAAAATCAAAACTTTAAGAAAGAGTTATTCCAAACTGATGATACAGAGTCTGTTTGTATATTTGGACTTACAAAAACTTGGTAATAAGTAAGCTGCAGACCATTCTGTCAAACTTAACTGCTCTGGGCACACTACATGGCAGGCAAACATTTCAAAATAATCTCACTGAAGTCCTCCAAACAGCCAAATGGTGACTCATCATTACACTAACCACATTTAGTGACTGCGTCTCAAAAGTCTCGACAAGCAAACGTTCATCAAGACATTCAGGAAGCTCACTGGCAAATGAGACCCTAGAATGTGTCGCTGATGTCCCTACAGAAGATGTATAACTAAATACAAAAATATATATGCTTCAATGAAGCCCAAAACTGCCTAAACATGTAAGGAAGGCCTGACTTCCAAATTGGCTAGAGTTCACAAGGGGGCATCCAAATACATTTCAAGGAAGAATAATATTCAGCAAAGAACACGTTGTTTTGGCATAGAAATGCCAAGTCAGAGACAGACCACCACCCACATGGCAGATACTTTGCCACTGCACAGGACAAGAAAGGTGTTGAGGTAAATCGTGTATATAAACTTTTTATAAACGTGGTTTTCTCTACAACTGTGTCGTTATTTATAAATCGTGTATATAACTCAGGAAATAAACTAGTAAGGAAAAGAAGAAGCAGAATAGAATGCATTATAAACAGAAATAAATGTCTCCAGCTGAGGAGGTCATAACAAGATTATACTAAAAGAGGTGGTAAAGAAATCCATGTCTCATCCACAAGCAGCCATCTGTTTCCACCTTCAGACATATTTAAGTGCTGGGGGGGGTTGTTGTTTCAGCGATATACCATCATCTGTCATATTTTAAAAATCAGGCATTCTGACTGTAATATGCAGCCAATGATTGCTCTTGGGCATCCAACAGAAATACAATTCTTAAAATATCTGTTCAGAATATTGGAGATAGTGGGCACAGGAAGTTTTAATGTTGCTACTTCATTAGTACTATTGTGTTAGATTAGGAGGTTGGTGGAAGCAGTTCTTGATGAACAAACAGAAAACACAGACAGCAGTACTTTTCAACAGCCATTATGAATGCTCATATCTTTGGAATTACATAAGCTAGTACTTTTTGATTTTCTGCAAAAGTGTAGTGCTGTCAGTTTGGTTGCTAACCAAAGTTGTAGCATATATATATATATATATATATATATATATATATATATATATAAATGTGTGTTAAAAAAATCTAATTAAAAATCATCGCATTTCAGGTGACAAAAAACTAACTACACACATACACTCACACCATCACATGCCACCATTCATGGCCAAACAATCAACATTCAATTAACACTCATACAAGCATACAGACACGTGCAGATGAGCATGCGAATTGCACTATAAAACCTAACAACATTTATTGCAGGGGAAAGCACCCTGCACCACTCAAACTAGAAGCATAGTCCCTTACCCTGCAACTTTATTTTTGCCAGCTTTAAGATCTTACAACAGCATGAGAAGGGCATATTCCTAATCTCTGCTGTACCACAGTTTCGCAGTGAAATCTACCATTTTCAATATACTTTGCCTTAGATCGATTGTGAAACCAATCAAAATATTCAATGAGCTGTTCAATTCATTTGGTTGAATGGCATTCATTTGGTGGTTCTTTCAAATAGACAGTCTGACCTGGCACTCCCTTCAAAGCATTGGGAAGCACTTTTAGGTCAAACCCCAGCCTGAAAATGTTTTGATGTGTTTTTATATTGAGTTTTGTGGTACTGCAATGTTTAACAAAGAAACTGAATTGCCAAGAGTATGTTATAACTTTTATGACATGTTTAAAACACACATTTACTTATAAATCTTTAAACTTCGAGGATTTTAAGATCTTCAGTCATTAAATACACAGTAAACTAGATTACTGTTTACTTTTAATAATTTAATATGCATACTCATCTTTATAAATAGTAGGTCTCCAACTACGGAGAATAAAATGAGTATTAGAGTCAGTTTAACAATTAGTGGCAACAAGCCTCTTACTGGAATAAATTTATTTCATTCAAATCCAAGTTGAGGTGGAGCAGTTCATAAAGTGTTTGATTTTAGTACTTAATAAATCCTGGTACATACTTTTACTAAGCCACGTACATTACAGAATCATATGCGGGGGGGAGTTGCACTGAAAAGATATTACCGTCTAAGAAATGAGTTACAAGTCTAGGCGTGACTATCTGTTAGTGCATAATTCAGTATAGACTGACGAAATAGCAAGGTTTATTTTGTAAAATTGGATTTCTTTGCAAATGTTATAATATGGAGTAATGTAGCTGAAATAATTATAGCATTAGTAGCAGTGTACACTTCCTACTTTGTTACATGAAAGTTAAACAGGTTATTTGGTTGTTTTATTGAGAAATATAACACAAGATTCATTAAAGCATGCATTATCTTATTTCTACTACAGGGAGCAGCTGGAGATTCTGGAGAAAAAGGAGAGATGGGACTTCATGGAAATGTTGGTCTAGTGGTAAGTTTCATGCATGTGGCAGTAAAATGCCATAACTGTCTTCTACACCTCTATTTTTCACGATAATTACAGTAAAGCATGCCACGTGTTTGGACAAGAACTTTAATGAAATGCAAACACATTTTACAGTTGTTTAAAAATATATCACACTTTTTCATGTTCTTGTAATTTATGTTCAGCTACTGCATTCAAATGAAATAATTTACTTTGGGTCTATATTGGAACCCTGAAAGCTCTAGTCACCGAATACATAAACACCGACACACATTCCGCAAACCGCGAATACACCGAACGCCCTAAACCGCGAAATTCAAAAACTCAAACCGTCATAGTTGACTATCTACCCAAACAAAATAAATAAACCACATACATACCCTAACCAAAACCTTACTTCTAACCCTAAACTAAACCCTACTTCTAACTCTAAACTAAATTTTGCATATACCACCATGTATGCACTTACCTTAACTCGCACCCTAACCCTGAGGTCCGTAACTATCGCAGACTTACCTTAAGAAGCTATACCCAAACAAAATAAATAATCCACACACATACACTTAACAAAACCTTACTTCTAACCCTACACTAAATCTCACATACATTACCATCTATGCACTTACCTTAACTCACACCCTAACCATAAGGTCCCTAACTATCTCACACTTACCTTACGGAGCTATACCGCAGAAAGGCCAACCATGATGATTCGACATTTCGGATTTCGCGCTTCAGGATGATTGATGTTTTCGCGGTTTGATGAAGATGTGTCGGCGTTTACGTATTAGGATAAGTGGACCTTCGAGGTTCTAATAGGGAACAATTTACTTCACCACCTATAGCATTTTGACTTAAGCACTAATGTAATATCAACATGGAAAACTTGCAGTTTACCTGTTGATTATCTTCCCTATCTAAATTACAAAAAACAGACAAAAGCCTGCCTTCATATGCCCACTCCTTCTCTTTACACATGTTGCTACCATCTTACAGAACTTCAGTACACTTAACCCTTTTGAGATCATTAGATATTAAGTACATAGGAAATTAAGTTCCTGTTTATATTTAATAATGTCATCTGTAGTCACATTAGTATAAATATTCTCCCAAAACAGAGAATAAAATGAGTATTTTACTCAGCTTAACTAGTGACATAGGCCTCCTTCTGTATATTCATCTTTATCTGTTTATCACGTCTCACCCCAAAATGTGAGATGTGGGCATATAAATTCCAGTTCCCTATTACCTGATCGAAACCTTAGGTTATTAAACACCTAAAGGTCGATCACTGAATGTTAAAGTCTGAAAATTTAGAATGGCCGTTTCCACACAGGGAATCAAGTCATTTGGCAGTTACGTGGATTTTGTTCTTTCTCCATTGTAGAGCGATCTCGGAGTTGGTATATTTAGTTAGGGAGATGTGGGGGTTGAAGCCCCCCACTTCATTTCTGTTTAAAACTTTTTTTTTTTTAATTTTGCCAATGGCATTGTTGTTTTCGATGTTAAGGGTTTGATATTTCATGATCGACCTTTAGGTGTTTGATAATCTAAGGTTTTGATCATGTAATATAGACCCTAACTTCCAGGATTCCCATTTATCTTCCCAACAAAGGATTACACCTTCATACTTATCTGAGTTTAAAGGAATCAGTTTTGGGGCCATGCGTTCTTGTCCTGATGTACAACTTTCTGCCCCGAGACTCTTTTATCTTTTGCCACATTTTAGCCATTTAAAAGAACTAAGATTATGATTATGTTTTACCATTTTACTTTGATGTCTGTTATAAACAGATTTCAGTTCCTTGTATGTTTCACAACACATGATAACGTTTATGTCATGAGATGTTCTGTCAGCCTTTTCCCAAGGCCTCACCTATGGAATTACATCCTGTCAGAAGTCTGGTCTTCAGAACTGAAGCTGTGCCATAGCTTTGTACAAATTCATTATTGCAAAGCGAAACTGTCCTTGCAAGTACGGCAAGTGCATGGCCCCAAAAAGGAACAGCCCAAGTCAAAAAAACCAAGGCCAGCACACAGTGGAGTGTAAATTCCAAATTGCTTTATTAAAGCATGTATAAACCAAGCACCAACAGACCGGTTTTGGCTGTAAAAATCAAATAGCCTTCATCAGTATAAATCAAAAACCACAAAAACTACAAGTGCCCTTTTATACTATCAAACAAAATCAAAACTCAAGTTCATTGGTTGTTCATAAGTTCTCATTTAGACCAGGTGGAAATAAACCACCCAATTTGATAATCCACTTTTTTTCTTCTTCTTCTTCTTCTTCTTCTTCTTTTTGTACCTCCACTTCTGTGTTTAGGGACTCAAGCTCATGCGTGTATCAGCGTCTACCAGCTTTTTGACTAAGGTTCTTATCATACTGTCTACTATTGTGGAAAGTCTGGGATTATCTTGAGCTTTTTGGGCTGGTCGACTAGATGTTTGGTTCATTTAATTCTTTATAATTTCACGGTTTGGACATCTTTGCAGCACCTGGGTCGTTTTTGCTGATATCGTTATTGAGCATATTGGATTATTCTATACTGAGGCCGGTTTTCTACACGTCTTTATTAGGACTGTTCATCTTTTGTCGCCAATTTTTTTGGTATTCATGCACTATTTGTTTGGGCTCTTATTGGGATCATTTGTTCATCATTTCTGCCAGGGCTTGTTCAACAACTCGTAATGGATCGTTTGGGTTACTAACATCTGAGCATTGGCTTTCATGATTATTGGACTGTCTCTATGATATTTCCACATTTCAAGTTTCGCTTTTTAACTTGATTTACATTCTTTGGATAATTGGGGCAATCGTTTTGCATTTATGCTTATAGGTTCATAGGTTCATAGGTTGGTACTGGGCTATCTGCCCGAAGGCATATATTAGCCCAGCTACGTTGTGTGGTATTCACCGCCCCTTTAGTAGTTCCCTAAACCCTTGTACTTGCAGCTAGTACCCTTGGCCCCTATCTAGTAGTGCTGTTGGTGTGATCCCTGGTGTGAACTTTCTGTTACCCATCCACTCATCAAGGTTCCTCTTGAAGAGTGATAGTGAGGGGCTCTGTCTTATGTAGATCGGGACCCTGTTCCATAGTAAGGGAAGTCTCTGCGAAGGGAATCTATCCCTCCAGCATATTCTATTCAATGTTGTGTTGAGGTTTATATCCCTAGAGTGTGTAGCTCGAGTAGATTTGGTTTTGCTAAGATGGAGCATGTTCAACAATTCTGGGTTGGACATGGCTCTGTATGTTAGACAGAGATCGCCTCTGAGAAAGCGGTATGCAACAGAGAACAGTCTTAGCTTTTTCAATCGTGCTGCATAGGGCAACTGTTTGAGGCCAGTAATCCTCTTGGTTAGGTACCTCTGTGGTCTCTCCAGCTGCTGGAGATGTCTAGCCAGGTACATTCCAATTGGTGCATTGTACTCAATAATGGGTCTGATGAGGGAAGAGTAGAGGGGCACCATTACATCCTTAGATCTTGATGCGAACCCTTTCATGATCAGATGGGTCACATAGAAAGATTTTCTAACCACTTTGGCAACATGGTTATCAAAGGAAAGTTGACTATCTACTTGGGTCCCTAGATCCCTTATTTCTTCTTCAGATTTCAGGGGATTACCTCCTATGTTGTAGTTTGTGGGTACTCTGTTTTTTCCAAAGGGGATTACTAAGCATTTTTTTGCATTTAGCTTGAGACCATGGCTTTGACACCATGCATCAGTCTCATTTAGGCCCTTCTGGAGAATTTCCATGTCGGCCGGAGACTCTATTATAGCACCCAGTTTGCAGTCATCCGCAAACTTAGTCAGCCACAGCCCTTCCGTGCTTGCCTGTACTTCTGAGAAGTATATGCCAAACAGGAGGGGCCCCAGCACAGAGCCCTGAGACACACCACTCGTTACTAGTCTGGATTTGGACATAGATCCTGCTACTCTTACTTTACGAGATCTGTCTGAGAGACAGTTTGCGATCCATCTTGTGATGTAAGGGTTTATGCCCAGGCTGGTGAGCTTATCAATAATACCTGAATGGGGAATGGTGTCAAATGCTTTAGCAAGGTCAAGGTAAGCCGTGTGTACCTCCTTTCCCTTATCTATAGCCTGAGTAACTGTCTCAAAGAAATCCACCAGGTTCAGGAGGCATGATCTGCCCTTGACAAAGCCGAACTGTGTGGGGTCCAGCGACTGGAGGTTCCCAATCTCTCCATTTATGAGTTCCATAATGATTCGCTCCATAGCCTTACAGATCAGACTGGTCAGGCTTATTGGTCGGTAGTTCCCAGGGTCAGTTGTGGCCCCACCCTTGTGTAGTGGGACCACCGTTGCCATGCGCCATTCTATGGGCACATATCCTGTGGAGAGGCTGAGACTGAACAGGGTATTAAGATGCGGGGTTAATTCCTTTTGGAGCTTGCGTATGACACAGCCTGGGACACCATCTGGTCCCATGGAGGGAGTGTTTTTAGCTTTAGATAGAGCCTTGTTAACCAACATATCAGTAATAATTGGACTTACACAATCCCCCTGGAATGGTAATAGGCCCTGTAGGTGGGGGAGGGGGGGGGATTTGCACTGAACCTTTCGGCCAAGATGTTGGCAATGTCAGAAAGGTCAGTGTATTTTGTTCCATTTTGTACTAGGTCAGAACAGACCTGAGCGTTGCCATTTAGGTTTTTGACGTAGCCATAGAAGGCCTTATGGTTATCCTTGGCATCCTTGGCAACTTTCTTTTAAAAATTAGCTTTAGTTGACTTGATGAGGGCCCTCAATTTCTTACTAATGCTGATCAGGGATGATTTTTCTACTTGAGATTTGGCCCTTTTTAGTATAAGTCTCCTCCTTTTGTTGTAAAGTTTGCTTATGGCTGGGGTCCACCAGACTGGTTTCTTCTTGCTTGAGGAAAGAGTCTTGGTTTTATTTGGGATAGCACGGTCCATGCAATCCTGAAGATGCATATAGAGTGCCTTGGTGTAGGATTCCGCATCCTGGATATCATTATCCTTCTGCAAGGGAATAGTGAAGCTTACCACTTCGGATGCAAGTAGTTTGAAGTTTGCTTTGGAAAGGTTTTTGACTATGGTTTCTTTGACTGGGGGAGGTGGAGGTGTGAGGATGTCCAGGGTTATCAGTTTGTGGTCGGATCTGACCAAGGAGGGAGTGATAACGGGTGTGGTACAATGGGCACCCATATTTGTGATGATTAAATCCAATATGTTGTCCCCTCTAGTGGGGGAACATACTACTTGTTCAAGGGCATTTGAATTTATAAATTCTGTGAATCGCTGAGCTGAGTTGGAACATTGGTAGTTCACCCAGTCTATACCAGGGTAGTTGAAATCACCCAAGATTATGGTGTTGGGTAGGACCTTTATATTTTCCAATGTCTCAAGCAATGCAGAGTGAGCATCTTGGGACATGGTGGGTGATCTATAACCAGCTATGACTTGAAATGTAATTTTGCCTGCTGATAGTTGCGCATGGATGATCTCTGGGGCATCATGCTGCGCTACTAACCTGGAGATATGGGTATCCTTGATGAATATGGATACACCTCTGCCCTTTGTACTGCGATCCAGTAACTGAGGCCAGAAGGTATGATATGAATTGTAACCTGGCAATGCTGGGGTGCTCTCTTGAGCCTTGAACCAGGTTTACGTCACTGCACAAACATCGATTTTCTCCATGCTGAGGAGAGCCTCGAGTGTGTGCATTTTGAGGTTGAGACTTCTGGGGTTAAGTAGCATTACCCTTAGTTTTTGATTACCTGTGCTGGTTACGGTGGTTGGTTGGTTTGTCCTTGATTTGTCCTTTGAGCCTTGCCTACAAAAGGCATGACGGCAAGAGCCTTGGCCAGTATTCGAAAACCTAGGGGTGACAGGTGCAACCCATCTCTGGCAAAACAGCGAGGCCTGTCTATCATGTCATCCTAGGCAGACAGACACTGGATCCCATTAGAATGACACCAGAAGCTTAACCAATTGTTGAAATTGATCATTTTGTCTTTGTATTGTGGTATCATTCTAGGTGAAGGTAGTATGCTAGTCAAGGTCAGGGTCATACCAGCTTGGGCTACATGATCAGAGAGTTCCTCAATGTCTCTTCATGTAGTCCAGGGAGGTACGTCTTAGATCATTCACACCAACGTGTACAATGACAGCATCATACTTGTACTTGTTCTGGAGTGACAGATCCGAGCACCCAACAGGCAGCTGACAGTAACCTTCTCCTTGTTCAGCCTGGTGAGTAGAACATCCGTGTGCCTTACTATAGAGTCTCCTATTACTAGCGTGTTAGGTATGGTGTTTTGCCTTAAGGGCTGTTGTGAGGCACACTGCTGAGGTGAATTATGTGTTTTCTGGCTTGTGTTTGGGGGTGCAGGTTGCTTGCTTGTCTGCTTTGGAGGGCACTGTTTATTTTTCAGATTGGTACCTAGTGCCTCCGAATATGTTTTTGTGTATTTAGGCATATGTTTTGCTGGTGCTTGTTTTGTAGATTCATGTGTGACAGGTGGTGTGATGCAAGTGTGTCCCTTATCCTCTTGACTGTCTGTTACAGTCATGGGTTGAGAGCGCTTAGCTTCCAGTCTGGCTGTGTATTTGCATCTCTCGCAAGTGTCTGTAATTAGAGGTAAGAGGAGAGGGTTGTCTGTATACATGAGGCAGTTGCGACATTGCCTCAGGATGCCCAATTCCACCAGAAGAACTGGAGAGTACACCTGAAGCTGACCTCTGGACATGCTTTGAAGAGTAAATTGAACTTAAGTCCTGCGGACAATCGAGGGTCTTATGCTATATTATAATAGTGCTATCTTGGAAATTTGGAGAATAATAGTGCTGTCTAGGAGATTAGGACAAGTGCTGATTTCTGTTTTGCAAGTGCTGCAATAAGAGCAGCTGATCTGAAGCACTTGAGTTGAGGCTTGCATAGTTCTAAGGGAAAATTTGCAGCGCAGACTTTGTGGGGCTGGGAATAGTATACCCCAGCTAACCGGCACTGCCTGACGCTGCTCTGTGTGCAAGACCGTGCAAAAAGAGAGTTGCAGGGTTTTTCCTCTAGATAAGTGAGGAAAGTGAGTACAAGAGCTGTTTTTCTCTAAGCAAGTGGGAAAAGTAAGTACAAAAACTGTTTTCCTCTAGGTAATGAGGAAAATAGAGTGCTATAGTAATTAGTAGCTTATTTAGTGCTTACAAGTTCTGAACAAGTGCTGAGCATGAACAAGCAAATTTTAGTGCTAAAACTAAGAATCTGTATCTGCACTAGATGAGTTACAGGACAGAAACAAGTGCACATACAGGCTTTCAAATCAGAAAGTTGAGAGAGATGGAAGAGATTGCCCAAACGGCCAATAACTACAAATTCTGGGCCAGAACCACTACTTATGTGGTAGACAGGTGACCTAGTGCTTACCACTCCCACTGATAAGCTAGAAGGCTTCCCTCCAACACAGAAAGGCTTGGGGGGCTCAGAAGCTTACATACAGTCCTGGATACAGCAAATCTGTATCTGGAACACTAGTTGCAGGAAAGGTAGGAAACAGGCTTACAGTTTTTTGTTTTTTTTTACAGAAAAGTAGAAAAACATTAGTAAAAACAATTCACATGCAGTGCAAGCTAGCACACTTGAGTATGCAGCAATATTAGACCAAACACAGTTTAAAAAATGCAATTAAATTAAAAAGGACTAAAAGCAAGTGCAGAAAGAGTTTATTAGGTGGAATGTGGTAAAGAGATGGGACGGGGGAGTGTACCAGATCAAATCTACAGTGGGGCGGGCAACTGCAAAAGCCACCAAATTTAAACTACAAACCAAAAATAGTGAGGGTGGGTGGGACAAAACAGTTTCAACAGAGATCTAAGCAAAAACTAACAGTACAAACTTTTAAACCAAAAAAATATTCTCAGCTCTGTATATGTGCCTATCAGTCTCTCAGAACAGTGAGACAACAGTTTCAACACAGATCTAAGCAACAATTAAACTCTATAACCAAAAATATATATACTCAGCTCTGTATAATTGCAGATAATATATAAGGCAGTCTCTCAGAACACAGGCTTGTGTCACTCAGTTTGTATTGCTGGCAAGGCTGAATGAAGAATTGGAAATGCCATTTTTGTTGGATACCATCGGAAGGGCAGCATACATGTTGTTTCCAACAATATAATACTCACTCAGGTTTGGTACAAATTTTTATGTGTTCATGTTGTCAAGGCCGAGTGAACATTCATTATTGCCATTTATATCAAGCGTATTTGGTCTAACATTTTGCATAGGGACTGTGTGCTTTTTTGGGACTTTTTCTATTTTTGGATATTTTCAGGTTATATCCTAGCCTTTTTGGTCTTGGAATTAGGAACATCGATTACTTCGGAGTTCGCTCGGTTTTATCCAAACCAGCTTATGGTCATAAGGGACACTATTGCATTTCATGAATGCATTTGATCCATTGGATTGTGTTTGTTTAGCGTTTTTTTAGCCTTTTTTCTCATTATACAGTATTCTGTCATAATTCAGGGTTGGTATATCAGTTCTATATTATTGTCAGTGAGGTTTGTTAAATTTTTTGTGCTGCACATTTCTGTTGATTGGCATCCTTTATCCATTGTGTAACGATAGGATTACCCATGGTTAGCAGTAGGATATGTTTCAGACCCTTTTATGAATATTGTATATGTATGTTGATTATTCACATTTATATGTGTTTATATTGGGAGTAGGGTTGTATGGTCCAGGATTTGAACAACTAGTAATGACACTTCTGATGAGGTGTTTATACATGCTATTTATGGGTCCTGAACATTGAAATATTTACATTTTATGAATGGGTTCACATATTATGTGCTTGGGTATTGATACAGATTATATTTATTTTTGTGGATGGTCTTTGTAGCATGTTCAATACTTCTTTAATTTTTTATTTTTATTTTACATTTGTTGACCGGGCTAGTCTAACTGGATATATGTCCATTTTCAGTAGAGGCCCGGGGAGAAAAGCTCCAGGTTATAATACATAGAACATACATAGTTCTTAATAACAGGCTGTAAAAGGTTATGATAAGCAAAGAAACAATAAGCATGAGTAGCAATTATGAAAAAGCAAAATAGTCCCAAAATTATTTATTTATTTATTTATTTTTTTGTGTGAAGTACAATATTATGAAGGTGGCAAAATATTAAGGAAAGGATAAAGAGAGCTGTGAAGTGATGATAGGACAGATATCAAAGATAGAATAGGATGAGTTGAGGAGTACATAGTTTTCTAACAGCTTTAAAAGTTGTTTTAATAAGGAGTGGTGAGAGAAAAATACCTAAGAAGAGAGGAGAGAAAGTTAAGATGAATGAGTGCTGTTCACGGGGTAAGTTCCATGTCTTAATGTATAGTCGTGGAACTTAGGAAAACAAGCTATTGGGGAGTTGGGTAGAGAAGGAGAGAGGGAAGGTGAGATAGGAGATAGATGAGCAGGCTAGTCAGGGTTTCTACAGGGGTAGAGCCAATTATTATTGAGGTAGTTGGGTAGAGAAGGGGAGAGGAAAAGAGAGATAGGAGACAGATGAGCAGGCTAGTCTAGGTTTATACATGGGCAGAGCCATTTATTATTAAGGTACAGTTTGATATTCTTCTTGAAGAGAGGAGGAGAAGTCAGGGATGTAATATCAGAGGGTAGATTGTTCCAGTATTTCCCAACTGAGTTGGAGAATAAGCAATCTCCAGCAGAGTTATTGGGTATAGTCCTTTTTATCAGTAGTTTATTAGAGGAGCGTAGATATTTCAGGTTGTAGTAAGGGGTAATGAGGCTAGTGAGTATAGGAGTTTTGGTAGGTTGGTACAGGGTTTTGTGGGTTATAATAAGTTGTAGTTAGATCTGATTAGGAAGTTCAAGCCAGCCAAGTTGTTTTAGGTTAGTGCAGTGATGGGTCCTAAAAGGAGATCCGGTTGCAAATCTAGCTATGTTGTTGTAGGATGTAACTAGTTTATTTAGGTTTTTTTTCACAGGTTGGTGTAGATGGGACATGCATAGAGTAGAGTAGAGATTAGATGGGACTTGGCTAGGGTGATTCTTGCAGCTGGGGTAAGAAATGGTTTAATTCTATATAGGGTTCCTATTTTTTTGTTCACAGTTTTTATAGTAGAGTTAATGTGATTTTCAAAATTGAGTTTATTGTCAATTGTAATACCTAGTAGTTTTGTGGAGGTATCTGGAGTGATACTAATATTATTGTTGGAGGTAAGAGAGAACTGTAGGGGGGGGGTTGGTTGCGTGTTGGTGAGAAGAGTGAGAAGAGTAGAGTGGCTATTGTATCTATATGTACAAATATTTAAAGGACTCATATAGGGGAATGTAGCATTGCACACTAAGTTTTACTGATTGTGTCTAAGTACAACAGGTACGGGTTGACAAAGGGCATATTATGCTAAGGCTATTATGGTTCTTCACTAATATGTTGGCTGTTTTATTACAAAACTATTAAAATTATTTCTCTTTAGGAAATAAGGGACGAACATAGCATTGCATTTAAACTTTTAGGTTGTACCTATATATGGTCATATTTGCCCTGAGATACGCATTGGCTATTATTGCTCCCCTCAGTTTGACTTTATAATTACCAAGCAGGGACTTGGCCTTTCGGACAGGTTACAAATACTAATATATACTTTATTTATGGTGGATTTTTGAGACTTTTTGGCACACTTATTGGGATCCTTTCAAAAAATGTTTTCAATTTTTTATTACTTCTTTTGGTGTTATTTCCATACATATTGTGGTGTTGTATAGTTTTCACTCATAAATATTTTGTTACCACATATTTTTTTGAACCCATCTTAGAGTTTTCATCATGGATTTGCACAGAATTTTACAGGGCATGTCAGGGATGATTTGGGGGGTTTTGGATTGGTACCCAGCAATAACACGAATACTGAGATGGACCCACAACAGCAGGATAATGCATTCATCTCTCACTTTCAAAAATTAACCAAATGCATGAGAACTCTAAGGACTAATGTTTGACATCTCAGACTATTTAAGGCTTATCAAGCCAAGAGAATTTCACCTAGAGGCCTTAAGGTACAAATATAACCTCCGGTGGCTAATGTTGACACTGAACTAGCTGAGCAATGGGCTATGGCTCAACAGAAGGCCTCCATGGGGTTTGTTGATGTATTAACCTCCTACTATGACCACTCTATGATTCCTGTATATCAGGTAGCCAACATTTGTGAGGAAACCAAAACGTTTGAGGGCCAACTTTCCTATAATATTTGTCTAAACAAACTTAGTCAGGAATTAATTACTTTGAAGCAGCAGCTCAAAGAGAAAAAAATGCATAAATTCCATAGGGACATGGGAGATTATGAAAGAGGGAAGACCTTCGGCACAAACAAAAATGTTAAGTTTGATAATGTGGATAGAAAACCTTTTAAACGCAAAAGACCAAGGTCTATCCTTAAAAAATCTAAAACATCTTATAGTGGGACATCTGGTAACTACTCCTCCTCGGTCACAGATTTGGAAATACAACATACCACAGGATACCCGGTGTCCAAGCGTAGGAATTTCCATAACCCTTTAGGGGAAGGACACGGAGGGGAGGGTGGAAACATGGCTCACGCAGACAACCTAGAGACTCTACTCAGAATTGTGACACAGAAATAAATGAAATCATTAATGTGTTAAATATTTCATTACAGTCTTTATTGTAGGTTGAACTTCAATTGTTAAATAAAGGGTTACATTTTGTACCAGGTTTTTTTTTGTTTGTTTGTTTCTGAGGACTCTTTTGCACAGGATGTCATCTCCTTTTGTTGTTTGTTAAATCTGAGATTGCATTTTGATTCATCTTCTGTTTCCAGGGAGCATGAAATATTTAAATATCATAAATCCATCTTCATGCCTCCCATCCATCATAATGTTCATATGTTTTTAACCTGCATTTTCAAAGATCTACATTTTCATTTCAAGGAATCTGGGATTATGTCTAATAACCTCTCAAAGACTGAACAACAGGCCATTCAGGATCTTGAACTCAATAAAAATTTGGTCATTTTGCCAGCTGATAAGGGAGGTGCTGTGGTGGTCATGGATTTGGCCTATTATCATGCTGAAGCTGAAAAACAACTCAAGGATGGGCGTTATTATATGTATATGCCTTTGGATCCGAGTTTCAGTTTCAAAAAACTAACTGATGAATTTCTTTTGTCAGCCAAAGAGGAAGGCATTATATCTGATTCAGTATTATATCATTTGACAGTGTCTGATCCTAGTAGTTAATATTTATACGTATTGCCAAAAATACACAAAGGTTTGCATCATCCTCCAGGCAGACCTATTGTGTTGGAAAGGGGTTCCATTACGAAACCTCTTTCCCAGTTTTTGATTAAATACCTGAAACCCTTATTTAAATGGGTTAGGTCCAGGATCCAAGACATCACCCAATTTTTACAGGTAATCTCAGATATGCAGTTGGAACCAGGTTGGCTGCTATATACATTGGACGTAGCAGCCTTATATACTATTATTCCTCATTGGGCTGGGTTACAGGCTCTTGAACATTGGTTATATAGATCTGAACTATATCCACCAGGGTTTAATACCTTTTTGATCTGTCTTGTGGAACACGTACTTACAAAAAATGTTTTTTTACCATCAAGGAAAATGTTACTGGCAGGTTCAGGGCACGTCTATGGGGGCATCTTTTGCCCCTATTTATGCAGATCTTTTTATGGCTTTTGTGGAAGAACATCTTATTTATGATCGTAGTCACAACATATATCTGTATGAAACTGACATATGGAGGAGATATTTAGATGATTGTGGGATGGTCAGGAGGGCTGGCATTGAATATTTTCATGAGTTTGTGGATTACCTAAATAGTAATAAGTGGGGAATACATTTCACAGTAAATCAGGATGCCCAACAGATCACCTTCTTGGATGTCTTGGTTACTCATAACATCGACAACACCTTGGATACTCAGGTTTATTGTAAGTACTCACAATACAACTCTTTGTTGCATGCATCCAGTTTCCATCTGCAACACATTGCACGCAACATACCTAAATCTCAATTTCTCCATATGAAATGCATTTGTTCCCATCCAGATAACTATGAGTACTTCAAACAGGAACTAACTAGGAGGTTTAAAGATAGGTGCTATAAAACAGGCAGTATTCTTACTGCCAGCAGCTGGGTGTCCATGCTAGACAGAAAGGATCTATTGATGTATAAGGACAAGGAACACACAAAGAATTCCAGCATTCGTTTCATTACTACTTATGGGTGGAATACCAATATATTATTGGATAGTATTCACAGACATTGGAATATTCTTTTAGCTGATAACAAATTATCTGAATTTTAAATGATAAATGTCTTTTTTCTTTTCGAAGGGGCAGAACTTTAGGGGCACATTTTAGCCACTATAAACATGGACAAAACCTAATTCAGGACCCAATTAATGAGCCCTGACAGGTGATTTACTTTATATTTGTGTCCCTTGTGGACACTGCATACATTGCCATAGGTTAGTTAACACTAAACAATTTATGAGCAGGAATACAGCTACGGTTTATGATATTATGTTTCTAGCGAATTGTGGCACACATTGGGTTATTTACCTTGCTAGCTGTTCTTGCTCAGCCTTCTATATTTATTTATTTATTCAGTTTGGTGACCGGGGAGGTCCACTGGGCTGGGGAGCCCATTTTCAGTGGAGGCCCGGGGAGAAAAGCTCCATAGAAGGTTTATTAGAAACATTTTTAAATCAAAGTGAACATACATAGTATAAAAATGTATATACAAAAACAATATGGTTCAATCTGCAATCTAGTAACAATCAATGGAATGACAGTTTAGTTAAAGAGAAAAGAGTACATAATGTAATAGCTGGTGGAGATAATTTGTTATGAGAAACAAATTAATAGTTAAGAGTGGGGTTAGGAGAGGAGAGGTTAGGAGGGGAGGGGTTAGCCAGGGGTAAAGAGAGTGGAGGGTTTGAGAGGCAAAGGTGGAAGAGTGCAGTTGCATTTCCTGTTAAGGAAGAAGTAGGGATGGAGTTGAGATTTGAAGCTATTGAGGGTATTGCAGGTCCATAGGGCAGAGGGCAAAGAGTTCCATTTTTTGCTAGGGTACAGGATATGAGAAGCTGGCCAGCTGGGTGCTTGGGTTTATGAATGGGAAGTAGGTTTTGATGAGAGGATCTAAGAGGTCTAGGAGGGGAATATAGTTGCAGTATGTTGGATAGTGCGGGGCAGTTTGAGGGTTGGAATACTAATTTGTGAACTGTGGTTAATTGGTGAAAGTCAAGTAGGTTGGGCAGTTCAAGCCAGTTAAGGGAGAGAAGGGAATTGCAATGGTGTGAGGAGGATTTGGCACTAGTGGCAAATTGAGAAATTTTGTTGTAACATATCTCTAGTTTAGAGGTAAGTATGGAGGATAAGTTAGAGAACAGGGGAGAGCCATACAAGAGAGAGGAAAGAAGATAGGTATTGGCAAGAGTTAGCCTAGGGGAAGGAGAGAGGAAGAGGTTATTTCTGTAAAGTAGGCCAAGTTTTATGTGTGTTTGTTTGATATTCTGTTGAATGTGGGAGTTAAATTTTAGCTGATTGTCTATAGTGACCCCAAGGAGTTTGGCAGAGTGTACAATCTCTATTTGTGAGTTATTATGGCTGGTGATGTAAAGGGAGTTTTCATCTACAGGGGAAGATTTGGAAGGGGAGAATAGAAGGATCTTGGTTTTATTAGCGTTAAGAGAGAGGTGGTTTTGGAGCATCCAGTCTTCAGTGGTAGAGAAGGCATTTTGAGTTAGAGATTGGAGTTCAGCTAGGTTGGAGGCACTGCAAATCAAAGTGGAATCATTGGCGTATTGGACAATTTTGGAGTTGGGAATGGCTTTATGGAAGTCATTAATAAAGATGTTGAATAGCAGAGGACCAAGTATGGAACCTTGTGGTACTCCAGTGGGAGAAGGGAGGAAAGAGGATGTGGCTTGGCCCCATTTTATGGCTTGGGACCTGTTAGCAAGATAGCTGAAGAACCAAGAAAGGGTTTCTTGGGAAAGGTTAAGGTTAGAGAGATGATTTAGGAGGTGGGTATGGGAGATGGTATCAAAGGCTTTAGAAAGGTCCAGCAGGACAGAAGATACTAAATGTCCAGAGTCGTGGGCTGAATTGACAATATGTAAGAAGGAGAGAAGGGCGGAGTTAGTACTCTGTCCTGGGCGGAAGCCATGTTGGGTGGGGGAAAGTAATTGATATTTGGTAAGGAATGGTAAGAGCTGTAGATGGATGCATTTTTCAAGAATTTTGGAGATAGGGGAGAGGATGGCTATGAGCCGAAAATTAAATACATTGTTATTTTTGCCTCCCTTGTGGAGAGGCAAAATATAAGCAGTTTGCCAAAGTTTGGGAACGTAAGACTCGAGTATAGATCTATTGATCAGGATGCTGATAGGCAGAGCAATAGCATCTGAGGCTATTTTTAGGAAGGAGGAAGGAATGCCATCAGGGGCATTAGAGCAAGGCTTTAGTTTATAGAGGAGTTTTTTTTATTAGGTTGGTAGAGACAGGTTTAAGTTCAAAATTAGGGTAGGGAGGGGAGAGAGGGGAGGATTGGGCAGGCAGGGGAGAAGGATTATTGTTGGTGAAGGTCTTAGTGAGCTCAGCTATTGAAGAGGTAAAGAAGAAGTTGAATAGTGTGGCAATTTCTGAGTCGGATTTGCTAGTGTCAGGATAGGGATTGTTTTTTGTTCCAGGCCTTAAGAGGGAATTAATAGAGTTCCAGAATTGCTTAGGATTTTTAGCAAGATTTTCTTGTAGTTTTAGGTAGTATGATTTTTTTATCCCTAATGACATGTTTTTTGGCTAGGTTTCTCAACTGTTTATATTTTAATAAAGTCTCAGGTTGATTGTTACGGAGGTAAGTTTTCCAGGTTTTATCTCTTTGTAGCATGGTGTTTTTTGTATCTTTGGTGAGCCAGTGAGTGGTTTTAGTTTTGACTTGCTTATTTCTTATTGGGGCTAGGGAGTTAAGGATTGTTAGGAATGTTGAGTTAAAGTAGTCAATGGCTGTGTCTAGTGGTAGAATTTTTAGGGGGTTCCAGTTGGTTAGTTTGAGAGAATCAATGAAAGTAGTGGGGTTAAAGTTAGTAAGGTTGTGAGTAGAAATATATTGATGGAAGTGAGAGGAAGAGGGAGTAGCTCGAATGGTGAAGGCAGGGAGGTGGTCTCCTAGAGAGTCAGGAATGACTCCTGAAGTTATAGTTTTGTTGGGATGAGTTACTAGGATCCAGTCAAGTATGGAGCCACGGGGGTGTGTTTTGTTAGGTCTAGTAATGGAGGTGGTAAGTTGTGTAAAGGTGAATAGGTTAATTGTTAATGTAGGATTGGGGTTATTGATTTTTCCCCAGTCAATATTTACATTTCCTAGGATGAAGGTTTCTAGTTTGATGTTGGAGAAGGTCCAGGAGAGAATATCTTCTAGGGTGTTGGTGTTGTTGCCAGTTGGAATGTAGAGGGAGATGATACAGATACTTTTATGGATGTTAAGTTTTAGTAGGCCGATGACAAGTTCAGCACTTGAGAAGGAGGGGATATGGTAGGGATATGGAGTGATAGATAAGTAGTTGAAGTAGACTAAAGCTACACCACCACCTCTTTTAGTTGGGTGGTCAGATTGGGGAGAGTGAAATCTGGGCGGAAGGAATTCAGAATCATTTATATGAGGATTTAGCCAGGTTTCAGAGATAGCTAATATATCTGGTTGGTTGTGATTGAGCCAGGAATGAAAGAGGGTAATTTTATTTAGTAGGCTTTGGGCATTGATAGTGGGGAATTTGAGGTTTTTATTAGGGGATTTATTGTTGGTGCTATGAAGATATGTTTGAGAAGAGTTGGGACCAGGATTAAGGTGGATGTCACTGGCTAGGTGAAGGAAAGAGGAAAGTGGAGGTAGTTTGTTGTGTTTGGATTTGGGTAAAGGAGTTAGGTAGACTTTTAGTTTGAGTTTAGTGTCATTAGTTGAGTTTAGGAATAATTTTATTTTTAGGAGAAGGACAGGCTGGGAGGGAACTAGTGAAGCTGCAATATTGTGATAATGTGTTGTAAGGAGGTTGTGAGGTGGCGTAGGGTAAGAAAATAAGTGAAGATGAGTATAAGAGGTTGCATGGTAAAGAGGTAGTAGAAGGAAGACTAATGTTATGGAGGTAAGGATTGAAGAAGGGGGAGGGGCATTGTTAGGGATTAAAGAGAGGTAGATGTGTGTAAGGTGATATTTGTTAGTTATGTGGTCTGGCTAAGACAGTCAGGTGTAGTGGAGGAAGGGGTGCGGGGAGAAGAGTAAGTGGATTGGTTGCTGGAGTGGGAGAGATTTAGCAGGAGGGGAAATAAATGTAGGATCACTGGGGGTGGGTGGGAATTGGGGGAGGGTAAAGGAGCGGAGTGAGCCCCCAGGGCGAATGGAGCAGGTAGAGCCAAAGGATGGACAAGCACAGAGAGAGAAACAATCTGTAGCTATAAAGACTACAGCAGAGACGTAAGTGTTGCTAAGGAGAATTGAGAGTTCAAGAACTGGGAAGATATAGTAGTCAAGGGTAGGAGTATATGAAGTGCGACAGAAGAGGATGGGAAAGGAAACTATAAGAGTTAAAGTAAAGGGACTTATTACATTCTTGGTCAAGGGATTAGAAGTATCAGAGTGTAGTCCAATTTAGGGGTATAGTGCCACCTAGTGGAAAAAAATAAGAGAAAAGGCGGCAGGAAATAATATATCCAGTATTAAATCTAGTAAGGGAAGATAGGAAGTAAAGTTTGCAGAAATGGGTTAGTGCAGAGGGTGCGGTTGGCTGCTGTTTCAAGGGAGCAGTATATAATAGTGAGATAGTGAGATAGTGAGATAGTTAATAAAGAACAAAAAATATATTGAACAAACCTCACGGCCACTTAGACTATAGATTTTGGAACACTGCAGCAATCTCAGAACTAAAAGATCAAGTAATGCTTTATTCAAACATTCATTGGTATACAATAATGCAAATTTCAGGTTCACAACTATAGACAGAATTGTGAGGGACAGGGTTAATAAAGCTGGTTGGCATTCTATATTAAATGCTAAAGAAAAAAGTGGATTATCAAATTGGGTGGTTTATTTCCACCTGGTCTAAATGAGAACTTATAAACAACCAATGAGCTTGACTTTTGATTTTATTTGATAGTATAAAAGGCACTTGTATTTTCTTTGGGTTTTTATTTACACTGATGAAGGCTATTTGATTTTTACAGCCGAAAAAGTTCTGTTAGTGCTTGGTTTATACATGCTTTAATAAAGCAATTTGGAATTTACACTCCACTGTGTGCTGGCCTAGGTTTTTGGACAAATTCATTATTCCCATGTATTTATGTAACAAAGTCCCTACCACTGCATACCCAGCTTTTAACTTGCCCTTGTCAATTTCTCATTACTTTTAATTTTTGTTTTGACAACCCTTGATGTGTGGTTTCACTTCCTATTCTGATTCTTTGATTTAAACTAATCTCAGGAAGTTTGCTGCTTACATTTGTCTTCCCACTAGCTCTCAAATCCTCACCAACTTCCAAACTTCTCTTCTAACTAAGTTAGAAACTACCTATAACAATGTGGCCAGATTCACAGCAAACGAAAACTATAGATCCCATCACTGTACCTCTCTAAAAAACTTAAACTGGCTAGAATTACCCCACCAGCCTCTCCTCTCTCAGCTTCAGATTATTCACTCTATATTGTAACAATCATCATACTGTCCCAACTTATCTCCTCTAATCTCTTTCTACACTCCTTCTAGGACTCTCCAAAGCTCAGGACTTACTGCACATCTATAAACCCAAAAACAAAATTCATCACAACCTCTACAGCTACTATCCTACCTTATCCTGAAACAAACTGCCATTGGAAATTAGGTCTCTCAAAAAACTCAGAGAATTTAAATCAGTCACCAAAGAATACTAAAAAGTCACAGGCCATGCCACTGTACTCAACCACCTTAGTCTATCTGCCTTTCTTAGGATAGTCTACTGTCTGCCCTCTTCTGCCTTCAGTTCTTTTGTTTGTTCATTTATTTCTACACCTAATTTATATTAAATGGCAATGTGAGCCTGTTGTGGATTTTTGTATCTCTAAAACTATGAGCATCCTTGTTCTTAACTGCACCATAATAATAGTGGAGCAAATACCAAAAGGTAGTATTAGAGAATAAATGCTCCAGTTGATATTATAGTTCTCTTAACGTGTGTATATCAGTTACGTTACCCTTTGAAATGCTATTAGGCAGACTTCACCTCCATCTGCTTTTCTTCACCTTCCAATACATATTTTTAAATTCTCATACCATTTTTGAAATGGTTTTATAGTGTCTATAATTCTTGTAATTAATTTCTGAGGCACAAATTCATACAGCTATGAGTCTTCAGGCTAGATTAGTCCATGAATCCATGCAGCCTGCTTTGTTGCAAGCAAGATTTTTGTGAATTGCTGGCCAATGTCATAAGATGCATATTTGCCTCTATCTAGATAAATGCTATGCTGGTGTAGCTTCCTTTCTGGTCCTTGGCTGATGCCTTGTCTTTGTGCAGAAGGATAATGTGTGACTTTTTCCAGAGCAAAGGAATGTTATATTCCTGGACTGACCTAATTAAAAGGATTGAAACAGAGTAGGGAATGCTTTCAGCGTCTATTTTAAAGTTTTCACTTCAAAGTATTTATGGATTTGTCGAAATTTCTTTCACCAAGAGGTTGAGAGATATAATTCACCGTCATATGAAGGACAAAAAGGATTAAAAAATACCAGTTGCTGATCTCAGTTTATTTGAAAAGCAATTTGAGATGGCTAGTCCCACACCAGAGGTCTTGGCAGACCAGTGCAAGCTATGACTGTGATCAGGCAGGTGAATCAGACAAAGAAGATACAGCACACATCACAAGCAAAAGATTTAAGGTCATGGGCATAGTCAGTAAGATATTACATATCTTTTTGGGATACCAAAAAGATCAGGCAGAAAAGCTTGAAAACAGAAAGCCCATTGATCCAAATTCAGTTGTCTGGAGCTAGATTTGGAGTCAGCTACTTTTACAGTCTGGGTTCTATCAGTAAGCCAGTTGGCAACCCATTGAGTGATGTAGGGATTTATGCCCAGCTTAGTAAGTTTATATATGATTCCAAAGTGGGGGATGGTGTCGAAGCCCTTGATGAGGTCCAGATAGGCTGTGAGGACCACCTTACCCTCATCCGCAGCTCTGGAGACTGATTCAAAGACGTCAATCAGGTTCAGGAGACAAGATCGGTCTTTCATGAACCCAAACTGGGTGGAGTCCAGTGTTTGAAGGTTGCCAATGTCTTTGTTCCATGATAATGAGTTCCATGCCCTTGCAGATCAGGCTCGTCAGACTGATGGGACGGTAGTTCCAGGGATCCAAGGTGGATCCCTCCTTGTGGAGTGGGATAACTGTAGTTGTGTGCCATTCAGTCGGCACGAAGCCTGAGGTGAGGCTATGATTAAACATGACACTTAGGTGAGGTGTTAGTTCATTTTGCAGTTCATGTAGCACCAGCCCGGGATGTCATCTGGTCCCATGGATGCTGTATTCTTAGCTTTGGATAGTGCAGTTTCTACCTGTGTGGCCATGATTACCAGAATTTGGCAATCTTTTGGTATTGAGATGGGCCCTTTAAAGGGTGAGAGGGGGGGTGAAGTTGGCACTAAATTGATCTGCCAGGATATTGGCAATATCCTTGGGATCAGTATATTTAATGCCATTCTGTTGTAGCTCAGAGCATATCTGAGCATTGCCATTTAGATTCTTGACATAACTATAGAATGCTTTGAGGTTGTCTTTGGAATCTTTGGCAATTTTATTTTCGTAACTAGCTTTGGAGGAATTTATGAGGGATCTCAGCTTCTTACTGAAACTGGTAAGGGAGTTTTTTGCATCCTGGGATTTTCCTCTTTTCTGCAACAGTTTCTTTCTTCTGTTGTATAGTTTGTTAATGGCAGGAGACCGCCAGATTGGCTTCCTTTTTTTGGAGGAGGTCATCTTGGTTCTATTTGGAATGGCACGATTCATGCACAAGTGGATGTGCTCATGCAGTGCCTTAGTGTAGGATTCAGCAGTCGAAATTTCAGCTCCCACCTGCATGGGTGTCATGAAGTTTGTCACTTCTGACTTGAGTAGCATGAAGCTGGCTTTGAAGAAGTTTTTTACTGAGGTTTCCTTACTGGGGGGCTCGGGGTGGGATGTGGATGTCAAGGTTGATTTGCTTATGGTCAGACCTGACCAAAGATGGGGTGACCACTGGTGTGGAGCATCTATCTCCCATGTTGGTAATGACCAGGTCTAGGATATTGGAGCCCCTGGTGGGACAATAGATTAGTTGATCCAGGGCGTTGTAATTTATGAATTCCAAGAACCGTTGGGAAAAGGTTGTGGTACCCGAGTAGTTTTCCCAGTTAATGGCAGGGTAGTTTAAATCACCTAGTATTAGGGTGTTTGGTTGTATCTTAATATTTTCCAGTATGTTTAGAAAGATGTAGTGAGAATCTTAGTACATGGTGGGGGATCTGTAGCAAGCTACAGTTTGGATTGCAGTCTTACCTAGTGTTAGTTGCACCTGGAGAATCTCAGATGCATTGTGTTGGGCAACTAGCCTGGAGCTGTGAATATCCTCAGTGAATATGGACACTCCTCTACCTTTAGTGTTTCAGTCTTGGATTGGTGGCCGAAAAGTGTGGTAAGAGTTGTAGCCTGGTATTGCAGGGGTGCTTTCTTGAGCCTTGAACCAGGTCTCAGTTACTGTACAGATATCGATGTTCTCCATTTTTAGGAGTGCCTCAAGAGAGTGCATTTTGAGATTTAGACTTCTAGCATTGAGTAGCATTACCTTCAGATTTTGCATGCTTGTATCTGTTACAGTGGTGGTTTTGTCCTTTGAACCTTGCCTAAAAAAAGGCACTATAGGGGTGACAAGTGCTTTAACCAGTAACCTGAATCCCAGGGGTGACAGGTGCAGACCATCTCTGGCAAAGCATCGTGGTCTGTCAATCATGTCATCTCAGGCAGATACTGGATCTCCTCTGAATGACATCAGAAGCTTAGAAAATTGTTGAAGTCCTTATACTGTGGTATCATTCTGGGCGAAGGCAGGATACTACTCAGGGCTAGGGTCATACCTGCCTGGGCCACATGATCCAAGAGCTCTTTCATGTCTCTTTTCATGTAGTCCAGGGAGGTACAACTCAAGTCATTCACTCCATCATGGACAATGACAGAGTCGTATTTGTACTTGTTGTGGAGTGACTTGAGTGCATGCGTTATGTGCCGGATCCTGGCACCCAACAGGCAGCTGACTGTAATTTTCTCCTTGTTCAGCCTGGTGAGTGGGACATCAGTGTGCCTGACTATAGTGTCACCTATGACTAAAGTGTTGGGTATGTTGTCTTGCCTTAGGGGCTGTTGTTGGGTGGCACACTGGTGTTGTGAGCTATGTGTCACTTCGGTTGTGACTGGTGTTTGTTTGCGTTTCAGCTTCGGAGGTCCTTGTTGCTTGGGCAGGTTAATGTTAAGGGCCTCTGCATATGTGGGTTTAGTGTTGCTACATGTGGGTGTTGATGGTGTGGGTTTTGAAGGGCTAAGTGTTGCTTGAGCTCTGCTTTTCCTTTCATGCATCCAGTGTATCTATTCCACTTGTATACAGCACTGCTCCCTTTTCAGTGCAAAGAGATCTAGGAGACATACTACAGTCGGTAGTATTTACAGAAAGCAATAATTAGGGATGAAGGATGAAGATAGAAGTGGTAACCATTACATAGGCTGGAAAGGCTGGCCTCTAAGTGGAGAAACATACTGACTTTATAATATGTTTTTATTTGCATCTCACTTTTAATACATCCAGCTACCCTGTTAGAGAAACAGAGGGATAGACTTATCAAAATACTAAGGCATTTAAAAAGGTCAGCATGATGAAGTGGATGCCCAGAAAGCCCAACACTACTAAATCAAGAGGCACCTACATGGGGCTGGCAGCTTCCAGATAGTATAAGCTTCATTTTTAAATAACTAACACTAAGCTTCCTCATACCAAACAGTTTCAGACCAGGCAGAAACCACAATTATGGTTT
This sequence comes from Protopterus annectens, assembly GCF_019279795.1. Taxonomy (NCBI): domain Eukaryota; kingdom Metazoa; phylum Chordata; order Ceratodontiformes; family Protopteridae; genus Protopterus; species Protopterus annectens. The sequence continues at coordinate 233,854,650 of NC_056732.1, read as the reverse complement.
TGCTTGAAAGAGAGAGCAGAGGAAGAAAACCACATGATGATTAGGTCAGCAACAAAAAAGACAGACAAGATGCATTTTCTCACCCTGGTCTTGTTATTGATAAATTGCACATGTTCTTATTATTGATAAACTGTTTGTACATGGTCATGTTATTGATATATTGTAAATGTTAATATTACTGATAAACTATCCACGCATAATCACGTTACTGCTAAATTGTAAGAAGAGGAGGAGCTGAGAATGGTGACCAAAAAAATGTAATTATGGAATAACAGGATGAAGCATTTTGGTTGGCACTAAACAGCCTACTTTCCAGATAACAATCAAAGCAAACACAGGGCCAAATAGACTAGCTAGAAACAATAACCATTAAAGAAGAGATGTCTGACCAGCCAAGTCAAAAGTCTTAATAAAAATAGCCCCAGTCAAGACACCATGTTCACTCTTCCTATAACAAAAGATAAACGTGGCAAACTATGCATGTGAAACCAAATATTTCTGTTACAAAACTAATAGTATCCTGTGCATGGGTGGTGCTGGGAGGTAACATGGGAACATGCCCCCCCCATCCCCACTAAAGTGTGTGTGTGTGTGTTCATGAGTGCCCCAGTCCCAGGGAATACTAAAACAAGCACTTGATACTTTCAGCTGAGTACACCACACAAGTGTGGTTGACTCTTTATTGCACCTTTTGAATGACTTCTGATCTGCTTGGGAGGTGGAAGTATTCATTCCTACAATAAGCAGTTCATCAGGAGAAAATATTTTTAGGAAAATAGTAGTTAGGAAAATGTGTGTGTGTACCTCTATTTGTGTGTGTGTGTGTGTGTGTGTGTGTGTGTGTGTGTGTGTGTGTGTGTGTGTGTGTGTGTGTGTGTGTGTGTGTGTGTGTGTGTGTGTGTGTGTGTGTGTGCGTGCGTGTGTGTGTGCACGTGCGCACACGTGTGCGTGTGTGTGCGCGTGTTTGTGTGCGTGTGTGTGTGCGTGTGTGCATGCGTGTTTGTGTGCGTGTGTGTGTGCGCATGTGTGTCTGTGTGTGTGTGTGTGCGCGTGTGCGTGTGTGCACGTGTTTGTGTGCATGTGTGTGTGTGCGCGTGTGCACATGTGCGTGTGTGTGTGCGTGTGTGTGCAGCGTGCATGTGTGCGTGTGTGTTTGTGTGCATGTGTGTGCGTGTGTCTCTGTGTGTGTGCGCGTGTGCGTGTGTGCGTGCATGTTTGTGTGTGCGTGTGTGTGTGTGCGCACATGTGTGTGCGCATGTGCGTGTGTGCGTGTGTGTGCAGCGTGCATGTGTGCGTGTGTGCGTGTGTGTTTGTGTGCATGTGTGTGCGTGTGTCTCTGTGTGTGTGCGTGTGTGTGCGCGTGTGCGTGTGTGCGTGCATGTTTGTGTGTGCGTGTGTGCGTGTGTGTGTGCGTGCATGTGTGCCTGTGTGCGTGCGTGTGTGCGTGCGTGTGCGCATGTGTGTGTGTGTGCGCATGTGCATGTGTGCGTGTGTGTGCGCGTGTTTGTGTGCGTGTGTGTGTGTGTGTGTGTGTGTGTGTGTGTGTGTGTGTGTGTGTGTGTGTGCGCGCATGTTTGTGTGCGTGTGTGCGCAGCACGCAGGCGCGTCTGTGCATGTGTGTGTCTGTGTGTGTGTGTGTGTGTGTGTGTGTGTGTGTGTGTGTGTGTGTGTGTGTGTGTGTGTAATGATCCAGTTAGATAGGGGGTTTCAGGTTAAGCAACATGTTCAGAGTCACACAGTTATAAGAAGAAAATCAAGCCCTGTATACTTGAGGTAGCTCATTAAGAGCTTGAAGCCTTAATCCTCTACAACAAACCTCCCTCAGTTTCTTTTTTGGTAAATCAGTCATTAGAGTTTCATATTTTTCATTGTTTGGAAAATGTCCGTGCAATACCTGTTATAGTTCTGTTTATATTTTAAGTAAATTAGGGTTGTTTGGCACTTAAGGCTCTGAGCTGCTAGTAGATTATTTCAACTAGTCAAAGGTACAGAGTTTGAATCCTCCCACGTCCATTTACCTGTGGAGTATCTAGACTACTAATATGTTTAGAGTCCATTTGGCCATGATCCAACTCATATCTTATTGCTCAGAAAGTACATAGATATATTTAGGATCATATGGATAATGTATCTTTTAAGAAGATACCATTCCACTTTAGAAATTGCCAAAAGACAACCCATTGAAAACTGATTTAATAAATAGGTACACAGCAAGCACAGTAATCCACAGCTGATAGCATCCAGAACAAAATTCATTCAAGTGCTTTCGTCCATGAAAAATCAGGACTTCATCAGAACAAACTGTAAATGTGTCAAAACCACTTAAATATTTAACAATACAACTCAACTCATCAATTAAAACCTATAAAAAGTCATGACATCATCACATCAAAAAATGCAATGATTTAAAAAGATACAAAACCAATTCTTATAAAATTATAGATTTGTATTTTAAAATTGGCATTAAGGAAACACTGTCATTTATACCTGGACTTACAGTGGTGTTCAACCTGAGTTGCCACAGACAATCCTAAATTATGTATAAGTTTATCATCCTTCTAATATAGGTATCCCTGATCTAGGTTTATGTTTGAGGACAGCATGTATATTTATATATACTGTATATGTTATTGTGCATGTTCCAGATATGAAGTGTTGTAAAACAATTGTAGCAATAGACATATTGTCCTGATAGAGAAGTATAGTGGCACTCAGCCCTATTTTCACAACAGGAGAAGTAGTGAAAGCCAGACATGAGCAAAATGTCTTCCTATTTAATGATTTTATGCCCAAATTTCCAGGACAGCACACCTTTTTCATGTCGCATACAAAGAATGTGTTTAGAAGGGGGGGGGCAGAAAATGTGCTGACAAGACTGGCAATATAAATCACAAAGGATGGTAGAATCAGGCTGCTTGCTTAGGTTTTCTAAACAAGTTCCTTTAAAATGCATTTATTTCTGGGAATTAATAAAACATCAGGTGTCACAGATGTGACCTAAATATTTAGTTATCTTAGAATGTCATGGAAACATGAAGAATCTGATGGCTAAGATATACCAGAAAGTTCTGACCTTAGAAGATAAAGTGAAGCCCAGATATTGAAATGACTGTGGTTAATAGATTTTTGACAATCACCCTTATAAGCACATTGCGTTTGCTTCTTCATGGGATATTTGAGTGGTAGGGCCTTCACTGCTTATTTCTGACCCCAACAACATAAACATGTTTTTTTTTTGTGCCACCAACTATCCAGGATGCTGTCCAAGCTATCCATTCAGTTAGTCTTGCCCAATCAGCAGAGTCTGTGCTGATAGGTATCCCCAAAAGACCAGTAAGCTTTGTTCTATAAGAGAGCAAACTGTTTGTAGCCAACATGTTTGCCGCAGAAAAAAACACACAAAACTGGCACTCAGACAGACTATCAGCTGTTAGGGCTACTAGTACAATTTATGAACATGGAAACAGAAATAATGAGACAGAAATTGCATCAGGCAAACACATACAGACAGTGGAAACTAAGTATATGGGACTGAAAATTATTTAGTGGGCCCTGACATTAGCATCCAGGCTCTTTTAGGTGTACCATTCGTTAAACCCTGTGCCTAGAGAATGCATTTTATATGACCCACTGGGTTAAACTTGTTCCCATCGGTAAGTGCTAGGCTACTTAGTTACCCTTGTGGACCATTTTAAGGCTAGCCAGTTTCCCTTGGTGATAATCAAGCACTATGCCTCTTGCTCATGAGGTAAATACCTTAATGATTACAGTAATCCCCAATTCTTTGTTGAATGAAGAATGTTATGGTACGGTCTTGTAGTTTATTAAACATGTACACTAGTAGAGCTGAGCATCTCTCCCTCATTTAGTTAACCTTTGCTCATCCTTTCCCGCTTTTGTAAGTATCACACCAGAACCATTTCTGGACCAGGGTAAACAGGATAGTCACTCTGGGTGTTGGTTAATAATCATCTACATGGGGCACCAGTGAGAGATTAACTTGGGCAGAAGGTATTTCTTTAAATTTTGGCCTGAGAACCAAAATACCTAGAAATGTGTCTGCTCCCTGGCAGCACAGTGTTTCCACATTTGTTTTTGGAGTAAAAATCACATTAAAAAATAAAAAAATAAATAGTATGATGACAGAATTCCACATTTCATAAGGAAACTGCTGTTTTACATAAATTTTGGCAAGGCAGGATAGAAAACAGACTTTTTAATACGTCTTGCAGGAAATGTTTGCAGATAGGAGGATGAGAAACATAGAGAGAGATAGAAAGAATTGCTATGGATATTGTCATGAAAGTTTGACATATGTCTGCATCATGGCTACATGTATCTAGCAGAGAAGCAAGCAGTTTCCTACCTAGGAGAGTTACAGTTTTACATACAAAAAAATGCAGCGTCAATGCCTTTTAGTGAGCTGGGGGGGGGGGGGGTGACCAGAGGATAATGACACTAATGTTTTACTTAAACACAATGCAAAACCTATTACAGCAATGCTCTATATCAAAGCTTTTATTTATCAATAATCCACAACTGGGGTGTGAGTAATGCAGTATTTACCCATGCTTCGTGTGGTTTGATCACAAGGGTGTAGCCTAAGTGGTTAAGGAAATCCAGCTGTAAGTAAATCCTACATTACTCACACACTGGAATGGATTATTGATTATCCAATGAATTATTTAAGAAAAAATGACATACCCTTTACAAATAGTGTCATTATATAAATGCACTTCAGTATCCCTTCACAGCTCTTCTGCTTTGGCCAGGTCTAAACAATGTACTACGGATGCATTCAGTTTGTATGTGCCTGCACTTTCACAGTACTTAATTGTTTCTGCTCCCCTTTTTTTGTGGAGGGTTACTAAGGGAGTTCAGATGAAAGATAAGGTGGTTAATAATTACAAGGGAGTTACATCAGCACATCTCAACACATGATTTTTTTTAATATATAGGTCAGTGTGGCACAGCTACTAACCATTAAATGTTATAGCTGCTATCTTTCTGTGTTTAAAAAGTACAGTGTAATGTTTAATGGTTTGTAGCTGTATACTGGGTCTCAGCAACCAAACGTTGCTGTCATCAGGCTGTGTGGGTTTTTTTCTTTTTATGTTGATGTTTATCATTCTGCTTCACTTTGATGTTCTTTCAATGTATGGGAGGGCGGGTAAGGTGTTTCTACAGCTTAGGGTCCCTGCCTAACGGTGCAGAGAAAATAATTTTTATAGCTGACTTTTTTCTTTAGGGAATGCTAGATTAACAATGAGAACACTGATTGGTCTGGCCAATCAGTGTGTATGTTTTGCTATATTAAGTACTTTTCATTGTATAATTAGCTTGAATCAGCCTACCTATGTGTTAACTAAAGCAGAAAAAAAATAGATGGTTTTCTACAACCATGGTACAAATATCAAGAATAAACTAATTAGTTTAAGAAGTAATGTTTATGCTTTAGCATTTTGTATTATTATTGTTTGATATTTTCAAAGCATATTTCAATTTCTTTTTTTTTTCTACCCTTTCTAAGTAAATTTCCTGACATTACTTTGTTTATGAGTTTTTGTTTTAGTTCATTTTTATATCAGTAAAATAAACTTGACAGTCAGTACTTTGTTAATAATTATAAAATTATTTTATAATATGATAATATACAGAGATATATAATATTAAAAACTATACTGCAGTATGAGTTATATTTTTAAATATTGACAACAGGAAAGTTTATTAATTAAAATTAATTGTGTTAACTGATGTTTGTGGACTAGTATTTAAGAACTGTATCTCTGTTCACTTTTAAAACTACTTAGGAAGCTTGTTTTGTACAGCAAAACTAGTTCTTTTTGTTTTAACATAGTTGGCAGTAGACCAGATATAAGAATCTGACAGAGAACAAAGGTACAATACCATGTGGCTATTGTAACTTTTGTCATGTTTTAAATACGACCAATACTTCTATACACCCAGTGAGTAATAAAACATTTAATTTTAATGTTATGGCAGCTTGTACTACTCAAAAGATTGCCTGCATGGCAAATTGTAAAATATGTAATTCATTTTATGTGGGGAAAACAAAAAGAAGTTTAAGACCGCATATTAGAGAACATATGGCAGCCATGAAAAAATGTGATATAGACAGGAGTGCTTTAGCTAAATATAAATTTGAATCTGGTGATGAACATGATTTTAGTTTTATGGTTACTGAATGTCTATCAGAGGCATTACATTTAGGAGATTTCAATAATCTAATGGAAATGCATGATACTAACTGGATTATCAGACTACGTGCAGACAAATATCCTGGCCTAAACACAAAGGTTCCTTTAAAGCCACATTTGAAAGCACGTTCTTTGAGATAGCTTATGTAATTAAGTGACACTTTTATTGTTTTTTGATAGTA
>NC_056732.1:233840750-233845750 GCF_019279795.1 Protopterus annectens | reverse complement strand
ATTTTAAATTCTGTTTTACCTAAATTTTTTTTTTTGGAGTTTTAAAAGTTCTTGGCTAGGGCATGTTAGAAAATGTTAATTTTCCATTTCAAAGACTGAAAAGGAATTAAATGTAGCTAATTATTTGGAAGAGCTCAGAAACAGGATCTCTTATTTAGCTGCATTCCTGTCTAGCCGTATTCTTATTTACCCCAAACTCTGTTAGACAATTGTCAGTATGTGACTGCATTGGATTTTCACTATCCAACCAGTCCCTGTTGTGCTTTTAAACTTGGTGGCTTCTGAGCTACCAGCCCCTGCTGTAAATCTGACTTTGAAGGCTCCTCCAAACTAATTTCATGCGTTCATACTACAGGGCACTGAAAGACCAAACTGGGAAGGCCCTTCCTTTAGACTTTTAAATCTCAGGTTAGCCTCTGCTCCATACAATCGCTTACTTCATGTATGCTACAATATTCAGGCTACTAATTCCTTCTTTATTTTCATTTTCATTTTCAAACCTGTTTCATCTGGGACTAGACTACCAATCACTGGAGAGCCTAGGAACTGCCTCTTAGGAATCATTTTAGGAATACTGCTTCTGTTTTGCTCCTGGTGAGAGAAGAAACAGTATGTGTATTGGGCTTCATTTAGTGGTCTGGTTGCAGTTTTGGAGAGGACCTCTTCAGAGTCATTGTTCACCTTTGCTGTCTGTTGTGTCCAGCAGTTTTAGGTTCTGTCTATGGTATCTACCAAGACAAGACTATAGTAAGTATACTGAGCTTAGCAATAGCTGGGTTAGTACTCCTTCTCCAGAAGCAGCTTGGGGATTGATGCTACTGTTTTACTTCTTGTGAAAGAAGTAGCTAAGGAATACTGATAACTAATTGAATCCATCTGTATTGTGACCAACAATATCTGGACTGCCAGACAGATAGCCTCTCCAGTAATAAACTCCAAACATCATAGGAGCTACCAACCCCTACAGCTCATATTAGTAACCACCTGGTACTATGGACCTGCATGTTCCAACCATCTCTGTAGCCAGCTTGGTTGAAATGGACATTCTGAGACAGTGTAAGCAATTGGCTCATGTTTACTGACAACCACCTACAACTTAAACAAAGTGACTCAGTATGAGAGAGGGAGAGAGAGAGCGAGAGAGAGAGAGAGAGAGAGAGAGAGATGCAGTTATTTAATACTACTGGAGGCAAAACAATAACATTAAGACACTACAAATAACAAACAAGTTGTCAGTTCTACACAACACCACATGAAACCTATCACCACAGATCAGACTAAACAATTAATATACTGATGCTCTTAAAAGTAACCTACCTAAGCCACAAAGGCCTCCTAAATGTAACCTAAGAAACAAATGCCCTCAGCAACCTTACAAACAAACAATAGAGGCAGTACCCACTTTGAAACATACATCTAAGACTCACAGTGTCTCATTTCAAAAGTCCATAAGGCAAACCTCCATGCAATCCAATACCTAGTCATAGGTGAGTCCATTGTGAGACACGCTAATGCATCACTCATTAGGCTGTGCAAGGAGAGGGTCACAGCCAGTCGCCTGTCAGGTAATAGGATTCGCCACATCACAAAGACACTTAGGTCCTTGCACCACAAGCATACATATGATATTGTCATAGCACAAATGGGTGTAAATAACTTGAGATGTACCTCGCTGGACTATATGAAGAGAGACGTGATGGATTTCTCAGAATATGTGTCCAAGGCGAGTATGATCCTAGCCTTGACCAGCATTTTACCATCATCAAGAATGATGCTGCAATATGAACAAAATATTACATACTTCAACAAGTGACTTAACGTCTGGTCCATTCAAAGGGGGTTCGATGTATATACCAGCCTGGGAGGACCTGGTAAACTGTCTGCCGGAGAAGGCCTGCAGTGTTCCCTCCATGACTTTCACAAACTGGATAAAACTTTGCCCGTCCCCATTGTGCCTTTTTAGGCGACATCACTGTTGAAATGACACTCCAACCCCATGTGTAGAAATGGGAAAAAGGAGTTTTGGTTAGATGGATGGATGGATGGATGGATGGATGGATGGATCAGTACTTAAAAGCTTCCGAAATAACAAAACATATTGTGGATAACACACTGATATTGCTGCTCAGTGCTAGGAGTATTAACACAAATTCTACTCTCTACAAGCATTCCTTGCCCTTGAAACACTGGTATATATATCATCACAGAGACCTGGTTCAAGACCATTCAGAGCACCCCATCAGTGCAGGGTTTCAATATCTTCCACACTCGATGAAGACATTAAAGGTAGTGGTGTCTCCATATTTGTTAAAAAAACTCACCTCCAAACCAGTTAGACAAGATAACAGTGTGGAACTCTTCCATGTCCAGCTTAACATTAACAAGAACCCTTATCACATCATGGTCAACTATAGGATTATAGGACTCCCCATATGTCTCCTTCTGGCTGTAACTTCTACATTACTAGTATGGAGTCCCAAACATTAAGCCAAACACCATTCTCCTAGGGGGGACTTCAACTACCCCTCCAATTAACTGGGAGATGTATACATCCTCTAATATATGCCCCTAAACTCTCTGATCCAGTTAGTCTACACACCAGTTGTGCGTGTGTGTGCGTGTGTCTGTGTGTGTGTGTGTGTGTGTGTGTGTGTGTGTGTGTGTGTGTGTGTGTGTGTGTGTGTGTGTGTGTGTGTGTGTATGTATAAAACTTAGAAGAGAAAGTAAATGAGAACAATAAAATGCTCACCTTTTCACTTTTCTCCAAGTCTAGCTGCCATGACAGGATGCTAGTGATCTTTCAATTTGTTGTTTTAAGTGCTATCTGGCCAGTGACAAAACCATAGAGTTAAATAAACGGTACTGACATTTTCTTTACAAATTTTCAAAGTGCACACTATTACATGGTATTCCATTTTTAACAGAATTGACAACCAGCTATCAAATGAATTGAAAAAAACATTTGGTGTGGTGGGGGATAGATCGCTATGCGTTATGAAGATCACCTCACATATCAACACAGTCATGTTAGTACTGCAGTCACCATTAGGCCATTTTGAGGAAGAGCGAATTATAAAACAATGCTAGCAAATTATAGTTATGCAAAGACATTAACAATGCATAGAAAACTAACATATGATAAATGCACATTTTTTTTTCATTTTCTGACTATGGTTGACATTTAACACAATGTATATCATTATACATGCTTACTCATAAGCAGCTATGTACATCATGCTTATGAAATGTGACATATTAGTATTTTAATGATTATTCATTTTGATAAGCTAGCCAGTACGGGAATAGCTGCTGGATATGGTGACCCAAGGCTGATTAAACAACTATACCAAAGGGGCATATGGGGTTGGGGAGACAAAGGACTACAGTGGCAAGCACTACTTTCTCAGGTGGTCGATGTTAGGTTTTGCTGCATCTGGCCTCCACCTAGTGGAAACCTGGCAGTTTCCAACAGCCAGATATCCCAGTGAGTTACAGAAAACCTATGTAGGTTAATAGTTTAGAGGCATGTAGATGCTTCCTTTATTGACATCGCACACATTGTGCAGTAGGGGTTGAGAGAACATAAGGGTTAGGGCAGAATAAAATACTACTGCGCCTCAAAGGTGATGGCCTTGAGAGAGTCCACCATAGAGCTTTTAGCGAATGAATGACCCAGTAAGCAAGAGAGAAAGTCCAATGTTATTGAGGCTATTGGGGCAAGAATTAATTGCTTTTCTTGCAAAATGATTATTACAAGAAACATTTAACATTGTAAGAAAAAAAAGCAATACTACAAATGCAACTATGCCAGGTTTATGTGATATCTCAAGATGTCACAATACGGAGGCTGAAAACAAAATTCCTTGTTTGCTCTACTACAAGGCAAGCTTCCACACATATGTTAAATGTATGAAAATAGAAACAAATAAAGGTTTGGGGGGAATAAAAGCAACCCTAGACTAGCTTTTCTCAATCAGACACGAGGACTTAAATTGCTATGCTTTTCTTTTTTTTAATTTCTGCTTTCCCTCTATGGTGGACAATTCACAGAACCCACTACTGGAGATATAATAGATAGCAAAATTATTGATGGCCAGTTCCTAACCTTATGCTAGTGTTTTAAACCCCTGACCCATGGCTTTTTTTATTCATTTGTTGACAGGATAACCTCAATGGACGAACTGTTTTTTTTTTCTGGGGCAACCAAGGAGTACTGTCTGGTTAAGTGACTTGCTCAGAGTCGCACGGGATGCAAATAAAGTTTGATGGAATCAATCCTTGAACCACAGGCACAGGAAGCAGCTAATGTGCTGATACACTTTGTCACAGTTTGTAGTAATGACAGAAAATCCTAAGACTGATGCCATTTGCCAGATGTCAGGCCCACAGTGCATCAGTCTGTTTAATAAAAAGCTGCCAAATATTATAATTATTAAGGACTTTCTTGAATAACCTGATTTATAAACTGCATCTGTGGTTAGTCCACAAAAATGCAAACGCCCTATCAAAAAGGTTGAAATGCTTTCAATATATTCATGTCTAAATTTCAGTTCATAAAATCTATTAATATTTTATTTTCTTTGCAGGGAGAAGCTGGATTTCCAGGAAGACCTGGAAGAGAGGTACTGTTGGCAAACAGGAATGCATGGCATGACTTCCTGACTGGTTTGGCCTGAGTATCACTTGTAATTTGAAGACATTATTTGAAGTAGAAACATTAAACATGTACTTCTTCCATCGCCTTTCTTTCTGCTTAGCTGGATTTCATTAAAGAAACTTAGTTGTGTAAGTTTATACCTTTATTAGAATGTTCACCTAGTAACACATCTGTTTATATTGTTTAATTAGGGTGAAGTAGGAGACACAGGTGAAAAGGGGGAGCCTGGTCCAAAGGGGCGGAGAGGAAGAAGAGTAAGTAATAATATCACTCCTCAAGGAGTATCAAATTAATTCCACTTAAACATGTTTTCAGTTAGTAAATGTGCCAAAGGTATTTCACT
>NC_056732.1:233825750-233835750 GCF_019279795.1 Protopterus annectens | reverse complement strand
TTCAAAAGTAGTTGTTCTTATATGTATTATCTTCTTAAATTCTTTGTTTATTCAACTTTCTTTTATTTAATTTTGTAGGAAAACTTTGGAATATATGGAATAATCTTCTCTTTTCTCCATATGATCTAATTAGGTCTCTATTCCATCAGTAAAGATAATTATTAGTTAACTTGGCTTTATTCCCTACAGTATATTCCACTTCTTTATGCAGTATACATTCCAAAATAGTATGTCTACTATCTGCATTCATAAACTGATCACTCCAGTTAATATCATTCATTTTTATAATAATTTTATAATTATACTTCCTAGTCATCTTAACAAATCTAACACCTTCCTTTATATTAAACCATACGGAGCTGTGATCTACCATACCTAAAGTCATTCTCATTATGATATTTGATATCCAGCTCACATCATTAGCTATTATTAAATCTAATATATTGTCCTCAACTGTTTGAATCATACCATAAAAAGTAAGAATTTGTAAAAAACTGATTAGAATAATAATTACTGGTGGCTAATGAATTCCAATTAATTGATAGCTAAAAATTACACAGTAGAATAATTATACTAGTATTAACTGCTATTCCAAGTTTATCTTGGAACTTATTGTGTTGTACTGTATCCAAACTAAGACATCTATAACATGCTACAATTCTAATAATGTCTTGATCGCTAGTGATGTCAAACATCAATATTTCCTTATCACCATCACATAATGTCAGATTGCTGTTTACTGTAACCTCAGTTAATATCATAACACCTCCACATCTTAAATTAATCCTTAACCTATCATATTTGGAATACCTAGACAGCACAAAAATAGAATTCCAACATCCAGTTATTATTGCTAAGTCATAGTCTTCAAATTGTATTATACATATTCATGATATTTATTTCTAATGCTCTGTGTGCATTACAAAATTATACTTTCATAACTCTATCAAATCTTATATCAGCAGTGATTTTCCTGGCTGATTTCCTCAAAAAAGAACAACATTATCAAGAATTTTACATCCTATATGCCCTAACCCATATTTACTTAAATGATGTAAGGCAGGGGAGAACATTCAAAAGTCATTTGCACAGTCTTTACAATTTTTAACCAATAGTAGACTATATGCAGTATAGTACATAATTGCCGTAGTCAGGTGTTGAACAGATGAGCTTAAATAAAAAAAAGTTATCATTCCATCTATGAGAGGTAATTATTTTACTAAGTATTATTTGATCAGCGTTAGTTTCCATTTTTTCAATAACACTTAATAATGAACCATTTATATATATGTATATATATATATATATATATATATATATATATATATATATATATATATATATATAGTAGGAATAAGTTTCACGTCATTAGTACCTGAATTAATTATTAATGTAGAATATTTAATTTTATTACTACATAGGTTGTCAGTTATGTTAGGCAAATCTATTAATTTAAGAACTGAAAGTCATGACATATTAACTCTTTCCTTCTTAATAGCACATAACTTCCTGTCTCATTTCCTTATCATATAATCACCTAGAATTAAAATATCAGAGATTTTGTCTTCTTCATTAGGTACCAAACCACTGTCATTCTTACATATAGCTTCATATGCAATATTATCCAGTGCTAACAAACTGTTAACCCCACACCAAGCTTTTTTGTTTTTATTGTCTTCTCCCCACTCTATCCATTTCTGTAAGTCTGATACCCATAACTATTTTTGATAGTATACTTTTACTTCCAGCAAATACCTTATCCTTGGCATCTATTTGTATACCATCCCGCTCATCTTTCTTTTTGTTATTAGCTAACATTTTAGGGCTAAAATATTCCAGCCTGGGTAGAGAAATAGCTTGATTAATTTCTATCTAAGTTGAACCTCATAGTGTGTTATTGTTTACTTGCTGAATGCTTTCACTCAAGTCTAATAGATACTTTGCTTATTTGTTCATTTTATGGCTCTTTAAAATTTTTCCCTTTTTGGGGAGTGTTGTGCTCATTTTTCTATATCCTCTTTATTGGTTCTAATTTCATTGATATTCTGTTCACCACCATTAACTGTAAAAGATTTTACAGAATATGAATATTCCAGATCATCTGAACCCTCATTAAAATAAGACTATTTTTCAGTTATTTCTTCAGCTTTAGCTACTGAAGAATCCTTAGAAATATCTAAAACTATAGGCCACACTTTAAGCAAGACTTGATATCACCAGCTAATAAAATATGTCTTCATGCCAGTAGGTTAGAAAAGTTATAATTGTGCTTGATTTCTATTACAACTGCTGATTGCTGGGTCAAAAGCTGTCAGTTTAACTTTTCCCATTAAAACATCCATTTTTTTTTTAAATTAATGCATTTCCAAGCAATGTGTTGACTACTTTCTAAGTATTCATTACACCCAGTAAATTATTTTAAAACTTATACTTTAATAAGTCCTTTAGAGTATGTAATGAATGTTATATTCAAGTGGTATCCAGACAGAATCATAAATACAAAAATTATAAATCCACCACAGACATTAAAGTCACTAAGTTGTTACAAAAAAGCCCCTAGACCTAAGGAAAAAACACAACTACACAGAACAGAATGACAGAACAAATGAATATGAGCTATGTAAGTCTAACATGTTACACAGCGAAGTTAAAAATAGTTAATATATCTATAGATAGATATGTAGAGTAAAACAAAAGACTCAATATATATCAGTTAATACAACAAAAGACTCAATGTATATAATTTAATAAAAGGCCTAAACATGATATTAGCAGAAGGCTGACAAAAACTAAAACACCAAAATAGGAAAATCACATACATTTAAGTATAGTAGAAGGGATGGCAGGAGATGTGATGTATATCAGGAAACGTCTAAGCTTGACATAATTCCTAATAAGATATTGATAAATAAGCAATCTGGGTTTGGGGTCAGCTTTGCTAGAAGGTGTAGTAAAATGTTTATAGGGATGTCTCTGTAACCAGCAGAGAGGAACCCTCTCCCTGATGGTTTCCTGAGCAAATGAAGAGGAAAGATTGATATTATAGTGACAGTGATGCAGATAAGAAAAAGTTAAGTTTATACTAAGACTCAGTGACTCCTGTAAGTTACAAATTATGGAAAAAACACCAGAGATCTATAGAATCACCGTTAATTGTAACATATGCACTAATATAGCCAATATGCATACCTTTATGAGTGGATGTGCTATAGATAGAAGTAGGCTGTCTGGATTTAGATCAGAGTTACTGGAAAACACAAAATGAAAATTTCTGTTTACAAGTAGGTGGTAAGGCCTGCAGTGGTGGTGAGGGAATGGGAGAGTTGTGTAAAGAATATGATGGATTTGTGATTACTTACAGTTATAAATAAGATAATGCAAAAGGAAAGTTGTCTTTCCACACTTGCATGAATGTTTAAGTGATACAACAAATAGAAGAAGTATATCTGTGTAGAGGATGGTAGCAAAACCAAATGAAAGTACTTAATAGAGTGCATGCAACTCTGTATGAAGTGGTTGAGAACAATAAGCATAAGAAGGAGGAAGGGTACGTTTTTACTGCATCATGTGATATAATAGTGGCCCAGATTAGCAAAGCGGTTGAATTTGGAAGGTTGCAGGATAAACAAACTGGACTTATCAGACAGTCATAAGCTCTCAGACAAACCTGGAGCTCTCTAAATTAAAGAAATCCTTGACTAAAGGGGAAGCTGTAATTCTGTGTGGTAGTAATACTCAGAATATGAGAGATCAGAATTGCAAAAAAAGTACAGGAGAGGTCAAGAGAGCAAAATTATGAAGTAAAAATATATAAAAAAAATACAGAGAGAGAGAAAATGCAGTTTGGAAAAATGGAAGTTTGAACAAGATACTATAGTGGAAGAAAGGAACCGAATGTTTCCACAAGTAACAAGGAAGAAGAATGGTAACGCCAAAATAAATTGATGAAACAATGGAAGATTGTGAGTTCTGAACATATTGTTATCCAAATGTTACCTAACAATTATAAAGACGCAGCATTAAAAGGTTAAAATGGGAAAGTAGGGCAAAAGACAGTAAAAGAACAGAAACACTATGGAAGATGACAAATGGGAATTAAACTAAAATCAGAACATGTAGGAAGAGTAACACAACAAAGCTTTATAAATCAGGGAGGTGAGGGAAGCTAGAGAAATGGCATAGAAAAGCTCCAAGATATAATAGGACCTGGATGAAACTAAAGTCAGTTTACGGAGGAGGCAGCATCTATCACTGTGTCGATAGAACCTTTTCTGTCTATTGTTCTGTCAATTTGACATTTAACATTAACACCAGCCATATAGAGGAGTAGCAAAGAAAATGCAAGAAGTATAGTCAGGGAGCAGCATCTATTTTAAAGCAATGAAGAGAGAGAGAGTTGCAACTGTGGGTCCAGTTTTCAATAAATACTATTTAGACATCTGTAGGTTCATAGATATTTACTAGGTATGTGATAAAAATGCCCATTTGGTTGCCTAGCCTAAGCAGTTGAAATATTTGACATGATAAGCTGGAAAAATAAACTTAATTTGTATATCACGAAGATGTGTCAATTGTGGAAGAATACAATTTAGGTACAATCTGCTCAATAAGAAACTGCAGAAATTGATCAACAGGAATAAAACATATGGAAAATATGAGATGGGTGATATCAAGGGAATATGGAATACTTTGCAGACAGATTAAGTATAAGATGAGTAATTATCAGAAAAGGTTAACTAAGTTAACAGCATCAATAAAGATGATAAAGAAATAGACTGACAGATCTTTAGATAGATGGATGCATGGATACACAGATTTTTTCTTGTATTCTAACATTTAGGTATGTAGGTCCTTTTTAAGATGCTAATATCATAACTGAAAATAGTCACAACTTACCTATAAGTAAAAACTGCAAGAAAGACACAGCCAAGCTTGAATCTTTACTGTATAATAAATTAAACTTCCTCTCGTGGAGGCCTGTGGGATATATGCAAATGATCCATTAATGACTTCCAAGTATTTCAACTACATGGCTTCTGACTGCCTATGACTTTCTACTTTTCAAGGCTTTATGGGTACATTCAGGCCAATGATGCCAAATTCTACTAGCTGTAAACATGTGTAATTCAGACTAATTTGTTTTGGCCTCATCAATAAGCATAATTGGATTGTTTTGCTATATTGTAGAAACACAGAGATTCAGATCAAGTCTGATGTCTATAAATAATACAGTGCCGGCAAAATAATCCCAAATAACATCCAAATCAAAAAGTAAAAAGGTCACATGGTCACACCATTCAGAAATACCCAACCAGAGTCTTCATTGTGTAATACATTAAACCTTCCCTAATGGAAGCCTATAGGATATATGCAAATGACCCCTTAAGGACATCCCGTTGTTTCAGGTACATGACTTCTGTATGCCTATGACTTTTTGCAATTTAAGTCGTTTTAAGTCTTTATGAGCACATTCAGGCCAATAGCCAAACAATCAACTCATTCTGTACTAATGAGGCCAAAAAAGGCTGAAACATACATGTCTACAGCTAGTGGGGTAGAGATGGAAATGAAAAAAATGAAATGCTTTCATCTCAGAGACTCTAAGTGAAATCTCAGAAGGAATATGTGTGTAAATATATTTTGGTTCTCAGAAAGGGTGACACTCATCTTGAATAGGCTATGACCATCCATTATAAAAGCCAGAGTAAGTACTTGATAATAAACTAAAGTAACATTTTATAGCTAGTAAAACACCTTAATTATGGTAAAAATTGTCAATTAGGAATCTGACATTTAGAATACTGCATATATGTTTGTAGGGCAGATCAAGTGGATGAAAGACAAAAATAAACGCATGACCATAAATATTAAAGATTACATGCAACAGCAAGCACAAATAATAACACTTATATATTGTACCAGTGTTAAAATATATTATCAAATCAGTGGTGACATGATACTAAGTTCATCAGCACACACTATGAACTAAATATATATGTGCCTTTTTTCGGTTAGTCAGTACCATTTACAGCTTAATTCAATATGGCAGGCCACAAAATATGTAACAGGATAAGTCAAGCTTTAAAAGATCATGTGTCTTAGCTAGTTGCCACAGAAAATTAGTGTTCAAGTCCCACTAAAACTCTTTCCGTTCCAAGTATAGTATAAGTGACAAAGAGCGAGTAAAACTGAAACACCCAGAATGCAGTATAAACTACAAATTTTGCCTGATGATGTTTCAGTGTGCAGTATAAACTACCAAGTTGGTGTTCTGCAAATCCAGTGTGCAATATAAAATACAGATTTCGCCTGCTGCCAATCCAGTGTACAAAGTAAACTACAGATTTAGCCTACAGTTGATCCAGTGTGCAGTATAAACCACACACTTAGCCTGCTACCAATTCAATGTACAATGTAAACTGCAGATTTAGTGTGCTTTCGAAAGCTGATAAGAGCGAACACTCTTTGATCGAACCCTAAATGTTGAACAACCTAAATATCAAAGACATGGAACAGCGATTTTCTTCCCAGGGAAAAGAATCACTAGACCTTTTTCAGGAATTTGCCATTTTCTCCACTGTGGTCCGATCTCGGAGTTGATATATTTAAGTAGGAGGGTGGAGGGGCACAGCCATAATGAAGACCACCATGATGCAGCTTTGTAAGCCATATATATAAAAACAAAACCACACACCCACACAAACACCCTGTCATCCATTTGCATCTGACACCCCTTTTCCAAGGGATCATGACACCTTAAAACCTAAGCAACATTTTCAGGCTAGACATACCTATCTTCCTCACACCAAATGCCCAGGTTGACTGGGTCATTGACAGGGCTTTATCCTTCCCTAGCAAAAGAGCTTCTTGTCCCACACTTTAGTAGGTTTTTGTCTTGTTTTTCAATCAGTTTCGTAGTTGATGAATTTGTTTAAAGTATTCAGGAGTCAAGGAAGTTTGAGTAAATGTAATGCCATGGATCTTGCCCATGTAGTCCATGTGCAGTTCTACTAACATCCATGATAGGGGATTTGTTAGCACCCTCGGTGCTCTTTTTAACTGGGCTGGAACCCCTGACCTCTTTTGTTGGCTATTATCAGATCAGAAATAAACCTGCCCCTCCTTCTAAGAAAAGTAAATCTAGTCAGAGCCATTCAGTCCTCTCCTCACAAACCACTGACCCCCTGACCCCCCTGACAACAGACTCATTAACTGAACTTGGAGACCAACATTACAGATAGCTTATATGTAAAATTACTAGAAGAAATAAGCATTAGATCCAATATCACAAACTGAAGTTTGCTTAAACTGCGGAAAGCAAGTATCACTCTGACCTGATCTTGGGGATCTCCTGCATCCGGACCTTATCCAAGTTTATCTGATTACTGTGACTTGGATTAAATATAAAGAAAGCAATCCCACCATACTTAGTATTTTCACCTACACATGCCCTCAGGCCTGAGTGAAACTGTGGTAACATATCCATGTTTGTCAATCATTGCATCACTTCCAGATAATCAAAGACCCACATACAGAACTCAGAGAACTCCAGGTCACCATAGATAACACAAACTACCAACTTTTATCCTGCTAAAGGCGACCCTCTGTGTTCTCAGACAATCATGACAGATTTCTGAAAGTATTCACAAAAAATGTCCTATTAAAAAGAACTCTATTATTCTGGGAGTCTTTAACTACTCCACAATTAACTGGACCACCTGTACCTGCAACATAGGAAATGCCTCAAGGTTCTTGGACTTAATTACCAAAACCCCCTAAAACAGATAGTTAATAATGTCATGACAGGACAGAATATTCTAGATGTGGTCTTCACAAATATAGCCTCTGCATGTGCTAGGCCCCCGGTCTCTCCTTCTCTACTTAAATTTGCCCGGGTCTCTCCTTACGTTTGACCATAAACTCATGACTCTTGCATTGAGAATCTCCAAATCCACTGAAACCAGCATCTTGGAATTTAAGGACATCAACTCAGAAAACCTCCTACAGTTATACAACAAAAATTTCAATATGCATATATGACAAGGCCATTTCAGATATTGACACAGCAAGTCAGCTGCACCAAGGAGTTCTACACCCGCTTAGATAAATGTATTGAAGTAGCAGTCCTAGCCAAAGCAAATTCCAATAGAAATTCATAAACAAATAACCATGGTGGTCCACAAGTGTAAATAAACTTTACAACTAGAGATAAAAGTCTTTAAATTGTACAATAGATCCAACAAGTCTCAAAACAAGGATAGTATAAAATACATTACCAGGGATCTGAAAAATATTGAAGTTAAGGATAACTACAAGTCCTTCTTTAGCTATGTTAAGAAACTAAGAAACAGTACTCAATAATGTTCAGAACTTATCCTAAACAGGACTATCCACTCTGATCTAATAGGTATTGAAATTATTTTAGCAAATTAGTTTAGTACAAATTTCACCTCAAAACATCAGTCCAGACATCACATATCGTTTAATCTCGTACAGCCCCTATTACTACCAAGGAGCATGCTCCATAGGTGCTATCAAAGACTAAACATACTTCCTCGGTAGGACCTGACAACATACCTGGATGTTTAATAAATAGCCCTAAACATGTCGGCGCCCAACCACCCCTCAAATTGTTTAACCTAAGCTCAGCCATAGAATTTGTTCCTGAATTATGGCACATCACAATGGTGATTCTCCTCATTAAGGGTGGCCTTACCATGGACCTTGATAATTACAGACCCATCAGTCATATAATCTACAAAGCTATTGAGCAGATCAAATATTCTCATCACTTACTATATGAAAACCTTTATTAGGCCAGATTCTCAATAGTTCAGCTTCATTACAGCGAGATCTTGCCTATTAAATCTAATTAACTTCTTCGAGAGGATCTCACAGGCTGCTGACAGTTGTCATGCTGATATACAGTGTGTCTTAACATAGACAAATAGACAAATGTCTGACATCATACCTGACCAGCATATTGTAAGCAAGCTAAATGGTAAATATAAATACTTATGTGGGAAGAGGGATAACAAACTGGCAAAAAGACAAAACTTACATCGTTTGTGTTGCAGGTTCCTCATCTGAAGGTATGAAGGTAATCAGCTGAGTCCCCCAGGGCTCTGTACTGGGACCCTTCCTTTTCAGCATTACTTCTCTGATTTGCAATGCCTACAGATGACTAACAATTGGGTGTTATTGTCTAGGCCCCCCAGTGATACCTTTATCTTTCAGAAAGAACTTACACTAGTTAACATGTGATGTACTGAAAACAGGATGTTCATCATATGTGTTACACAATGCTATTGCAGATGAAAGTGGTAAGTATAATCTCAGGTTGTATGTATTTATGTATTGTTATCTCAGTACGTTTCTATGTGAAGATAACATTTTAGGGAATCAGTGTGTTATTCTAAAGTTGCCTAATGGGAGTGTGTTTATATTATGGGTGTGGGAGAGTACTTAGGTGCTTACGAATTCCACTGGAATTCACTGGGGATGGTAATTGATGAATGAAAAGGTTGACTTTAAGGGTATAGGAGTACTCCATGTGAGTGGACAGCTATTAGCATTCCAAGCACTAACTCGGCTTTGGAAACTTGGCATAGCTCCAAGGAGATCCAAATTTCTGGTTTCACTTACCCCATGAAGGAGAGGAGGCAAGCAAGTTGAAGGGGTGTTGGAAGTAAACTGTTGTGGGTATGCCATCTAATTAAAAGAGAGAAGATTAGGACTAAATTAAAGAGGAAGAGGGATAGGGGAGGTAATATTATCACATGATGGCACAGTGGTGCAGCGGGAGCATTGTTGCCTCACAGCAAGAGGTTCTCCCTTTTGATTCTTGACTTCTGTGCAGAATCTGAATGTCCTCCCTAAATTCATGTATTCCTCTGGGTTCTCCGGTTTCCTCCCACATTACAAAGACATGTGTCTGTAGCATATCTCCCTAAGCCTCCACTGAAAATTAACTTTGTTCCAAGTCAGACTTTCCCAGTAA
>NC_056732.1:233700750-233820750 GCF_019279795.1 Protopterus annectens | reverse complement strand
TGGTTTTCTTGGGGTTTAGGATTAACTCATTCCCTCCACTACAACTCTTTTGAGTGCAAGTAAAGGATGAGAATCACAGAGACAGTCAGCAGCAAGAGATAGTAGCGGAGCTCTAGGAATTCCAGGTGAGTGGGGAAAACTACTACAATAGTTAGGTTACAGGGGATAGTGGTGAGGGGAGAGGGGAAAGTAGCTAACAGAGGGATAAGTACAAGACAGTCAGATACAGATAGGAGGGGGAAAGGGGAAAATAAAATTAAACAGTAGAGAGGGTTTTGATACTGGAGAGGGGAGTAAGGGATATAACACAAGCAAGTGAAGGGTGTCACCTAGAGGTCAGAAGGTGGACTTAAGTGAGTTGGTAGGGTAGAGAAGGGCAAGAAGAGATAGCTCAGTTCTTAGTTACAAAGGAAGAGAGGAGTTACTACATAGGGAAGAGCAGGGTCTGGCTGCTGGGTCCCTGGTTCAGGATAGAGTCTTATACAGACACTAGATAATTCAGACTAATATTAGAACAACACAGTAAACAGTTTGGTTGTTGGGTCAAAACATACTTCCTCGAATCCTTTGGCAGGAGGGACTTTGAGTTTAGGATGAAAGTATCCTAGGGATGCAGTTGAGATAGCAGGATTAATTGGAAGGGGGTCCTTATTGACCAGGCAGGTAGGTTCTCAGTCGTAATGCAGGAGGGAGTTTAAAAGCTGTAGCATCCTTCATTAGGCTTGTAAGCATGTACCAGAATGTTTCACTGGAGCCATCCATGTTCTTGTGTGAAGTGCACCATTGTTTCCTTTGAGACAGCAGGAAAACCTACCCAGTATCTCTTTCCTACCTTCCCTTATGACTGTGAGTTCCACAACTACATAGTGTGATTAATTGAAGGAGCATACAATAATGAAAAAAAAAAACAATGGCTGACCACATAATAGTGAGAGAACTAAAACATTGATAAGATACATATGAATAGTCAGTATACAAACTTATTGTAATCATAATACAAACAATATGATGACAAAAAAAAAATAATTCCAAGGTAGATTACAGTAAGGAAGTTTAGAACCATAGTATTGTATAATAGCAGGAGAGTGGTAAAGTGAATTTTCATAACAATGTAAAGTCGAGGAGAGTATAGAACATTGTATCCGGCCAAAAAGACATAATAGTGCAGGATAAGAAAGAAGCTTACTGTCCAAGTAGTTATTTTAGAGCAGGATTTTACTATGATATGAAATCTCATCAACATCAACACTGCTGTCATCTGAGCTGTCACCCTACTTGTGGATGAGATTGAAAGCTCAAGCTTCAGCTGCCTGATGTTCAGCTTGCTGATGATGGGAGTTCCTTCATAGGAAAAAACTGTTGGTGAGCTGCACCAGCAGTGATGCCCTTTTTGTGGAATTTTGAGTTAGTGTGATGGTGAAGTTGGTACAGTGGCAGCTCGTGATATCAGACTGCAGCCCCCCCCCCAGTTGTGAACCACAATGGTACAATCCAGTAACTTGTCAATAGAAAGTGAATCTGGACTGCTGCCTTACCAGTCCAGATTCAGAAAGAAGGTAGCAGACTGCTAATGCCCCAGAAGTCTATATGGTGCTAACCACATAGTCTGGAAGGGGATCAGAGTGCAAAGTCAGCAGTCTTGGAAGTTGGACCATTCGCAAACAGGAAACCGGAAGTGTGCATTCTGGCACAAATGAGAAGCAGATTTGGGAATTTTTATTAGCAGCAGAGCTGATTTTGGAGTTTTTATTAGCAGCAGAGCCAGCCAAAATTTGGATTATCAAGTGCCGGCATGAACAAAGCAGAGAGCTGCAGCTTGCAGAGTTGATTGAAGCAACCTAATGCATGCAGGTACTGTGTGTTATTTGCAGATCAAACAAAGCAGAGGTGTGGACCTCATTAGCAGCTTTGGAAGACATTTATGGGCACGAAGCAGGTGTGTGTGTGTGTGTGTGTGTGTGTGTGTGTGTGTGTATGTGTGTGTCTGTGTGTGTGTGTGTGTGTGTGTGTGTGTGTGTGAACCCTGTACCCTGGGTGCAGGTAACAAGAGCCTGAATTCCTTACCCACCACCATTTCTGAAACTTTTGCAGCTTTTTGCCTCATATTTTGTTCTGTTCCTCATAAAATCTGTGGTTTCTGAATTTATAATTACTTACATAGTTGATGGTGTAGTGGTAGCATTGTTGCCTCACAGCTAGAGGTTCTCTGGTTTGATAATTGGCTGGGGTGCCTTCTGTGTAGAGTCTGCATGTCCTCCCTGTGTTTGTGTGTGGGTTTGCTTTGGTGTCCTCCCATGTTACAAAGATGTGTCTGCAGTATTTCTCCCTGGGCCTCTGCTGAAAATTGGCTTTTGTTCCAAGTCAGACTTTCCTGGTTAACAAATGTTAAATAAATAAAACTGACAGGCATTTGAATTTCAGACTTTGTATTCTTTAGAAAGTGCATAGTAACAAAAAAACGTTTATTCTAGCAATTTTCTAAGTTTATAAGATGAATATTTGAAATTTGTCCCTATTTTTGGGACTGTATTCCCATACTATTGGCTTCATCCAGGTTTTTTGGGCTAAGGTTGAGAGCTATGGTGAGAACTGGATTCACTAAATATGTTTCAGGGCTGCTTTCCCCCATTACTGGCTTTGTTCAGGTATTTTGTGCTAAGAGGTTGACAGCTATGGTGAGAACTGAATTCACTAAATGGTAGCCATTTAAGTTTCAGTCTTCCCTCTTTCCTAAATCAGTTGATTTGGCATAGTAGTATGTTGCTCTGACTGTTTTGCACAGGGTCCTGGATTCAAGACTTGGCAGTGAAATGTATGGTGGTAACACAGCATTTTATATTAGCAACTTTCCAAGATTATACAAGCAGTGTTTAAAATGTATCCCTGTTTTTTGGGCTTTTGTTCCCCCCAATAAATTTTGGCTTTTTCCAGATTTCTTGTGCTGTGAAGTTGAGCGATACAGTTGAGTGTCAAGTAGATTTTACAAGGAGTTGAGAGCTGCAGGGGAAGAGAAGTTTAGTGCTGTTTATGCTAAGTCTGGTTGCATTATTAATAGCACAACAGGTATTGTACTTGCTTTTGATGCAGAAGGCTGTGGGTTCTACTCCCACAGAAAGGGTGGATGCTGCCGTACTGAGAATGTCCTCTTTGGAGAAGATACAGGCAGTTTATTTGTAGATGAAACAATGAAATATAAAGTTGTTTGCTAGCAGTGCTTGTGCTCTAAAATGCAAAATAAAACTTCCAAATGAAATCCACATCATCATAGAAGTAAAGCAGTATGCACATTAGTGTTTATGGTAAATGGGGCGAAATAGCCAAGTAATGGGAAATTGGAATGGCTGCAGGGGGAGGCTCCATTTAACCATGATTTTGTGAGGAAGGGTGGCAAACTCAGACAGCCCCAGCTGAACTATACCTCTCAACTGTCCAGATTTTCACAGAATGAATAGATTTTTGTTTCTTATTTTTGGTTTGTTCCTCATAAAGTATGTGGTTTTCTGGCAAATCATTTAGGAATTAAGTCACTAAATAATGACAGACATTGAGTTTCAGACTTCATAACCTTCAGAAAAATGCATGTTAAAGTAAGACCTGTTATTCTATCAACTAGGTTTATACAAGAGCAATTTTTAGTACTGTTTGTATGTTCCCTCCAATATATTTGGCCTTGTCCAGATTTCTTGCATTAACAGGTTGAGAGGTATGTGCAAATAAATTGCTTTATAGAATTAGGCATATCCAAACCTCTCAACTGTCCCTGAATTTGGCTCAAAATGTTGCTCTCCCTCTAATAATCCCTCCACAAAATGTAAATTTTGGAAGAAAACGTGGAGGGTTTACAATTAATAAATAACTGTAATAATCATAGTTATAGATTACTTTTATTTTATAAATGCATGTAGACTCATTTATTTTGTCAGCTGCTCAAGTTAGCAGTACTAATATTAAAAAGGTGTCCTTTCTTTGACAGGTCCCAGCTGTACTGTGTGGCTATTTTATATTTTTGCATCACATTTTTGGTCCAGTCTTCATAAAATTGTGGTTTTCTGGCAAATTAGTGGCAAATCATTAAAGACTGAAATTAGGAAATAATGACAGACATTTGAGTTTCAGATTTCATACCCTTCATAAAAGTTATACTAATGGAAGACCTACTGTTCTATTAGAAAGTTTATAAGAGCAATATTTAAATATTGTTCTTATTTGTGGGCCTTTGTCCTATTTCTATGTATGGCTTTGTCCAGATTTCTTGCTCTGAGGTTGAGAGGTATGACAAATGTGTCAGGGCCATCACAGTCAGTCAGAGACATTTCAAATTGTGACATACTTGTTGCACACCACTCCCCTGTGTACTGGATGTGTCCAAGCAAGGCAAGAAGCAGTTATACAGTGTAAGTGTGAAAGTATCCCCCCATCCAAGGTAGACACAAGCACTACAGTGGCTTTTCATCTGTCCTTGCTTGATTTTGCAGAATGTTCTGGTTTTCTATCATATTTTATACTGTTGATTTATGCTTATTATTGTTCAGAAAGGGCCCATTACTCTGTGTTTAATTAGCAATGCTTTCATGACCATCAGGTAAGCTTGTCTAAGATTGTAATATGTAAGTAAGCTTTAATAAGCATACTGTTAAAGAACTGAAATGCATATAACAATATATGTAATAAAGGACAGGATTATAGTATTTTAAGAAGCTCATTACCTTTGTTGGAGACTTGCAGTCATCTTTGCAGGCTTTACCTGTAAACTAAACAGAATGCCAATCTATCATGTGTGGTCCATAACTTGTGCAGTAATCCTTTAAGCAATTTATCTTGAGCTTGTTTCTTGTTTGCTGCTTATTTTTTACTTTGATCATGTTTTCCCCATGAAACAAGTAGATAGCTGTTGTCAGGCAGCAGGTCATTTTTGGATAAGAAACATTCTTACAAGTGGGGGTATCACAGAGATTGCTACTTTCAGCATGTTACGTGGTACTTTTATAAAGTTGAATATATATTATAAGCAGAACTGCAGTGCAAGGAGAAGTGGTTTGAGTTGAGTGCTGTTTGTTTTTCTTATACTTGATTTTGACTGGCATTCCAATAATGTATTTAAAAAGTAATTTATTTTTTCATGCCTCACAACCTTTTTATTTCCATCTAGATATTAAGTAAGCTGTCATGCAGCCAATGCATTGAAGTATTTTTTTTCTTCTACACTTCATTTTGTCTTGATCGGACTCTCATAATGACGGTTTGGCACCCAGGGCAGCGTATTTAATTAAAGTTCCAGTTTTTGTGGTTTTGAGCATAGCTCCTCCCCTTTCTAGTTGGTCACACTGCTTCCCATTTTCCCCAGCCATTTAGCTGTCTCCTGCAGCCCCCCTTTGATTTGAAGTTACCAGCCGCCACTGAGTTGCTACATATAAGGTTTGGGGTGTGGGGGCTTGCCCTAGCAATAAACACTTAAAAAAAGTATTTTTCAACAGTAGTTTTTTGGAGAATGCAGTTCAGGGGTTCCAGTCCTTGGGGTATTTGCTTTCATCCACTCATCGTGGAAGCCATTTAACATCCTGCTGAACTCGGATAAGGGTAATCCTTATAAGGATTTAGAATCCCAACATCAGAAGTTATACCAATAACTTGGATATCACTGCTTTCATTAGAAGAAAAAAAAGCACTCTCGGTCCTCAGAAATGCTTTCATCTATTGAAATGACAGCTTTAGTGAAATGCTTAACATGACATCAAAGGTCAGAGGGCAATTCCACAGAGAATTACAGGTAGGCAGAGCATCACAGAATAAAAAATAACAGAAACATTTGAAAATTGATTGCAAATCATGAAACAATTGTGGCAAAACTACTGATGGTGGCATTATAGCAGTAAAACAAATATGAAGATAAGAATAGTGACAAATCACATTAAGGAAGGAAGGGGTCAAGGGTTGGGATGAAGGTGGTGGAGAGTATAGGGATATATTTGATAGGGAAGGGCAACAACTTGAAACATGAAAATGTGGAGCACTTTACACAGAATTAACAGACATAAAATCAATAAGGAATGGAGAAAGTGAGACTAAGATGGGTAAAAAAAGAGAAGGTAGTACTTTCTAAATATACATGAAATGAGTGCTTGCAAAGAATAGCAAGGCTGAAAGCACTCCCAGTAACTTGCAACCAATATATGCAGTGGTTGTATAGATGGTTCAGGACACTGGATATGTCATACTATTTTATTTTGTATCTAAAATGTTGAACAATGTCTGTGTCACTCTGTATTTTATATAATGCTGGGTTTTGAATAGTATTGTATTGAAATTTTATGATATAACATCTCACTTAAAAACTATAAAAAAATCCTTTGAATTCTTTGAAACAATTTCCTGATAGTAGCAGTCATATGTTGGACTTGCAATCCCAAAGCTTATGAGTAGAGCTACTTAAGATGATCACAGGTAAAGCCTGCAGGAAAAAATCCTTAAATCTGGATCTTGTGTTTTAAGGCACATGCCTTTAAATATCTTTGGTCACTAAAGGAGACACAACAGCTGCATTACTACTAAATCTAAAAATGACGAGTGTTTTTTTATATCATTTTTCTCTTTTATCAGATGGTTAATAAGATGTATTTATAGTTTACATATTTGGTTGTACATGACTGTATGCGTCATTCTGTTGAAAATGCTATTAGAATATAAATGTTAAATATGAAAACTGAAGTAAATGATATCAGACCAACCTTTCTATAGTATCAATTGTTTATACAAAAAGTTGTTTCTCTTCAGTGTAGTAGCTGCGGGGGGGCAAGACGGGCAGTCCATCCCAGGTGACACTGTCACATAGGTTAGCTTTAATTTTAACAACATTTCATCCTGTTATTCCGATCCATTCACCTGAAACATCACATCTGTGCATGCGTTGTCACACAGATGTCCTATTCTTCCTGTCTGCACGCAATTTTTGCCAACAAGTGTTCAAATTTTGCTGGTTCACCTTCCAAGTAAAGGGAATTGGAATTTTGCTTTTGCTGCTTCAAGTATGGGATGTGTGGGGAATTGGAATTTTGCTGCTTTACCTTCCAAGTAAGGGGAAATGGAATTTTGTTGCTTCAAGTAAGGTGTGTGTGTGTGTGTGTGTGTGTGTGTGTGTGTGTGTGTGTGTGTGTGTGTGTGTGTGTGTGTGTGTAAAATTCCACAGTTGGGTATACCGGGTGGTTAGTGTTAGGCTCAACCCCTGTACCTTAGGTAGAAGAAACAAGAACCTGAATTCTCTACCCATACCACCACTTGTGATTCAACGAGTTGAATCCATAGCTCTCAGCTGTCCAAAGTTTCACAGAATGTCTGTAATGTTTGGCTCAAACTTTTTGTCTGCTCCTCTTAAAATTTGAGGTTTTCTGGCAAATCAGTGAGAACTGAACACAAACCATTTTATTTTAGCAACTTTCTAAGATTATACAAGCAATATTTAAAATGTGTCCCTGGTTTTGGGCCTTTGCCCCCCCCCCCCCAATAAATGTTTTTTTCCAGATTTGTTGTGCTGCAAAGTTCACACATATTGTTGAGTGTCAAGTGGATTTTACAAGGAGCTGAAAGCTTCAGGGGAAGAGAAGTTTAGTGCTGCTTATGCCAAGTCTGTCCACATTGTCAATAGCACAACTGGTGGTATACTTGCTTTTGATGCAAAAGGCTGTGGGTTCTACTCTCACAGTATGTAGATGGATTGCTGAAACTGTACTGTTGTACTTTAAAGGGGATGGATGCTACAGTCCTGAGAATGTCCTCCTTTGGAGGCAATACCTAGTAATTATGAACCTGCTATCAGTTTTCCATCCATTCCCTATTGCAATATTACTAGTTTATTATTTTTTTTTTTAATGTAACATAGGCAATTTATTCTTCAAGGGCAACAGGCACTTTATTTATAGATGAAAAAATGAAATATAAAGCTGTTTCCTAGCAACAACCTCTTCATTAGTTACAGATCTCTTTAATGTAGAATTATTTAGATGACTTACTTCTGCAGAGCTTGTGCATATTTACTGATATTGGTGGATTGTAATGACAGACGTTTGAGTATACTTTTATGATGGAAATGTTCTGAGTTGAGCAGTTTTGTCATTATTGGTTCATACATTTTGTTTCATTGCTTACTGAAAAAATGTTCAAAACAATACATTTAAAACATGCTCTAACAAGTGTGCTGTATTATAAAAGGAATATAATTTAATACAATCAGGAATGTGAATCAAAGAACACATGCATGTTTGCATGGTCCTAAATATGTGTGCAAGTGGCATATGATTTGAAAACAGCCCACAAGTAAACTTTATCCGCCACTGGCCAGATGCATTTTCTTTGAATGTGGGTTTCAATGCTGTTTCAATGAATGTGAGATTCAAGGGCAGAGAAGTTTTAATGCTAAGTCTGTTTTCATTGTAAGACTGTATTGCTTTGTTTAGCAGATGTCTATCAGTTTTTGTGCTATAAAATTTAAAATAAAAGTTTTAAATTAAATACAAATAATCATTGTAGAAGTAAAGCTTAAAGCAGGATGCACATTACAGTGTTTGTGGTAAATGAGGAGAAATAGCCAAGTAATGGGACACTGAAATGGCTGGAGGGGAGAGGGGCTGTATATGGGGGCCCATTTGACCATGATTTTGTGAGTGAGGAGAGTCGACAAACTCAAAGACAGCCCCGGGTGGCAGAAACTCTAGCTACACCATTGTTTCTTTCACATGTGTTCTGCTATAGTATTTGAAAAACAGTAAACTGCACTAAACTCAGCTTTTGAAAACATGGTTAACAATGCAAAAAATTAAAATATAAAATGTTATAAGTCTACACTACACTTTTGAAACACAAGTTCAAAGCATAAGCAGTGTTTTTTTTTTATTTTTATTTTACAACAGCTATTTTTTTCATAGGGACATGTGCTGATAAGAGTTGTATGTCTCATCTTGTTTAATTCTTTATGCTGTATTTGATATGATGATCAATTCTTGCAGACCCAATTATGCCATGATCTTTGCAATACAAGAAAAATTCTATGGATGTAGACAGTTCAGAGTAAACAGTGTACTAAAACATTGACATTTCACAAAGACTGAACCCTGGATACTGATGCTGTACAGCATCAGCTCTAATAGCTTGACCACTTCTGCTTAGAATGCTTTCCATCCTGAAAGCTATTTTAATTAGCCTTCACTCAGACTTGTAGCAATGAAGACAACATGCTGAAAATCCATTCATTATAAAATCTGCAAACTGTTAAAACATTCAAAAATAAAAAAAGTATTTCATTTTGCTACCGCACAGTGTTTAGTTCTCCACTCCAGTTCTCAACTGCTATGCCTCATCTGTCAAACTTGCATTTCATTCTTATTTTCTTCAGTCCACATGGATTTTCACTGGCTGTTTTTTCCACATAAACACATGCTGTATGTAAATTGGCAGTTCAGCAAACTGACTCTCTCTCTGTATACATGTGTGAGCAATAGGGTAGCTTCCTGTCCATGATTAATTTCTTCTTCTTATACTAGCTGAGTTCTGGGATGGGCTACAGAGCCCCACAACCCTGAGCTCAGTTATGCATGGAATCAGAAAATGAATGAAGAATTGTTTTTTCTACCACAGCTGATCATCAGCAATCCCAAGGGCATCTCTTCAGTTGCCATGTCTGCCTAACCCTCATGGCCTTCCTAGACTTGCTCTAATTAAGGTTTGAGGCCAGCAAGGGTTAAAGCATCCTGGGTCCATGTCATGTAGCTTGCCAAGAGTGTTTTTCCTTTATGCCCTAATCTTCCTTTCCCTTCCAAATTGCTATGCCTGTTGATGTCTAAAAAGTGGACATATAATGGGGACATGCTGACATATTGTCCTGCCTCCGTGGCAACTCACTCATGTCCTCCATCCTTCCCCACTAAGGAATGTGCTCCCATCTGTGACCTCACCCTCCACTAGGTATCTAAAAGGAGGCACATTCAGGTGTGTGCCCTCTTCCTAAAAAATGGGTAAGCTAAGGCTTGGGTAGGCTCATCCTTTCCTGCTAGTTAATCACAAATAGCTTAAACTATTCCAGGCTCCACAAAGTCTGCTCTTCACTTTTTCCCTTAGAACTGTTCAAACTCTCAAAGTAATCACTCTATTCTCTTTCTAAAGCCCTGCACTTGCTCAGTTCTTATAAGGAAACACTAACTAACT
Organism: Protopterus annectens; assembly: GCF_019279795.1. NCBI lineage: Eukaryota > Metazoa > Chordata > Ceratodontiformes > Protopteridae > Protopterus > Protopterus annectens. The sequence goes on along the minus strand of NC_056732.1, from coordinate 233,810,559 downwards.
AAAGCACTACACCCTCCTTGACTTCTCATAATATTTAGGCTCCCAATTTGTCCTTCCTGATCAAGTGAAAAATCAGTTCCCTTCCCCTAATCTGATCAGTAAAAAAACAGTTCCCTATACTAATCTGATATGTCCAAGGGTCAGTTTCAAGGTTACTCTCCAGTCCAGCTGGTGAATCTGGGAATTTTGAGACAATGTTACAATTGCCTTATGTACACAGACAACCCTCTCCTCCTTCCAACAAACTCTAATACATGTGAGAGATGCAGTTACACAGCCAAACTGGAGGCAGAGCTCTCTCAACCCAAGACTGGCACAGTCAGTCAAGAGGAAAAGGTAACCACCCACACCACAAATCCAGTCTCACATAGACCTATTGCATCTGCATACCCAACATATAAACACACAAAAACATACTCGGAGGCTCTAAATAAAAATCTGCCTAATCAGCAAAGACCTCCTAAGCAGATATCTAAGCAACAGTCACCCCTCAACAATATCCACGAATCACATATCTCACAAAATCAGTGTGCCTCACAGTCACAGCCCTTGAGGCCAAACTACACACCAAATACACTTGTTATATGGGACTCTATTGTCCGGCACACTGATGTCCCACTCACCAGACTGAACAAGGAGAAGGTCACTGTAAGCTGCCTGTCGGGTGCCAGGATCCGCCACATAATGCAAGCACTCAGGTCACTCCAAAGCAAGTACAAGTATGACTCCGTCATTGTCCATGCTGGTGTGAATGACCTGAGACGTACCTTCCTGGACTACATGAAAAGAGACAGAGAGGAGCTCTCTGACCATGTAGCCCAGGCTGGTATGACGCTGACCTTGAGTAGCATATTGCCCTCACCAAGAATGATGCCACAGTATAAAGACAAAGTGATCAGTTTCAACAATTGGCTAAAGTATTGGTGTCATTCAAAGGGGATCCAGTGTCTGTCAGCCTGGGATAACATGCTCGACAAGCCACATTGCTTCGCTAGGGATGGCTTGCACCTGTCACCCTTAGGCTTTCGTATACTGGCCAAGGCTCTTGCCACCCCCATAGTGCCTTTTTTAGGCAAGGCTCAAAGGACAAACCCACCTCCATAGACAACCCAAGGATAAAAAAACTAAAGGTAATGCTACTCAATGCCAGAAGTCTAAACCTCAAGATGCACACACTCGAGGCTCTCCTCAGCATGGAGAAAATCGATGTCTGTGCAGTAACAGAAACCTGGTTCAAGGCTCCTGAGAGCACCCCAGCACTGCCAGGTTATAACTCATACCATGCGTTTCATTCCCAAAACTCAGACCTAAGCACAAAAGGAGGGGGAGTATCTATATTCATCAAAGATACATACACCTCCAGGTTGGTGGCACTGCACGAAGCATCGGAAACCATCCATGTGTAACTAACAGCAGGCAAAACTGTCTTTCAGTTTGTAGCCTGCTACAGAACACCCTCCCTATTACAGGAACCCCACTTGGCATTCCTAAGAACACTGGAGAATATGAAGGTCTCTCCAAACACTATGTTATTGGGTGACTTCAACTACCCAAACATTGACTGGGAAAACTACTCAAGCCCAAACACCCTCGCCCAATGGTTCCTCGAATTTATAAACTCTAACGCAATGGAACAACTGGTCACCACTCCCACAAGAGGGAACAACATATTGGACCTGGTCATCATCAACATGGGGACTCTATGTTCCACACCAGAGGTAAACCCCTCATTGGTAAGATCAGACCATAAACAAATTTCCCTGGACATCCATATCCCATCCCCACCCCCAGCCAAGGAAATCACTGTAAAGAATTTCTCAAAAGCCAACTTTGCACTTCTCAAGACTGAGATGGAATCCTTCAAAGCCCCTGGGCCAGAGGATAATACAGCCCAATCCGCAGAATCCTTTACAAATGCATTCTATGAGCACCTGCAGGAATGCATGGATCGTGCTATCCCAAATAAAACCAAGACTCACTCCTCCAAAAACAGGAGACCGGTCTGTTGGACCCTGGCCATAAATAAGCTATACAACAGAAAGAGGAAGCTACTACATGACAGAGCAAAATCCCAAAAAGGGAAGGCATCTCTGATCAATATTAGCAAGAAACTTCGTTCTCTCATAAAATCATCAAAGGCCAGTTTTGAAAGGAAAAATTGCCCTAGACACTAAAGATAATCACAAGGTCTTCTTTAGTTATGTCAGGAACATGGGCAGAAACTCCCAGATATGCTCTGAATTGTTGCATAACGGTACAAAATATACCGAACCTACAGACATAGCCAACATCCTGGCAGACAGATTCAGCGCAAACCCCCCCCTTCCCCCCCAAAGGAGCAAATGCCTATCCCAACTGAATGTAACTTCCCTGACATCACAGATGCACAGGTGAAAGCTGCCCTCTCCAAAGCAAAAAATACAGCATCTATGGGACCAGACGGTGTCCCAGGCTATGTCTTACATGAGCTCCAAGAAGAACTGAACCCTCACATTAAGTCACTGTTCAAACTTAGCCTTACTACAGGATATGTACCCAAAGAATGGTGTACAGCTACAGTGGTCCCACTCCACAAAGGTGGTGCCACAACGGACATTGGAAACTATCACCCCATAAGCCTGACTAGTGTGGTCTGTAAAGCTATGGAGCGTATTATCATGGAACTCATAAACAAAGACATTGGGAACCTCCAGACACTGGACCCTACCCAATTCGGCTTTGTTAAGGGAAGATCTTGCCTCTTAAACCTAATTGATTTCTTTGAAACAGTTACCAAAGCCATAGATGAGGGCAAGGTAGTCCACACAGCCTACCTGGACCTCGCAAAAGCCTTTGACACAATACCCCACTCGGGCATCATAAATAAGCTTACCAGCTTAAATATCAACCCCTATATCACAAGATGGTTGCAAACTGGCTCAGAGATAGAACCCACATGGTCAGAATCGCAGGTGCCATGTCTGAATCCAAACCAGTTACAAGTGGCGTCCCACAGGGCTCAGTTCTGGGACATCTCTTGTTCGGTATATACTTCTCTGAGGTTCAGGCTAACATGGGGGGATTATGGCTGACAAAGTTCGCAGATGACTGCAAACTGGGGGCCATAATCGAAGCTCCAGCTGACACAAGCATCCTTCAAAAGGGTCTCACAGAGACAGATGCTTGGTGCCAGAGCCATGGCCTCAAGCTAAATGCTAAAAAGTGCATAGTCATCCCCTTTGGGAAAAACAAGGTGCCCACAAATTACCACATAGGTGGTAATCCATTAAGTACGGAAGAAGTAATTAGAGATTTGGGGACAAACATAGATACTAATCTCTCCTTTGATAATCACATTGCCAAAGTGGTTAGAAAGACCTTCTATATAGCCCACCTTATCATGAAAGGGTTCGCATCTAGATCAAGAGAGGTCATTGTGCCCTCTACTCGTCACTCATCAGGCCCATAATTGAGTACAATGCTCCTTTTGGGATGTACCTTACCCGACACCTGCAGCAACTGGAAAGACCCCAGAAGATGCCAAGAAGATCATGGGCTACAAACAGATGCCCTATGCAGCTCGACTAAAGAAACTCCAGCTCTACTCAGTTGCTTACCGCCTACTCAGAGGCGATCTATGCCTGACGTACAAAGCCATGTCAAACCCAGAATTAATGGACATGCTCCACCTCAAAAAATCCAAGTCCCTAAGAGCTACACGATCCAGGGACCTAAACCTCAGCACAAAAATAAATAGGACATGCTGGAGGGACAGATTCATTTCCCAGAGGCTCCCCTCACTCTGGAATAAAATCCCAATTCATATTAGACATAGCCCCTCGCTGACCCTCTTCAAGCGAAATCTGGACGCGTGGATGGGAGATTGCAAATTCACCCCTGGGATTTCTTCTGTGTCCCTGCTAGACAGAGGCACAGTAAACTAATCTTAAAAGGGTACCTTATGTGACCTACTTTAAAGAGGCACAGTAGGCTAATCTAATAGGGAGGCGGAAGCCAAATACACTCTGGCTAGGCTTATAAATGCCCTAGGGGAGATAGTCGAGAATCTACCTATGAACCTATGAACCTATGAACCTAAACACACAAGTCACTAATCAAACCTGGGTTGTCTGGGCTATAGTCAGTGGTTTATCCCTCTATGCCATGGCACTGGCTACAATGAATTATTAGCTTAATCTTTAGGAGTCCATTTAGTATTACACCAGATGTAAATAGCAGCGCACCTTTACTTTTTGGATCTCTAGGAGTCCATTTAGTATTACACCAGATGTAAATAGCAGCACACCTTTACTTTTTGGATCTCTAGGAGTCCATTTAGTATTACACCAGATGTAAATAGCAGCACACCTTTACTTTTTGGTATCCAGCAGGCTAACACAGTTGCCTAAAATGAATTTTCCAAGGTTGGCATATACAATACAGCATCTCCCAGTGTATCCTAAAAAGTACAAATTTATCACACTGTGACAGAAAATCATAGCTTACATTTTAATGTTTGTCATCTAATATAGGTTAGCAGAAAATCATAGCTTACATTTTAATGTTTGTCATCTAATATAGGTTAGCAGAAAATCCCAGCTTACATTTTAATGTTTGTCATCTAATATAGGTTAGCAGAAAATCATAGCTTACATTTTAATGTTTGTCATCTAATATAGGTTAGCAGAAAATCATAGCTTACATTTTAATGTCTGTCATCTAATATAGGTTAGCAGAAAATCATAGCTTACATTTTAATGTTTGTCATCTAATATAGGTTAGCAGAAAATCATAGCTTACATTTTAATGTTTGTCATCTAATATAGGTTAGCAGAAAATCATAGCTTACATTTTAATGTTTGTCATCTAATATAAGTTAGCAGAAAATCATAGCTTACATTTTAATGTTTGTCATCTAATATAGGTTAGCAGAAAATCATAGCTTACATTTTAATGTTTGTCATCTAATATGGGTTAGCTTCCCAAAGTATTAAATAATGATAATGCTCCAGGATAATTTGCCAAAGTTAGACATAGTGTGTCTAGGAGCTCAACAAACTGCTTCTGCGTTACCATTTGCATTTCACTGTACTAATCTCAAAAAAGGAGTAAATACAAAAGGAGAAAATACATGACACAACATTTCTCTCCCCTTAAAATGCACTAATTGAATGACAGAATATTAAAAAATGCATTGGCAGATTGACAGCACAGATGTGGATTAACAACTCAATTATGAAGCAAAATCAGAGACATCTGAGAGGTAATTCCATCGTGCATTTAGTACAGATACACAGGAGATATTTTAACTCCTACTGGCGTCTCATTTAGTGATTTTTTTTTATTTCCTTTCCACTGCACTGCTTGGTCTCCATAAATAATTAATGTTCACTTCCTTGTCCTAGTTCATTCTATGCAGTGTAGTGCTAAACGTTTAAGAACAACTGCTTCCACTGTTAATTCATTTGCTTCTGAAGAGCACCAGGAAGACAGTCTTTCTTTAGCTTGACAATGGAGCCAATGAAGGAGCAGAAATCAGAGCCATCTCAGGTCAAAGTGGAATAGAAAAGCAGACATACTTTTGAAAGATAAAATCAGAGTACTCAGAAAAATGCAGGACAACTGAAATATATTTTTGTGTCATACGTCTTACCCTACAACAAAAAGCTTCTGAAGATCTCGAGTTTCATATTTTCTTCTATCCTGATTGTTGTCTCTTTATGCAAGACTGCATAACATAAAGATTCACTAGCAAAAATATGGAAAATTAAAATCAATGTGTAAAATATGTCTTTCCTCTAATCTTTCCCTTAAAAAAGTTTGAAAGTAGCCTAAACAGATCATCAGCAAATTTTACTGGCCTGAATGTACCCATAAGGACTTCAAGAGTAAAAAGTCATGGAATTCAGAAGCCATCTAGCTGAAACATATGTATGCCCTTAAGGGATCATTTGCATATATCCCATGGGCCTCTGTTTCAGGAGGGTTAAGGTATTACACAATGAAGACATTAGCTTGGCTGAGCCTTTCTTGCAGTTTTCACTAAATTGCTTGTTTGGGAGCGTGCTCTTGAATCAGTTTAAAAAGTTAAGGAGATAGTTGAAAAGAGATGAAGAAGCATGTATGCTTGGATGAGATTGCGGCTGTTCACAAAACCCTCCATGCCTTATAATAAATTCTGTGCCCTGAGTTCCTCCTGATAGTAATAACACAAGCAAGATTTGCTCAATTCTGACAGAGCAGATTTTCAGAACTGCATCCTGATCATTCATAAAGGAAGGGTTTTCATAGTCTTCGCTTTCGTACAAAATGGCAGGTTCTGACACTACTGACTGCTGTTCTTCCTGGAAATGTGATTTTGCCATCTATTACATCTATATGCATCTGCATATCTGTTCCTTTCCAGGATAACAAATCTGTATACTTTTTACATCATCACCATCTATTATACCTATTACCTTTTCAGCTATCCCTTCCAGAGTTTTGATTTCTTTATGACATTATAGTCCTACCAACTAGATTACTTCTTTTTTTCTTCTTTTTTCCTGCATATCTATCTCAGTTATCCATACCTAGACTATCTGTAATATATATATATATATATATAGCTGGGGTGTGGAATCTGCAGGTCCTCCCAGTGTTTGCATGTATTTTCTCCCAGTGCTCATGTTTCCTTCCACATTCCAAAGTCATGTAGTAAGTGGACTGGACACACTAAACTGGTCATAGGTGTGATTGTGTTTGTGTGGTATTTAAGAACAACTGCAACAGGGCTAGCCAACTAGTGGTATGAACATTGGCTGTAGATGATTGTCACTGCTGAAGTGACACACCAGCCCTGTGTGGAAAAAAGGGGGTTGTGGATAGATGGAGGGATTGATTAACACAAACATTGGATACGTAGATATGTATCACTTTATGAATTTTCCTATGATAAATTGTGTATTTTTCTGTGTAAACAGTTAATGCACTTTTATGTTTGTTCCATGCTATTGTGTTGTCCTTGTAACTTAATTGTTATTCCCAGGTCTCTTTTGAAAATGCACCTTCTCCAGTAGGGTTAACTCGGTCAGCAAAGTATTAAGTAAAGGAATGTATATAGTTATTTTTCACTCATGGCTTCATCTAGTACATGAGGTTTGGTTTTCAATTGCATTATATTTTTTGTGCACCTCACGACTCTCTTTATTGTCTCCATTATTGTTTTAATACATTCTCACTCTGTTGCTCTCTTTTTTTGCCTTTTTATTTGACTAACATTTTTTATTACAAACTTCTGTTTCTTCAGATTATTTATGATAGTGCACTGATAACTTCATATAGGTTCACTTAGGTTCATAGGTAGTAGGATATTGATCCATGGGAATCTTTAGAAGCATAGCCACGCATTCCCGTGAAGTTTTAGCCTATATATTTTAAGTATGAATAACTTGGAAATGAGCAGAACATTTACATGTTGCTCCTACCCATGAGAGATAAGAGTGCTAAATCAGAAGTAAATTTGTGGTCACCATCCATTCATCCAGATTATATTTGAATACTGCAAGAAAATTACTTTGAGTAGAGAGGAACATAATTCCAAACAACTGGTATTCTCCATGGTGCATATATATCCCTCCAACTTGTCCTATTTATGTTGCAAAACAGATTTAGATCTCCTGAGTGGTCTTTATGCCCCATTAGACATGCGGATGTGCAGTAGGTCTGACAGGAAACTGCTTGATGAGGTCCTGTACATGAGACACAGATCACCATTCAGCAGCCTGTATGTCACCAAGAAAGGAGACAAGGCTTTGAGATTGGCCTCATACTTTTTAATGATTTAGACCCCTGATTTTCTTAATAAGAAAGTTTTGTGGGCATTGAAGTTGTGTTAAATATTTGGACAGGTACATACTGAAGGGGGCATTTTACTCAGTGATCAACATCATGAGTGCAGAATACAGTGAAATGATAACATCCCTGGCCCTGGACTTTACCCTTATTAATAAGCTGTGCAATAAAAAAAGGCTTTCTTACAATAGTGGATACATGGCATACATGGCAATTGAAGAACAGTTCATTGGCTTCATAGGTTCCCAGGTCCCTAACTACCAGATCAATTGTTAAGGGTGTGCTGGCAATGTGATAGTTACAAGGGACTTCTTGTTTGCTGAAGGATGCTGATATACATTTTGGGGGCATTTAGTTTTAGTTCATGGTTTTGACACTACCTATTGGTTTAGAAAAGGTCCTCTTGGAGGATCCTGGTATCCTTTAGGGAGTATATGATTGCACCAAGTTTACAGTCATCTAAAAACTTGATCAGACATAAACCCTTAAATAGTAGCTTTGATCGCCGAGAAGTAAATGCCAAAGCAGAGTTGCCAAAAGACTGGACCTTGGGTACAACACTGGTGTGAGGTCTTTTGGAGGTGTTAGAGCAGCCCATCCTAAAGTCTTGGATCTTTGTAAACCATTTTCTATCCAATTAATTGTATAGGGATTAACATAAATTAGCTGGGATAGTTTATCTATGATACCCAAGTGTGGGATGTTGTTGAATGCCTCTAAAAGACCTAGATATGCAGTGTGCACTGATTTGCCCTCATTCGTTGCTTCACTAACCTCCTTGATTAAGTCAACCAAGCTCTTTGGAGGCTGACAATAAATAGCCTCTGTAGGGGGTCCAACAGGTCATGTTTCAGGCTGGACATTAAGCAGCCCAGTATACTATTCGGGCTTGTTCTACACGCATACATTTACAGCTCTTGAAAAGGTCAGGTCTGCTTCCATAAATAGCATGCCCCTTATTTCTTCATTTCTTATACTGCAAACAATTTTGCCTCTTATTATGAAATTATACAACTCATTAGATCCTCAGTCTTTATTGTGATTCTGTAGTTCAGTGAATGGTATCAGCATCTGTAGTCTCTGGAGGACCTTGTACACTCATAAAGAACAAAAGGGGAACAAAAAGGGGAACTTCATTCTTAGCTTACAATAGTTCCTGAACTTATAAATTGCTACTGCTAATGGCTTTTTCCTGTTCCAGAAAAGTAAATCCATCAAATATCAACTCTTATTAATTCAGAATGCCAAATCACTATATTGTAAAAGGATAAGGGCATTTGTCTTCAGACAGTTTAAGTGGCTCCTTCGGATTCTCCAAAACAATCAACGTCACATGCATTTGTACTAAATAATAACAATCACGGGATCATAAATGTACCAATATAAAATTAATACTTTAATGTCCTAGATGTAAGGACACATTTCAAAGGTAGGACATTGTCATCATGTTTATATAAAGTGCTTTACTCTTTTATTTTTGTTTTAATAGCGTACATATGTTCATAGATTCTATTTTTAGCATCCTAGTGGTCTTGCCAATATAAAACAAATCATACCCAGAGCATTAACTAATGTAAACAACATAAATTTTTGTAGGCAAAATGTCCAGGAAAACTGTAACATATATTGATTAGTCAACAAAAATGTGATTGTCCAGCTAATATATCTCTGCCATAGTTGCAATTGTAATACTTGTAAATGCCTTTCTTAGCTGTACATACATTTCTTCTTCCTTCTTAAAACAAAAACACACATTTAAACTTCTCTTTTTAAGAAAAACAGGCTTTTCTCCTAGAATATTCTTATTTTTTTTCAAGAAAATCCTTAAAAAGCTTCAGGTTATCAACAATAATATTCTAAATTTCATAACAGCTCAATGCAACTGGAAGCAACATTACTATATTTCTATTGATTTCTGACCCCTTGTCATGTTAACACTGACATCTTTTGGGTAAATCATGATACTATGTTTCTCATTCCAAACAGCAGTAAAACCTTTCTCTGTTATTTTATCTGAACACTGCCTCACTTAAATACTCTCCTTTATGGAGTTAGCCTCTAATTAAAAACATCCTAATCACTCACTGTATGTCTAGTAGCACTAAACAGTTGTCCATGCACAATAATCGCTTTTAGGTGTCTCACATGCATACTACATTACAAAGTAGTTTTCTATTACTAGTATTTTTTGTGAGTCATCAGTAGTTTGCCTTCTTGTTGTAAATTAACAAATCCAAAGTTCTTATTGACTGAATATTGTTCTCAAGAGAAAAAGGATAAAAAGTCAGTAGAGTGCTCCCATCTGTTTATAAAAATGAAAAGTTCTTTTATTACATACGTGCATTTCAGCAGGAGCTTGCACTTGTCCATAGCTATGTGCTAAAACTGGGCTCAAGCTCAATGCAACAAAGTGCAACATTGTAACATTTGTTAAGCACCCCCCCTAGCTCCTGATTATAGTACAGATAACACACCACTTGAAAATGAATTATGTTGTGGCAGACTTGAATACTTGGCTGAACAGCTCCCTTGCATTTGACCATCATGTTACAGCAGTGGTTAATAAATCGTTCTACCCTGCACAGCTCATAGCAAAAGGTATTTCTTCAAAATCAGAATAAGCCCTTACCTCCTTGTATTCTGCTCTGATTAGTCACATCATTGAGTACAATTCCTCCTTTAGCATATCAAGCAATTAGAAAGACCCCAGAAGTTTATAACTAAAAAGATCAGGGGCTTAAAAGACCAGAAGTACCAAGAAAGACTGGAGGGTGAGTTCCTCTATCCAGTGTCATATAGATGCCTTAAGGGTAACGTGGGCCTTGCTTATAGGGCTATAAACAAGGAAGAATAGTGGTCCTGGATGCTGGGCTGTAGTCCCAGTGATAAAAGACAAAAGAAAACAACAAAGAATTGTATTTTTATTTACTTTTTTTTTTTTTTTTTTTTTTTTTTTTTATAAAACAGTAGTTTTAGCATTACTGCTACCTCATAACTGTCAACCTCTCAGTACAAAAAATCTGGACAAACTAGAAATAAGGGGGGACAGAGGCTCAAAAATAGGGACAGATTTTAAATATTGCTCTTATAAACTTAAAAAAGTTGCTAGAATCACAGGTATCTAATTATTATGCATTTTCTGTAAGATATGAAGTCTGAAACTGAAATGTCTGTCATTATTCAGTATTATTTAGTGACTTCAATCCTCAGTGATTTGAAACTTTTGCTACCATTATTGTTATGGTAATTGGAGTTCCAAAGTGGTACACTGAAATGTTAAAAAAATAAATCTTATTAGTCTGTTTCTGTCCACTCCACACATGGAATAAGGCTGCCAGGCCTTATTACAGATCTTTCTGCATTCTTCAGTTGGAAGAAACATCATGGGAAAGCAAATGTTGGGTTGCTGTATGAAGAGTGTGGAGCCATTTCTGCTGGCTTAGGTTGCCTCAGGTGAGTGTCTCAGCCCATGGCCTGAGATTAAACATACAAGATGTAAACTACTGTTACAATATGAGCACAGGAGAAATGTATAAAGGCCAGGCCCACTATGGACCTGGGAATTATATACCCATCAGCCTGACTAGTCTCACCTGCAAGGCTACTGAAAGGGTCATAATAGACCTAATAAACTATGATATATAAAAAAATCTTATAAGACTTGACCCCAGGTAGTTTGGCTTTGTTAAAGCTAGAGCCTGTCTAATGAATCTGGTAATTTTTTTGAGAGATTAACACAAGCTATGGAAATTGGCCACACTGTCCACACAGCTGCACTTGACCTTGCCAAAATATTTGCTACTATACCACATTCCAACATTATTAAGAAGCCAAGTGCTCTCCAAATCAATACATATGTAATTTGATAGCTAAAAAATTGACTGAGGGACATAACTTACACTGTGAGGATGGCAACTGTATCCGCAGAGAACATAAAAGTTACCAGTGGGGTACCATAGGGTTCCATGCTGGGACCTTTGCTATTTGGCATATACTTCTCTGATCTTCAAATCAAAAATCAAGAATTCTAGTTAACCAAGTTTGTTGACAGTTGTAAAGTGGGTATTACACTTGAATCCCCAGATATAAAGAAGCTACTAGCAGAACATACACATTCTAATAGCTGATGCGCTGAAATGGACTCAAACTAAACACTAAATAATGCAATAGTGTTGTATTTGTAAACATAGCCTTCACCCAGTATATAGTATAGAAAATACCCCCCTCCAAAATGAATCTGTTCTGACAGTCCTTGCATCAAGGGTAGACAGCTATTTATGCTTTGACCATCATGCTGCAGTAGTGGTTAGGGCATACTTCTATATTGCACATCACAAAGGGTAATTCCTCTGGGTTCAAAGATGTCCTGACCCGTGTCTATATTTTGCACTGATCAGGCTCATCATAGAATGCATTGCCTCCTTTGGGATGTATCTTATCAAACATATCAAGCAGTTAGAGAAACCCCAAAGGTTCCTGACAAAAATGATCATGAGACTTAAGGATCTAAGCTTTCAAAAGAAATTGGAGGTCTTATCCCTTTGTTTAGTGTCCTACAGATGCCTTAGGGGTGATCTTTGCCTTGCTTTCTGGGCCATTAATGATTTGACAGTCGAAGACATCTTATTTCTCCTCAAATGAAACAGTTCTGTGAACAGTAGAATCAGAGATCTGAAGCTGCTTCAGCAAATAAACAAATCGTGGTAAAGATACAGATGGTCGTGCAGTGACTACCACTTTTCTGGAACAAACTTCAGTCAATGTGACACACTATATTCCTTTAAGAAGGGCTTAGACAATTTGGAAGGGTATTCTTAAATTCACTCCAGATATGATTGCGTACCACTGTTTGCAAAAGGAGGAAAGCTGTAAGGGTGGGTGCTGGTAAAGAGTAACTGGCTAGATGGCTCATTTGGCTTGTACATTTTATGAGTCTAAGATTCAATGATTGTAAGATGCAAGCTATATATTTTTATCAGGCTGGAGGGAGCTATTGGTTAGGCTTGTAATGGTTGGCAGACAGATTATCTAGTTCTCACCTATGACCCTATAACCATCTTATACATGTCATCAAAGCAGTTAAGAACATGAAAAAGAAACTGCAAATGTTGCATAAACTGAACATAAAAATGAATCATTCTCCCAAAATATCCACCAAACAGGCCTTATTTTAATAAAACAATGAGTTAAATATACTAAAAAATAAAATAAAAAAATTGACCACAAACAGCAAATCAGAAAACATCAAGATGAAATTTTACCTGACTAATTACCAATAATCTACTTATATACTTATACTACAATATACTGTATTGTGAACTAATCTAAAACTATGATGCAGTGCTCCACAAAAATGTTACAACAAAATGCCCTAAAATCTTTTAAAATAAATAAAAATACTACAACTTACCTCAAAACTAGTGGGGCATTCACCTGTGAGAAGAGTCAGTTCACAAAGACCCACGCAAGCAATATAAAACTCTGTTTAATAAAGAACTTACAGTATTATTACATGTTATTGAAAAGAATGTGAAATCGAAATTCAAACTAAACAAATAAACAAGTGAAAACAGGAAAAATGGATAAATGGAGTATGTGTGGATCTAAACCATAAGAAACATAAAGTATTTAGTATACTGTAAGATAAGGGAACAGTGTCATGATTCATACTTTCAAACTCATCACAAAACATGCTCTGTAATCTTACAGTACCTGATATTTCCTACACCATACTCCAGGACCCCACATAGTGTACTATGTGTTACTAACAGTTTGCACTAAAGGAGCAGGAAGTGGCAAATTGCAATGGGTAGATGGAAACTTTTTTTTATTAATTGCAGATATTTAAGAGACCCTATACTGCTCAGCTATCTTGCATGTGTATGGATATTACAATTTATTCTGAAAATGTAGGTGCCATAGGGAAGACATAGGATGTAGCAGCAGTTAGTATATCGGGTGAGGAAGAGTTTGTGTTTTCCTTTATTCCACTTTAGTGCTCCATTCTGTAGAATTATTTCAGTGCTGGGCAGGAATGTCCAAAAAAAAAATTCCATCCTGATTGCTGTGCTGCATTTAGTGAACCTTGGAAAGGTCTGGCATGTCATTAGAGATGGCTTCTTTACTACAGTATCCAAGTGTTGTGACTGCCAGTTGAGAATGCACTAAAATGCAGCACATCAAGTCAGCAGAGCTGAGCTCTGACTTACATCTTCTACTGGATGATTGTATTATTGAGGCAGGATGTACTAGAGCCCTAGTAATGAGTGACACCTGTGCGCAAACACCACCTCCTAGCAGGCCAGTATGTCACCTACACATGCAAGCAAGTCAGCATACAATTCATATATTCATATTTCCTACATTCATGCCGATTAACTAGCTGAAATGCTGATTCCACCAAGTCACCAAAATATTTCCTATCAGCAGCCCATGCATTTAGGCATTTTAAATTACTGCAGCATTTCAGTCTGATAAATAATCCCATATTCTCACTACATTATGAATAATAAACTTATCCCTCGATTGACTGTAGTTAAGTTTAGTACATGTATTATGTTGATTTGTACTGCTATTCAAATCAAAAAACGTGGAGGAAAAGAAAGGTTCTACACAGTCCCTAAATACCAAACATAACACAAAATTTAACATCAGTCTGCATGCTGCAGTCTACAAAGTAAGCTGTCTGAATAGTTAGTTGACATTAGCACAGAGTTCTCTTTGTAAATCTCCGCTAATGTAATGCTAACATGTTCATGTCCTATAAAGCCAGAATGAAATGTTATATTCCACACTAGTTTAAATAAGAAACTTATAATTATTACACAGCATCTTGGGAAATCATGATTATGAATATGACATAACACCTTGGGATTTACAGTATTGTAAATTAACTGCACCATTTCCAGTGGTGTTCCACACAGCAGGGACATGTAATCTATGAATTTTCACTTGTTACTAGCAGTAATCGGTAACCATCTGAAATGTCAGGCCTCACTAAGGAGGCTGAATGGCCATAAAATTACCTTGCATATATCAAGTACAAGATAACCTTTTCTTGAAATATGCCCTTTTCTCTGAGGTATGGAGATCTTGGAATTGGTATCTACGTAGAAGTTCAGGGGATGTGGGGGGCTTGTCCTCCACATTGGTGGTATGGAAGGGAGACTTGCATCCCTGCAAAAAACAAGTTTAAAGGTGAAAAGTGATGTTCTGTACTTGCTCTTCTCATGCACTTTTATTTTTTTTTTTGTCAGTGTGTCAGCACTTAGCATTACAAGTGCCAACATTTTAACAGGGATCTGTAGGAATCCCTACAGCTTTCATACTCAGCACTTCTGAAAATGCATGTTCTAGACAAGTATGGTGTTTCCTTGATTTTAGGCTTACCAAAGTGTATGACTTTACATTTATTATAAATAAAGCTAAATCAAGAGTTCATGGCTGAAGTGCTAATTTAAATACTAAAACCTCTGCCTGACTACACTCTGTTTCTCTCTCTCCCACGGGCATCCCTCAGTAGAGTGCACAATTTCATTTAAACACATTCAAAGGTCCAACAAAAACAAAAAAAAAAACCTGAAGCAACTGCCTGCATACAAAAACACGGATTGTGGAACCCTGTACAAACCAGTAAAAGCTACTGCAAGTCCTACTTTTCTCAACAGACTGTGAACAGTGTAGGTCTATTATAATCTTCTCTCTGTCATACTTCTACTGATTATTCTGCTGTGCACACTACTGAACCCCCCCCCCCTTTTTCTCCTCCCATTTATTGTAACAAATATATACATTTTTTCCAAAGCTTTGCATTTATTTTATATTCTTATATTTTATCTTATATATTACATTAATTTTATATATTTATATCTTATTATCCCATTTATTCTAACAAATATATACAGTTCCCCAAAGCTTTACATTTATTTTATATTCTACTTCCCTGATGCTCTACTAAATTTGCTTTTGAGTTCACATAGATAAACAGACGCCTTTAGGTACTGACCTGGGCTAGCTGGTTGATTGTTTTTCTCTTCTCACAGCTTTCTCCAAGTCCTGGTTCATAGCCCCCCTTTTCTTGTTCTCCGAACATAATTCTATTGTAAGTTTCCTAGCCCTGTCAAACCTGTTTTCTCACAGCTTTCTCCAAGCCCTGGCTCTTAGCCCCACCCCTTCTCTTGGTCTCCTAACATAATCTTATTGTAAGATTCCCAGCCCTGTCAATCCTGTCTATTCCCTCCCTCTTCCTCTTGAGAGTTCACTTATTCCTCCCCTCAGCTGCAGTGCCATATTTAACTACTTAGACCATCTGCTCTCCCTCCAGATTTCCTACCTTACTGATAGTGTTCTTTTCAGATAGCAACTCTGCAGTTGGTTTCAACCAGCTCTGTTCACTCTCACTGTGCTTGGACTCATTCCACTCCCATGCCCTATCCCCATTTCCACCCACCCCCACATCAATTACATTTATACTTACTCTAGATCTTCCCCCCTACCCCACCACCCAATTATCCCCCTCCAATTCCCCTCTCATTACACCACAAGCCTCACCTCTTCACTTCCCCTCACATTACATCATTAGCCACAACTCTAACCAATCCCACACATACCCAACATCTTAACTCACCTCATCATTACCCCATCAGTACAACCTCTTCTCAACACCACATCTCACTATTGCACACAAATTCTCACTCTTTTAGTCACCCACATCCCATACTACAATGTCAATCTCTACTATCAGTACTCTACTTACCTTAACACTCTCTTTCAATATCCTACTACATCTAACCTCTTGACATTATTCATCTACCTGTTTCTCCCACTGCCCATTATCGGTCTCTCCCCATACAGTCTCAACACACCACTTCCTTCTCACAAATTTTAGCCAGCCTTTACCAACACAAGCATATTATTATGTACCAGAGTAAAAATCGTCCCAACATCACCACAACAATATTTTCTCTCTAAGAATACACTACTCTCCCATATCCTATAACAAACCTATCATTATGCAAAGACATACATCCCAACCGGGGTCCCATCTCCTCTCTGCTGCAACCCCTCAACTCCCATAAATCAATAAACTTCACTACAATTAACCTACAAAACATCAAAAATAAAATACCTGACTTCCATGCATGGATAGCCCACAACAAACCCGATATTATTGCTGCAACTGAAACATGGCTAAAACCTTATATTAAGGTCACAGAATTCCTTCTCCAGATTTTGCCTGTCTTAGAGCTGACAGACCCTGAAAAAAAGGTGGAGGCATCTCTCTAATATACCCCATGACATTCACTATTGTCCCATATACAAAACCCATTCCACAGTTCTCCACAGCCAGACTTCTAGTTTCTTTCCTTAAAATGAATAATTGCAAAAACCTCTGTGATACTCATTTACATTCCCCCAGGCAATAACATCCCAATTCCTGAGGAAATCCTTGCCTGGGCATCTACTAACATAAAAAATGAGACTATCGTACTGGGGGATGTAAATATCAACTGGCTAGACATATCCCCACACCACTCTAACTGCAATATCAGTCTATATAAGTTCACGCAGCTAGTTAGCACCATAACCAGGCCTGACCCAAATAAGATCATGGCCACTGGTACACTGTCCAATAGTATAACTGACCATTTACCAGCCTTTATACAACGTGAATGTACCACAACAGTTAATAAACATCAGCACAGGGTTAATAGAGATAAATCCCAGTTTTGTCCATCTAGCTTTAACCAAAGGTTGCTTAGCATCTACTGGGATGTACTAAAATCACTTCCTCTTGATGAGGCAGTTGAGTTCTTCAACTCAACCTTCCTCAGCATACTAAACAATTTAATTCCCCTTAGACAAAAGAGAGTAAAGACCAACCATGCCAGTTGGCAAACAAGATCCACTAAGGATCTCATGAAACACAGGGACAAATCATGAAAAATCTGGCAAAAAAACAAAAACCCATCTGACCTCGCCCAATACAAGCAGCTCCAAAACCAGGTTAAGCACCTAGTACTACAAAACAAAAAAGAACACTACCTTACATTACAAAATCAACACAAGCAAAACCCAAAGAAATTCTGGAGCTCTTTCAACTCTTTATTAAACCTAGGCTCCAGTAATAATCCTTGCCTAGACCCACATAAAATACCCATTGAAAATGCTGCAACCTTAAACTCCTATTTCATAGATACTATAGCCAGTCTAACCACTACCTTTCTCAAGACCATCTTGTCCACCACAGACCTCTCCACAGCTAACACCAGTACACCCCCTATTCCCAACTTTACTCTGTCATGTATACTCACCTTGACTATTAAAAAATTGCTTCTAAAACTCAAATCGTACACAAATGCCCCTGACAATATACCCCCAAATACCTGCAAATCTCAGCCAACTTAATTGCTTACCCTATCAGCATACTTCTCAATAGATCTATCCAAGAATCCTATATGCCCATCATCAGGAAAAAAGCTTATATCTTCCCTCTACACAAGGGGGGCCCAAACATAGACACCACCAACTTATGCCCCATTGCTATACTATCACCCATCTTTAAGATTCTATAAAAATGTATTAATTTTCAACTTCTTCACCATCTGACTCACAATCACATCCTGTCCCCTACCCAACACAGATTTAGGCCAGGACATAGTACCACTACTGCCCTAATATCCTTCATGGGCACTGTCAACCGAGGCCATGACACTGGTAAAATCGTATCTTCATTATTTCTTGATCTTTCTAAAGCTTTTGATACTATATCCTGCTCTCTCCTTCTAACAAAACACTCTAACATAGGTACCTCACCTCAAACTCTAAACTGGTTCACTAATTACCTCACTAACAGGCAACAATCAACTAAATGGCGGAACTCTTACTCCCCTTTCCTAAACACCACCATTGGTGTTCCTCAAGCCTCCATTTTAGGCCCACTTCTGTTTAGCATATTTATCAATAACTTCCACACCGCACTCTCTCAAGGCTCAGTCCAGTACGCTGATGACTCCACTATCATCTTCACTGCAAACAACTCCTCAGAACTACACCAACTCACCCAAAACATCCTCACCTCCGCCGAAATTTGTATGTCTAATAATCATTTTGCCCTGAACCCCAACAAAATCAAAGTAGCAATCTTTGCCCCCAAAAAGTCCACATCCCTACAAAAAGAAAACTTCCATTCAATCCCTAAATGGTACCACCATTGACATTGTACCTAGCACAAAACTCCTAGGTATCATCATAGAAGAAAACCTGCAAATCCAGTCCAATGCCAAAAAGACACATTCAAAGTTTGGCAATCTCTACCAACACAAACATCTACTCAATGCATCAGCCTGACTTTCCCTTGCCTCTTCTTTTCTGTTACTCTCTCTTTTATACGGTGCCCCCCTCCTCACCAACATTCAGTCCTCTCTAAAATCCAAACTAGACTCATGCTAAAACAAAATTGCTAAGTTTGTAACTAATGCCTCCTACTCATCCCACCACTGCTTATCATTACACAACCTAAAATGGCTTGAACTCCCCAACTATCCCACTACACCTCTTAGTTTAAGTTTGCTTAAAAGTTAAACTACAGGCTAATACACTCAAGTGTACTAGCTTTTGATAGCATTTAATCGAAAAGCAAAGCATTTATTGTGTTTTCTGTTCTGTCTGAGAAAAAAAAAATTTTCTTGTTCTCCTAACTTTCCTGGCTAGTTTGTTCCAGTGATCAGATTTTGCTGATCCCTGGGCTTTGTCTTGGTTCCTGTACTTCTCCATTTTTTTTGTTTGGTCAGGGGGAAGTTTCTTTACTCACCAGTGGGAGTGGGGAGTACTGAGCTGCCTGTTTGTCCTCAGAGGAGTGGTTTAAGACAGTAACTTGTAGTTCAGTGGCCATTTTGGGTCATTTCCTGCCTTTTCCAGCCCCCTGCTATAAAGCACGATTTAGCTGAGTTGCCAGTAGAGCAGCATCGGGCAGCGCCGGTTTAACAAGGTTAAACTTTTTCTGGCTCCATAAAGTCTGTTCTTCATTTTTTCCCTTAGAACTGCTCTACTAGTAACCTAAACAGTATATCCCTTGACTAAAAAGCACAGCACTTGTTCCTAAAAGTTTTTTTTTTTTCTCAAAAAAAAAAAAAAAAAAGCTCAGCACTTGTCACTTCTATATTATACAAAGTCCCTCACTTGCGAAACCCCCCCAGGAGTACCCACCTCCTTACTAAGTCCTCTTTTATTCAGTCTCATACCCAACTTCTTAATTTTTCTAGCATGTCGAAGGGCCAGATGCTGGCGTCCTCTCCTGCCCAGTTGGTGAATTTGGGAATATTGAGGCAATGTTACAATTGCCTCATGTACATAGACAACCCTCTCCTCCTCCCACATAACACAAATACTTGCGAGAGATGCAGCTATTTAGCCAAACTGGAGGCTGAGCTCTCTCAACTCAGGACTGGCAAGACCAGACAGGAGGAGAAGGCAACTACACACACCACAAAACCAGCCTCACATAATGCTACCACACCACTGAATCAAACACATAAACACACAAAGACATACTCAGAGGCTCTGAGTAAAAATTTACCTAAACAGCAGAGGCCTCCAAAGCAGACACCCAAACAACTGCTACCTCAAGACACCCCACAAGCAACACATAAGCCACAAAATCAGTGTGCAAAGCAGTCACAGCCCTTAAGGCCAAATACAACACCAAACATACTTGTCATAGGTGACTCCATAGTCAGACACACTGACGTCCCACTCACCAGGCTGAACAAGGAGAGGGTCACAGTAAGCTGCCTATCGGGCGCTAGAATCCGCCACATAACACAAGCATTCGGGTCACTCCACGGCAAGTACAAATATGACACAGTCATTGTCCATGCTGGTGTGAACGACCTGAGACGTACCTCCCTGGACTACATGAAAAGAGACATAGAGGAGCTCTCTGATTATGTAGCCCAGGCAGGTATGACCCTGACCCTGAGCAGTATCCTTCCTTCACCAAGATTGATGCCACAATATAGAGACAAGATGATCAGCTTTAACAATTGGCTTAATGTCTGGTGTCATTCAAAGCGGATCCAGTGTCTGTCTGCCTGGGATGACATGCTTGACAAGCCACGCTGCTTCGCAAGGGACGGCTTGCACCTGTCACCCCTGGGATTCCGGATATTGGCTAAGGCTCTTGCCACCTCCATAGTGCCTTTTTTAGGCAAGGCTCAAATTCTAAACCTACCACCCTAGAAAACAAAAATGGGAAGAAACTGAGGGTAATGCTGTTCAATGCCAGAAGTCTAAATCTCAAAATGCACGCACTCGAGGCCCTTCTCAGTATGGAGAACATCGATGTCTGTGCTGTAACTGAAACCTGGTTCAAGGCTCCTGAGAGCACCCCGGCACTATTAGGTTTTACCTCATATCATGCGATCCGGCCCCAAAACCCGGACCACACCACAAAAGGAGGGGGTGTATCCATATTCATAAAGGATACCCACACCTCCAGGTTGGTGGCAACGCACAAAGCTTTGGAAACCATCCAGGTGCAACTAACCATAGGCAAAACTGCTCTACAAATTGTAGCATGCTACAGGCCACCCTCTCAAACTCAGGAACCCCACACAGCCTTCCTGAAGACACTGGAGGGTATAAATGTATCTCCAAACACCATCATATTGGGTGACTTCAACTACCCAAATATAGACTGGGAACATTACTCAAGCCCTAACTTTCTAGCCCAATGGTTCCTGGAGTTCATAAATTCAAATGCCATGGAACAGCTAGTCACTGTTCCCACGAGAGGAGAAAATATACTAGATCTCATTATCACAAACATGGGGACAAAATGGCCCACACCGAAGTATATCCCTCATTGGTGAGATGTGATCATAAACTAATCTCACTGGAAATCCACATCCCGCCCCACCCCAAACAAAAGACCACAGTGAAGAACTTCTCTAAAGCAAACTTCACACTACTCAAGACTGGTGTGGTATCCTTCAAGGCCCCTGAGCCAGTGGAAACCACAACCCAAGCTGCGGAAGCCCTTACAAATGCCTTCTATGAACACCTCCAGGACTGCATGGATCAGGCAATCCCAAATAAAACCAAGACTCTTTCCACAAAGGGCAAACGTCCAGTCTGGTGGACCCCAGCCATTAACAAACTTTACAATAAAAGGAGAAAGCTATTACATGATAGAACAAAATCCATAAAAGGGAAGTCACCCCTGATCATTATTAGTAAAAAAATACGAGCACTCATAAAATCAACTAAGGCCAATTTTGAGAGAAAAATTGCCATGGATTCAAAGGACAATCATAAGGCCTTTTTCAGCTATGTTAGGAACCTGGGTGGAAACTCCCAGATATGCTCAGAATTAGTCCAAAATGATACTAAAATCACTGAACCCACAGACATTGCCAACATACTGGCAGACAGGTTCAGTGCAAACTTCATCCCCCTCTTCCCCCCTAAAGGAGAGATAACTATCCCAGCAGAGTGTAGCCTCCCAGACATCTCAAATGCGCAGGTGAAAGCTGCTCTCTAAAGCTAAAAACACAGCATCAATGGGACCGGATGGTGTCCCCGGCTGTGTGCTACACAAGCTAAATGAGGAATTAAACCCGCACATAAGGCAGCTGTTTAGTCTCAGCCTTACCACAGGATACGTGCCCAAGGAGTGGCATACGGCAACTGTGGTCCCACTCCACAAAGGCGGTGCCTCTACGGACCCTGGTAATTACTGCCCCATAAGCTTAACAAGTCTAGTCTGCAAAGCTATGGAGAGGATCATAATGGAGCTCATAAACAAAGTTATAGGGGACTTGCAGACATTGGACCCGACCCAGTTTGGCTTCGTCAAGGGCAGATCATGCCTTTTGAACTTGGTCGACTTCTTCAAAACAGTCACCAAGGCCATTGATGAGGGAAAGGCAGTCCATACAGCCTACCTTGACCTTGCAAAGGCTTTCGACACAATACCCCACTCAGGTATTGTAGAAAAACTTACCAGCTTTAATGTAAACCCATATGTCACAAGATGGGTTGCAAACTGGCTTAAGGACAGAACCCACAGGGTTAGAGTTGCTGGCGCTATGTCAGACTCCAAGCCGGTCACAAGTGGTGTCCCACAGGGCTCGGTCCTTGGCCCCCTATTGTTCGGCATCTACTTCTCAGAAGTACAGGCCAACATGGGAGGACTTTGGCTGACAAAGTTTGCAGATGACTGCAAACTGGGCACCATAGTGGAAAGTGCATCCGACACGGATATCCTTCAGAAGGGACTCACAGAAATAGATAGCTGGTGCCAGAGCCATGGCCTGAAGTTAAATGCCAAAAAATGTATAGTCATACCTTTCGGGAAAAACAAGGTAACCCCAAGCTACCATATAGGTGGCAATCCACTAAGCACAGAAGAGGTTATCAGGGACCTGGGGACCCAGGTTGACAGTGGCCTTTCTTTTGACACTCACGTTGCTAAAGTGGTTAGAAAGACCTTCTACATTGCCCACCTGATCATGAAGGGATACACATCCAGATCTAGTGAGGTCATTGTTCCCCTGTACTCTTCACTTATCAGACCAATGATCGAGTACAATGCCCCATTCGGGATGTATCTCACCCGACATCTGCAGCAATTGGAGAGACCCCAAAAGTTCTTCACCAAAAGGATAAAGGGACTCCAAAATCTGTCATATGCTGCCAGATTGAAGAAACTCCAGCTCTATTCAGTTGCATACCGTCTGCTCAGAGGTGACATGTGCCTGACATACAAGGCCATGTCCAACCCAGAATTAATGGACATGCTCCACCTCAAAAATTCCAAATCCACCAAAACCATTAGAGCAAGCGACTTAAACCTTAGCACGGATATAAATATGATGTGCTGGAGGGATAGATTTATCACTCAGAGACTCCCTATGCTGTGGAATAAAATCCCAGTCCATGTGAGGCAGAGCACCTCGCTGGCTCTGTTCAAGAGAAATCTTGACCTGTGGATGGGAGATCGTAGGTTTACCCCGGGAATCATCTCTGTGTCACTGCTGGACAGAGGCACAACAAACTAATGGGCACAGTATTTTTTCATATAAGGGGTGGCGTAAGCCACAAAACTTTGGGCTAGGCTTATAAATGCCTTAGGGCAGATAGCCTAGTATAAACCTATGAACCTATGAACCTATAATCCATCCATGTGCCCTGCTCTCTCTTCTATACTTACTTTATACCATCCTAATAGACCACTCTGATCCAACAACCAACTGCTCATAAATGTAGAAAAACCCAAACTTTTGGCTAACCAGATGCTTTACTCCTTTACCATCACAAAACGTTGGAACTCCCTCCCCTCAACACTTAGATCCACCCGCTCATTAACCCTCTTCAAGACATCTCTGAAACTACACCTCTTCTCATCTTGGCTGTGCACATGTGCTAACACCACATCTCATATAACCTAACTTCAACCATCACAACTATTCTCACCCCCACGCTAATACTCTGGAATCCTCCTTTCACATCCACCTGTCTTTTACTTACTCTGCCTCTCCATCCTTTCCACTTTCCTCTTCTACTAACCCTCATTGTCCTACCATTGATCCCTCCTGTCTACTTCCTTCTTTCCTAACCCTTATACACCTACCATTGAACCAGGCGAGATATTCAGGTACTCTCACAGCCTACCTTAATATCATGCCACCACTTATATCAGCAACAATATCCACCGACTTTCCTGATTCCTGCAACAGGAGTTATATAGCCTTTCACTCAGCTATTACACCTCCTAAATGTGTGAAAAGTTTAAGTACCTAGTCTCTAATTAATTCCTGTATCTGCTTTGCACCCACTGCATGGAGTCCTGTATACATTTTGCTAGCTGAAAACTACTCATATGGAATGTTTTTGTGTATATACTCTGTATTGCTTGTATAATATCTTTGATTTGAGAATGATTACTTATGTACTGTTTTTTTCACCAATTGTATAAGCTGCCAATAATATGTTCTAAATATCTTTATTAATGTAAATTCTGTATTGTATGTGAAATGTCTTATATGTGGAGCTTTTCTCCTTGGGACGCCACTGAAAATGGGCACTTCTGGCCCAGCTGGACGATCACGGTAAACAAATGCAAATAAATAAATGAATAAATCATTTAATAATTGAATCCAGGTTCTCATTAATGTTCTCATACTCTTTCAGTGAAGGCAATAAAGTACCAGGTTTACAGTTATCCACATATTCAGAGAGCCATCCGAGCCTCAATCCTGGTAACAGTGGAAAAAACTAGATAAATGCTGTTGAGCCCATTACTGAGTATGGGTATACACCAGATGGAATTGGTAGTCATGGTGTTGAATGTCCTAACACAGTTACCCTTTGCATTCTGCCATTAAGCCAGTTTTCAACCTGCTGTCCTATAAATGATTGAAGTCACGAATCTGAAAGGTCTTACTAATTCCAGCCTGTGTCAGGGTTTCAAAAACCTTGGCAATATCCAATAAATCTGTTGCATTATGCAACCTTTAATCTTGTGTCATATTTATAGGGTTATAGAAGTCTGTTTAGCTGGTAAAGCCCAATTTTTCTGGAAGTAAAACAAGATGATACTCAGGAAGAAGTGAGGCATGGGAGCTGCCATACTTAAGAATCACAACAACACAATGTTCATAGGTTCATTGATATATACTAGCAACTGATCCACAAGACCGTTTGCAGCTTAGCCATGTGATATCCAATATTTGCATCCCCTATCCATAAGAGCAGAGATGGGGTAAGATAAGGGAAGATTTTATGGGTTTCCTTCCATTCATTGAAGATATTTCTGAGTATAGCTAATAAAATCCTTATGTGTTATGGAGAGGAAGCTTACTCCACAGGAAGGGGGTTCTCTGTGAGAGGTATCAATCAATACCCACAGGTCCAAGTTATTAGTGTAATTTTCCATTCTGAAGTGGTTATAATACTTAGTAAATTAATGAAAGCACTAAATTTATACAAGGAGCTGCCTATGTCCGTGTCTTTTTTTCATTTTTTTATTTTTAATTTCGGAAGTTGTTTGTTTTAATTTATATTGTGGTATAGATTTAGGTCCCCGCTGCAAGTATTTGTAGGGCTTCCAGTTTTTCAATGTGTAAAAGATCAAGTAGAATAAAATCAGTTGCAGCCTTCTAGGCCTAGCAGAAGGTGCCAAGCAACAGTCTATAGGTGATAGAATTGAGAAATAGGTCTTTGAATCACTTGGTTTTGCTTAGGGAACTCATGCCTCAGAGTTTTTAGTGAGGAAACATTGTGGTCTTTCAAGCCTGAGGGTTGTGTGTGGATAGATGCATACCAAATGAGGTACTATGTTCAGGAATGAGCCTAATGAGAGAAGAGTACAGGGGGACTATGACTTCTTCACATCTGGAGGATTAGCTTTGTTAGGTAGATAGATTTCCTAGCAATAGCTGATACTTGGTGGCCGAAGGATAGTTTACGGTACCCCATCCACTCATCCAGGTTCCTCTTAAACAGTGTCATAGAGGTGCTCTATTTCACATAAATTGGTAGCCTATTCCAAAGACATGGCCACCGCATAAATTCTTACCAGGGATAGTGCCCACAACCCTATCAGAAATGGGCAGTCATTACTAAATGCAATCCTGTGTATTGACTAGCATTTCAGTGGTACTATATTGGAATTAAATGGCTAGGCTTGAAATGATCTCTGGGTCTTCAGGGGCTGCACCCCCCCCCCAAATTATATATATACCAACTCTGAGATCACACTACAGTGAGAAAAGGCTAAATTTCCCAATCCTCACTGGACTGTGATCTCTGTTTAAAACCGCTGAGACAGATTTAGTGTAGCCTGTGTTTAAATGGAGAAATGTTTCTTTAACTGAAGACCAGACTTCTGGTAAGTTCTATAGTTCGATGTTCTGGGTTTCAATATTCTGAGGTTTTGATTAAACGGAGTTTCGCTGTTATGGGCCTGCTGTTTTAGACAAAATGCAGGGAACCCCTTCTATATACCATAATAAGCATTTTCTTTTTTAACCAAATTTTCCAACCACATGTTACACCATGGACAACTATTTTCTTACATTTAATTTTAATATAAGGATCAGTAGAGTCCATACACAGTCTCTACAAATTTCACCAGACCCTGTTCCTCAGTTTGTGCTCTACAACATTCTTAATATGGCTTCCAACATGGTGCAACTGATCATAGAATAATCCTAAACAGTGACTGTAATTGATCTGAGGGTATCACAAAACAGAAACTTGGTTATTGTCACATAAACAGGGTTACTGCCACATGAGCAGAGGTGCCCAAGGGTACACTTGGCATTACTGAGTTGACAAAATTGCCTCTGTTAGTAAAAACTAGGTCAAGAATATTCTTGGGTCTCATTGGAAAATTAACTATTAAGTTCCTGTCAGATGAAAAGTCTAAAAATTCATAATCAAAATGGTTAATACAGGAATAGACTTACAGATCAATTTCAGGGTAATTAAAATCCACAAGAAGTAATGTAATATCATCTGAAATTCATGATGTCGGACACTCAATAATTCTACAGAACATCTCCTGTGCATTCCAGATCCATAATGTACAGTATGCTGAATGTCTGAAAACTGAAGGAAGTTACCTAGTGCAACCCCTAGCACCACATGTCTGTGTATTAATCTGCCCCTGATAGATGAATGAAGAAAAATTGTAACTTTCCTCCACTCCTATCCTGTTGTGTATATAAAAAACTCAGTATATTCAGACTAATCTGTTCAAATATCCATGTTTCAGTTATAACTGTATTATTTTATCATCTCTAGTAATCAGAGCTTCTAACTCATCATATTTATTGACAAGACAGCAAGCACTTCATAGTAAAATTTCACAAACTTATCAGATCCCACAGAAATTTTGGATAAAGTAACTTAAAGCCTTAAAACAGGGGTATGAACATAAAACAGATAATCTACATAGGAACTAAAGTGGGAATGCAATAGAGCATAAATTTTCTAGTTTATGGCTAAAGACAGGCTTGTCAAAAACATTCAGTTAAGCATGCTTACTGATGACCGTTTGAGTCAAACAGCTACAAAGTGTAGAGCCATGCTGCCCATCCCTCGTACATACTAGTGTGCATGTGTAGCAGCTGCCCATCCCTTGTACATACCAGTGTGCATGTGTACCAGCTGCCCATCCCTCGTACATACCAGTGTGCATGTGTACGAGCTACCCATCCCTCGTACATACTAGTGTGCATGTGTAGCAGCTGCCCATCCCTTGTACATACCAGTGTGCATGTGTACCTGCTGCTCATCCCTCAGCCATACCAGTGTGCATGTGTACCAGCTGCCCATCTCTTGTACATACCAGTGTGCATGTGTACCAGCTGGCCATCCCTCATACATCCCAGTGTGCATGTGTACCAGCTGCCCATCCCTTGTACATACCAGTGTGCATGTGTACCAGCTGCCCATCCCTCGTACATACCAGTGTGCATGTGTACCAGCTGGCCATCCCTCATACATCCCAGTGTGCATGTGTACCAGCTGCCCATCCCTTGTACATACCAGTGTGCATGTGTACGAGCTACCCATCCCTCGTACATACTAGTGTGCATGTGTAGCAGCTGCCCATCCCTTGTACATACCAGTGTGCATGTGTACCTGCTGCTCATCCCTCAGCCATACCAGTGTGCATGTGTACCAGCTGCCCATCTCTTGTACATACCAGTGTGCATGTGTACCAGCTGGCCATCCCTCATACATCCCAGTGTGCATGTGTACCAGCTGCCCATCCCTTGTACATACCAGTGTGCATGTGTACCAGCTGCCCATCCCTCGTACATCCCAGTGTGCATGTGCACAAGCTGCCCATCCCTTGTACATACGAGTGTGCATGTGTTCCAGCTGCCCATCCCTTGTACATACCAGTGTGCATGTGTACCAGCTGCCCATTCCTCATACATACTAGTGTGTATGTATACCAGCTGCCCATCCCTTGTCCATACTAGTGTGCATGTGTATCAGCTGTCCATCCCTCCTGCGTACCAGTAATCATGTGTACTAACTAGCAGTCCTTCCTCAATACCAGTGTACTCATGCCAATCACTTTTGTGTGCCAGTGTGCCTGTCACTCTGCAGAAACATTCTGAATAAGAGAAAATGTGCAAACTGCTGTTATGACAGAATTTCATCATTCTGATGTTGCTAATTGTAAGAATGTAATGCCAAATAAGTTATTCAATATTTTCAACTACTTGTCCTTAAAGTGAACATGGACACAGTGTACACATGTTAGAAGAGTACTTGTATCTTAGGTCTCCCAGGGAAGTATGCATTATGTAACCTTATATTTAAAGTTCAAAATGCCTGTGGTAATTGAGCCATTACAGTATTACTTGGTGATAATTTTCTGAGGACTTAGACTAATGACAACTTAAGTAGCTACCTGCTGTGGCACAGCACACACACATACTTCTACTGAATTTATTGTGTTTTATTCCTGCACAATGTGAGAATGCAGTTTGTGTTTTTTTTATGCGACAGGCTCATCAAGTGCTTTCAGCTGTAGTGATAATGTATAGATTAGAATCCCCATATTAAGAATGTGTCCTATTTAACAGTAGGCCTCTTTATGTTAAACTTCATGAGGAATGAAGACAGGGTGCTGTGGTAACCATATAATTTCTCTTCTTCCAGGGTAATGCTGGTGCAAAGGGTATTCCAGGAGACAAGGGAGAAGATGGACTACCAGGCCAAAGGGTAATGTTACAGCACAGCTGCAAGTCATTTATGACATCTATCTTAACAGTGCAGTAAACTACTATAAAACTATTACAAACCCATAACTAGTTGTAGTACCTGGAAAAACTGGGGCAGAGGTTTATTTCCACAATGGCGAGCACTGAAAATGAACTGTTTTGCTCTAATAAATGTTTCCTAATTTGTCATTATTTCATCAACTTGTAATTGACAATGGCAGGAGTTTATCTATTATAAAAACATGTCAGTTGCTATTCGCATTATTCACAGAAATTGTAGTAATGTATTTCTATTAAAAAAAAACACCTGCCTCAAGTTTCAGTGTCAGCATTTAGTCAAATGATAAAATATTCATTGAGCTGTATCATACTTATATCTACAATCTCCTCCTCTTTCCCCTAATGCTTGGCACCTCTCTCTCACCATTTCCTTTTCTATGATTCCTTGCTAGATGTTTCCCCTGCTCCTCCCCAGTTAACACCAGTACATCCCAGTACCATTACTCTACTTCCACTGCAGTTGGAACTTTTCTTTCTAGTTCAGCTTTTATTCCAGCTTCCTCTGTCCTTAGTGCTTCTCTGTCTGTACCATTTTTCTATATTCCCCTTTGTTTCCTGCTCATTTCTCCTTCCTGTTTTATTTCCTCATCTTGCCTATTTTTCACACTTCATCTTTTATGATTTTTCCCCTTCTGCTGCTTTTATTCCATCCTGAAAGTGTTTCCCCAATTCCATCTTCTCTGTAATTGTCTCATTCACTATCTGCCCTTATCAGCTTTTGTAATTATTGCTTCATGTCATGATCTTTCTACTTGTAGCTCACCCGTCTCCGTCCCACTATCTCCCCTTGTTCATTCTTTGTCTTTATTATCATTGCTGCTGCTACATGTATCTAGCCTGTATTTCTCACCATTTAAAGGGTTTCCTTTTTCTTTAGTATCTTGTCTAATCTACTGGCTTGAATCAAGCAGTTACTAATAAATGTGTAATCCCTCCGTATATTCTTCCACTTCCTTCCTTCACATTCCTAAATTTGTTTTCATCTTTATACTGTATTATCTTTTGCCAGTGTGTCTTTCTTGGGATCTAGTGTGACACTGAATTCCCCTCCAATGATTTCTTCTCCATTCCATTTTATCTGATTCCATGCTTCAAAGAAACTGCTGTAAAATCTATATCCTTGTTTGTGGTATACAGGTTCCCTGCTGTTCATCTTCTTCCATTTATTCTTCCTTGACAAATGGCCCATGTCTCCTACCCACATGTCTGTACCCTTTTAGTCGTTATATGTAATCCTTTGAGAAAAGGGTGGTCACTCTTATTGCCATTCCCATGTTTCCCCATAGGTCAGTGAGTCAACCTAGGCCATTGCTTCCACCATCCCATGCTGGCCAGTCTAACATCTGAGTCACTAATCAATTTTAGGTCTTCTGAGTCACAATATGTGCTTTATCCAGATATGACAGGATTGTAGCTGAAAGCAAACTATTTTACCAGAGATGTCAGAACTGCAAAACTACATTGCCATCTTTTAAAGTTATGAGAAATCTGTACCTAATTCCTTTCAGATGAAAAACAATAATGTCCAAATTCAAGGAACTAAAATCATTATCATCAATCCCCTTTTCCCCATTTTCTACATGGGGTTGGGGTATCATATCAACTGTTCCCACCTCTGTCTTTTCAATGCCACTCTCCTACCTTCTTTGACACTCATGCCTGACTGTCACAGGTCTTCTCTTACACCTCTTTACAGGATACCCTCATTTCCTCTTGTCTTCTTCTATTCTATTCCAAATGTTCTTCACCAGATTGTCTTCTGCTTTTCTGCACACGTGCTTAACCATTGTAATCTATTCACTTTAATCTTTTCTGCAATTAGAGCTACTTTGGCTTCTACTCTTGTGTCCTCTTTTCTTCATCTATCCCACAGTGTGCATCCTATTACTAGTCTCAGGCACTTCATCTCCATCACATCTAGCTTCTTCATCTGGTCTTCCTTTACCACCCGCATTTCTGTACCATGCAGTAGTAATTGCACCACTGTTTTGTACAGTTTACTTTTCCACTTCTTTGGCATTCTTCTGTCAGACACTACCCCTGACATTCTGTGCTAGTTAGCCACAGCCCCTCTGATTCTAGCTTTGACCTCCTTATTCAGACTTCTCTTCTTCTCAACCACCCCTCCCATATACTTGAAGCTGTTAATCTGTTCCACTGATTTCCCTTCTGTCTCAGTTCTCAGCTTCTCCTGATTTCCCCCATTTGCTGCCATTACAACTGTCTTCGCCCTACTCAATTTCATCCCACGTGCCTTCAGTTTTGCTTTCCATTCCCCTATCCTATGCTGAAGTTCTTGCTCAGAGTTTGCCTGTAATGTTACAATATCTGCATACAGGACCTTTGTTGCTCTACCCCCTCCATTCTGTTTGCTAATGTTGTCCATCATCAGCATGAATGGCAGCGGACTCAAAGCTGAACCTTGATGCACACCCACTCCCACTCCCACTGGAAGCCCTTCTGTGAGACTGATCACTGTTTGTACCTGAGTCACTGAGTCCTTGTACATAGCTTGGACTAATTCTATCAATGTTTCTGGGACTTTGAACCACTGCAGTACTGCCCAAATCAGCTTTCTTCAGACCTTGTCATATGCTTTCTCCAAGTCTAGGAATGCCCAGCTAGACTCTTTCCTCATTTCTAGATTTTTCTCAAGTATCTGTCTCACGGCAAACATCAGTTCAATCATGCTGTATCCTGATCTGAATCCAAACTGCTCATATTCCATCTTGCTCTCTAGTAATCTGCATATTCGTTTATCAATCACCCTCTCCAGAACTTTCATGCAATGTGATAGGAGTTTGATGCCTCTGTACTGCCCACAGTTGTAAATGTCCTCTTTGTTCTTGTGCACTGGCATGAGTATGCTTATTCTCCAGTCATCTGGGATACACCTTTTTCTCCATGCTGCTTTGAGTACCCTCAGGAGCCATTTCTTCCCTACCTCTCCCAGCAGCTTTATCACATCTGCTGTAACCTCATCTGAACCTGCTGCTTTCCCTGGTTTCATTTTCCTTAGTGCTGCTCTTACCTTCTTCTAGGGTGGGATCCTCTTCTTCTCTCATCATAGGCTGTTTCTGGGGAAGTACAGCCTCTATGGGGTTTTCTTCATTCAGAAGGTGCTGGAAATACTCCTTCTATCGGCCTTTGATGTCCTGTGGACTGGTGAGCAGGTTGTTGCTGGTGTTCCTTATGAAGGGTGTCTGACTATCTTCTGTATTTTTTGTCTTTGCCTTGCAATCTGATATAGTTTATTTAGTTCTCAAGGAACTAAAACATGTCTGATTAAAATGTAAACATTTAACAATTATAAAAAACAACTTTTAGCACGCATTATTTTACTGATGAGTTGAATGATAAGGAGAAAGATGATGACCAGAAATGTAAAGAGCTGTGCTCCTTCTCTCTATTCTCTGCCTCATGTAGGCTTGATGTTGTACAGTGTGCTATGTCCAATTAGAGAAACAGAAAGCCTGTAGAAGTCAAAGCTTTCCAAAACAGCTAAGCTTCTCATGGAACAGAGGAATACAAAAAAGAGTGGATGTTTATCTTCCATAACTAAAAAAGGAAGTAGCACCTAAAACAAGTCAGCTGTCAGTCATCTCTAAAACATGGAAAGATATAGCCCTGACTGTGAACATATCACCCATAGTTGATAATGATTACTGAAAAAAGAATCTGGGTGGGGAGGGTAAAAATGAGTGGCAAGTGTCACCCCACCTATTGTGTAGGCAGCCTGCAATGCTGCACTGATGGCATCTAATGGAAGGTCAGTGCCACCACAACAGGCAAAAAGGGCCAAGATGTGCAACCCCCTAGTAGCATATTCATGCCTGTAGCTGAGATTAGATATATCACAAATGTCTGACTGTATCAGTGGGCCACTGCTGTGGATTTGTACTCAAGTCAGCTACCATGAAGGTAAAAGAAAGTCAGAGCCAATAAAAAAATAAAAAAATAAAAAAAAGCTTTGCAGTTGTGTTGGTAGTACCCCCTGCATTAGCTCTTGCCCAAGACAAATGAATTGGTTGATCCATAACAGAAGGGTTGTTTGACAGAATTATGAAGGGGGAAAGGAACTAAAAAAAAAAAAAAATCTGCTTGTCAGGGAAAAATCGTTTTGAACATTTTGGTCTAGAGGAGTAAACTGACTGCTTTGAATTTTGCTGTCATTATTTGATATATTGTAGAAAGCAAACTCTGTTTAAACTTGCGTGAGTTAACCTAAACTCGTAAACAGTTCTTCATCCTGCTATGCACTGCAGACATACACTAGCTAACCTGTACGTTTAAATGCTGTATACAGAGCTGTTTAAGTATTTTTTTAGATTTGCGATTAATTCATGTTTACAGAAAGACAAATAAGATATATACCAACTTCTCTTATAGATGATTCTTCATTTTATTTATAGTTTTTATATTTTAAAGCCTAACTAGTCTAATGACGTTTGATACTTGAAAAGAAAGCAACAAAAGCTGTTACTGGTTGTTGGTTTGGGGGGTTGGACTAATTAAAAGTCCTCATTTCTCATAACTGATCTCTTTTTTGTCTTAGCTGGTTTTATAGTTTCATATACAACTAAACATTGGGCTCTCATCATTGCACAATTATGTTTTTATCCTACGAAAGCCTCAAGTAACCAAAGGAAGGAAAGAAGCGAGAATGTATCAACTTGCCCCTTTTTGAATCAGAACTCATATTTACTGCTATATCAGTTACAAATATTGTTGAGAAAGACCCTGCATGAAAATAAAAATAAATATAAATATAAACTGAGACCTTAAATAAAAAAAGAACTATACTTATTGCAGCATGAAAAATGCATTACTCTGCTACATTGTGGTTCATTCGGCTACTGTAGTTTAAACAATAACTAACAGGACAAACTGACCTTATGTTCAACTTGTCAGTTTAACCAAATGGCAAATGCAAACAAAAATATTAACTGTTAACTTTTAAAACTGTGTTTAATTTTACAGGGATCAAAGGGAAATGCTGCAACCGTTGTAGATAACGTGAGACATTTAAAATTTATACTATATACAACAGCCATTTGCTGATCTGTATAACTTGCTTTTTTTAACATTTTTGTTTATGTTTTAATGCAGAGATGTGCCTTGATTTCACTTGTCCATGATAAATGCCGTGAGTATGAGTTTGCTTTTGTTAAAGATGTCTCAGAAATATGTTTCAGGTATTTTCTTTTACTATAACATTTCCAAATCTGGATGACATATTTGTTATTAGGAGAATCCTGGAAGACAGGCATGTTTGGGTCAAGGTTTTGCATATGTATTACTGCACAGAATAACTATTTACACTGATAATTATAATGATTTACACAGACTTACACAGATGTACACTGCAGTGTATTTTTATGGGTATTCTATATCCACATGTAGAATTTACTCACAGGAAAAATCTGTAAGTGGGGCAGGAAACTGAAACAATACTTACTTGCTTCAAATATTCTGAATATAGACATTCTGAAGAGATTCCACTGGTCCAAGTGGGGTATTACACATTTTTAAGGATTTCAGGTTATTGACTTCTTCTCATCAGGGGACATATTCACAAGATACCTCTCAGAATTCTGATACAATCTAACTAGAACTCTACATCTCCAAGGGAACATACTGGACCTTAAGATTAAGGAAGTGGCAAGCTCCCAGAAAGTAATGGTCTATATTATAACATCGAAATTGCAAAACTTTGAATGTTATAATATCAAACCAACTACATTGAAGGATGAAAATAGCAAAGACCCGGAACATCGAATTCTTACCTAGGGCAAGATTTCGGTGGGCCGTTCCGTGGCTTCGCTATTTCCTCCACTATGGTGCAATAGTTACGGACTTAAGGTTAGGGTGCGGGTTAAAGTAAGTGGATAGGTAAGAATGTATGTATGGTTTAGTGTAGGGTTAGAAGTAAGGTTTTGTTAAGTGTATGTGTGTGTTTTAATTAGTTTTTTTGTATATAGTTTCATACTGGTAACTGTGCTATAGTTACGGACCTTAGGGTTAGGGTGCGGGTTAAGGTTAGTGGCTAGATAGGAATGTATGTATGGTTTAGTGTAGGGTTAGAAGCAGGGTTTTGTTAACTGTATGCATGTGTATTTATTAATTTGTTTGTGTATAGTTTCGTAGGGTAAGTGTGTGATAGTTACAGACCTTAGGGTTTGGGTGTGGGTTAAGGTTAGTGGATAAATAGGAATGTATGTATGGTGTAATGTAGGGTTAGAAGTAGGGTTTTGTTAAGTGCATGGGTGTGGTTTATTTATTTTGGTGTGCTTGTGTTGTGTGTATGTTTCTCGGAACAGCGAATTTTTTCCCTGGGAAAAAATTTGCTATTCTGAGTGTTCGATGTTATCATATTTCGAAATGCCAAGTTTGAGTTTATGGTGTTCGATATTTTGGAATTTTGTATATATGATATAGACCCGAAAGTAAGTATGACTATAGGTAACTGAGCACATCTTTAAAATAGAACCAAGTCCCCAAATCAAATAAAATAATTGTTTCTAGAACAGTTTTCTGATTTTGTTGTTATTTTAGTATATGTTATAAAAATAGGCCAGATTCAATAAAAGCCTACACTCAGTGTACACTAAGTGTACGCAATATGTATTCAAGAACATTCATATCACATTTTTGTGCTTTCTAGCCTCTCAGAAAGATTACACTAAGTGGACATGTAGTCTATACCTTGTAGTAATCTTTATGAATCTCTGTCAATATTTAAAGCTGGAAGACTATCAGTAGGAAAACTAAAATTAGGAGGAAGAAGGTGTGAGTTATGTCTGTTTTATCTGTTCTCTCAGAATGGTGTACACTTAGTGCAGGCATTATTGAATCTGGGGAAATTGTCTTTTCATTTGATAAAAAACTATAGGTACTAAATTTCAAAATGCAGATATTAAATAAAATAAGTTAGCTTTGTATTTTAAGTCCTAATTAGTTCAAAATGATATCATGCTAGAAAACTAAAGTACAAGAAAATACATTGCTTTAGTTTCTGTCTAGTGGAACAGAGAAAAGTGCCTTCACTGAAGTCTGAACTTCATTAAATAATTGTTATAAAGTAATGCTGCATATTAAGGCATAACTGGCTTTGTTACATATGTTGCCTCCATATATAATGTTACTTGTAAATAGGGTTTGTATTATACTACTCCCCACCCTGTCCATGTGATGAGCCCAGAGTGTATTACCTAAGTTCAGAAAGTGTGGGAATTATAGCCTTTAGCATGGATTTGTATTAGCAGATGAAGCTCTAAAGGGAATACAGGTGGCATATTTAGGGATATGTATGCAATGTGTATTTATCCTAAAATATGGATAACCTTTACATGCTATATCATTTTTGTTTGTTTATATTGTTTCCTGTCATAAATGAAAACTTTGGAATGCCATATATGTAAGAAAAGAACCTTATGCAACTAGTTTTGGTATATTTTACTTAATTGCTGTATAAATTATCTTATCTATAGCTTATGAGTTCCTCTCTTAACCTAGTTAACATGACCTTTGAAATGAGTTATGCTCCTAAAGCCTGTACAGCCACTGATATGCCCCCACATGTGAAGACCAACTTTAGATAATGTTAGCTATAGGCTATCAGCCTAACCAGGCTTATTTGTAAAGCCATGCAATGTATCATATTTGACATCATTAATTTAGACATTGATAGATAGCATAATAGCCCTGGACTCAAATCAACTTGGCTTTGTCGCATTAACCTTGTAAACTTCTTTGAAGTTATAACTAAACCAGTAGATAATGGTTACTGAGTACACATTGTAAAACTGGATCTGGTTAAAGCATTTTAGCCTATCCCCCATACAAGTATCATCAACAAACTCCTGAATCAGAGCATAAACTCATATGTAGTGAGATGGATATCAAACTGGTTAATGGACAGAACCCATGTTGGTATTTTTGCAGGCACCACCTCTGAAAAGAAAATGTCTCAAGTGGAGTCCCTCAGGGCTCAGTTTCTGTGTACCCTGATATTTTGTGCCTATTTCTTAGGCATTCAAACTAACACATTGAGTCGCTGATTATTGTAAACTAGATGTTGTTAGTCACATACACCAGATAGGGCTGGACTCTATAAACAATGGTGTAAGGACAATGACCTCAAACTAAATGAAAAAAAAAGTACAGTTTAGTTTGGTAAAAACAAATAATTACTCATAATATCACTGACACAACCCTAAAAGTAGATGCTGTCTTCAAAAATCTAGGTATCCTTGTGAATGACTTCAGTTTTCTTTGATCATCGTATCTCCACTGTAATTATACAATCCTTCTATCACATCTTATTGATAACTAAAAGGTGTATCTTCCAGAAGCTTCCACTTTACAAATCTGTCATCCACTTCCTCATTGAATACAGTGCCCCCATTCCTATGTACTTATTAACATACATCAAATCTCTTGACAGACTGCAAAGATTCCTAACCAAAAATATCACAAAGTTTGTGTCCCTTAGTTATGCAGATCAACTGACCACTATTTCCCTATTTTCTGTCTCCCATGGCCATTTCCATGGTGGAAGAAATCAGCTCTTCTTTACCGTTTATGTTTTTTTTTTAAATGAATGGTTCTACTAGTTGCCATGTCAAAGATATGTATATCTAATATTTAAAACAAGGGTATAAGCTTTGTACCGAATATGATTATTTTTATATTAATATGTGTTTATCTTAGT
This sequence comes from Protopterus annectens, assembly GCF_019279795.1. Classification (NCBI taxonomy): domain Eukaryota; kingdom Metazoa; phylum Chordata; order Ceratodontiformes; family Protopteridae; genus Protopterus; species Protopterus annectens. The sequence continues at coordinate 233,772,225 of NC_056732.1, read as the reverse complement.
TTTGTGTCATTAAACAGTTTTGAAGAAAATTTAAAGAAGATATATACATTTTTGTACCCACTTAAATACAAAAAACTAGATGGAACCTAATTTTAGTGTAATGCGAAAAGTGTCAGGTCAGGTGGGCAAATCAGATGAAAAAAAAAGATAACAGTCAATTTCAAGAAACCATAACCTTTTTCTTATACATACAAGCTTTCACAGCATTGTACTTATTCAGTTAATCTGAAGGTATAAGGACACATAGGTGCTTAAATAACATAAAATGTCACATGATATAATAGCAATTACTTCTTAAAGCCACAACATTAGAGAATGGGTTCAAGGGTTCAAGGCTGACAGTCCCATTTATTCCTGGGGAGATGCCAGTTCATTATACAGCTATACTCAACAATTTCAGTTTTTTTAAATAAATCCCCACCACTCATTAGTATTAATATTCTGTAACACACTAAATAAAAGCACATGATCTGTATCTGTCTCTGATCTGATTACTGTATTCATCTGAACGTGTTCTTTAATGTCAGAAACATGCTCACATACTCAAACTTTTAACATTCTGTTGCACTTTCCCACAAAAAAATGCTGTTCATTTTTTATAACAGGCTTAAGAAACAACATTTTCTAAGCAACATTTCACGTGTATTGATATGTTTTATTTTATCAGATTTTGAATGTTTAAATACTATTTCATTGCTTATGTATTTACATTAATTACAGTTATAGGAAGGTATTGTTCCCATTTAATTGTACTGAGTGTTTGCTTGTAACTGCTATTCTTATAACAAAGTCTGTTTTAAAAGTATTTATACATTTCAAAGAGAGAAGTGATTTTGTATTAGTGAAGGCATTTAGGCCTTCAAAAGACCTAAGAATACCCCAGTGATGTATTATAATGCTCATTACATCCATAGCATGTCTGTTATAACTCAATGAAAATCTTACCTGATTAGTCATGTCTTAGGGTTCTCTACCATTATTTACAGTTCCATTTCTTATTATAAGTCATGACCTGTATGTTTCTGATAACACGTTTATTCCAATAGTTCTAACCATTTGGTTGTTATAGCCCCTTTCTTCAAACTCTGTAAGTAGCTGTGTTATTTGCTTCCCATTAGCTGTATGACTGGCTGTATATTGACAGACCTTCAACATCTACCAATTACAGCAGAGCCGGATCCAGCACTAGGTGACCTAGGCAGTTGCCTAGGGCCCACTGGCTTGGGGAGGCCCACTAGCTTGGGGACTGCCACAAAACTTACATTTCTTCTTCTTTAAGAATGCACTCCGCATGCATTTCACTTTTTCTTTAAGGACGCATACAGTGTGCATCCTTAGTAACTTCTGCACATGCATCTTTAATATGACACATGCACATTTAAACATTAGAACCTGTGATTTTTAAGATGAGCATGAATTTGTTTTGCTGCTGCTTGAAAATGGGTCATTCTTGAAATAAATGGAAGATTTGAATTGATGTTGCCATTCTGTTAAACACAAGGAAATGTGTGTGTGTGTGTGTGTGTGTGTGTGTGTGTGTGTGTGTGTGTGTGTGTGTGTGTGTGTGTGTGTGTGTGTGTATAAAATGCCCCAGTTGGGGATGGAAGGTTGATTAACTCATTCAGGCTCAAACGCTGTACCTTGAATACAGGACCCTTAAGCCTGAACCCTCTATACCAACTGCCAGACTGTCATCAGCAAATGCATTTCAAGGATTGTTGAGTTCCAGTACATTTTCATGGAATGTTGACTTTCTCTGCATTTTTAAGAAATGTTGAGTTTCTAGGGAACCAAAGCTTACTGTTGCTTATGCTAAGTCTGTTTTCAATGTGTAACTGTTTATTTAGCAAATTATCATCAGTGTTTGTGCCACAAATTTTAAAAGCAGTTTTAGTAGCACAATGGGTACCATACTTGCCTTTAGTGCAGAAGGCTATGGGTTCTACTCCCCACACCATTTAATGGAGTGTTGAAATTGCAGTGTTCCCTTTAAGGGAGGATGGGGGTGCTCCTTTAAATGACATGTCTAGTAACTATGAACCTGTTGCCAGTTTGGCAGCCATTTCTTATTTCAATATTACCAGTTTACCAATGCTTTTTAAGTATAATATGGGTAGCTTTTTCCTCAAGGGTAGCAGACATTGAATCTGTACATGAAACACTCAAATATAGCTGTTTGTCAACAGCAACCTATTTATTAGTTATAGATCTCTTTTAATGTGGAATTATTCAGTTGACTTTTACTTCTGCATATATTGACTGATATTAGTGGATTGTTTTGACAAACAGGAATATAATTTATAATTTACTACAATCAGGATGGCACATCAAAGAGCATGTGCATGTATGCAGTCCAAGAAATTGTGTGCAACAGGCCTATAGTTTGAGAACAGCCTAAAGGTAAACTTAATCCTGCACTGGCCAGATGCATTTTCTTTGAATGTGGGTTTCAATGCCATTTAAATGAATGCAAATTTCAAGGGCAGAAATGTTTGCTGTTCATGCTAAGTCTGTTTTCACTGTAAGACTGTATTGTTTTGTTTAGCAAATGGCTACCAATGTTTGTGATATAAAATTTGAAATAAAATTCTTAAATATCTGTAATCATTGTAGAAGGAAAGAAAAAAATAGTATGCACATTGACAGGTTTAAACAATGTTTATGGTAACTGGGCAGAAATAGCCAAGTAGTGGGTTACTGAAAAGGCTGGGGGGTGCTGTGTGTAGGGGCTGTGATCCATTACTCTGCCTAGAGCCTCATTTAACCATGATGTGGCTCTAAATTACAGTATTTTGTAAAAACAAATTAGCGCTGCATACTGGTCTTATGGAAACGTGCATTTACTGTTGGTTTTCTACGTCACTAATGGTAAGTCATTCATACAATTTATTGTTAAGTCTAAAAAGTCTATGTGACTTTTGAAAATGGTGATTTAAATTTAAGAATTCAGTGTCATATCAGATAAATAATCTACAAATAAATCATATTCATGTTCATTTCTCTCAGATTAAAGCTGTACCATTCACAAATCCTATCTGTGCGTAAAACATGTTTGTACTTGATAAAACAAATTTCTGCTCCTATACAGATTTGCTACTAGTATACCTGTTGCCACTCAAATTTTCTGTTTGTGGTGTCTTGAAATACAAACTGGTTTCTAACCAGTCAAGTTTTATGTTTGTAGTAAGTGCCTTGAAATACAAACAAGTTGTTTTTTAAGATCAGTAAAAGTAAATCACAGGCATTAATATTGTCCCTTGACTCACAGTGGAGAGTGGTCTCTTACAGAATCTATGCTATAATCATTTAGAATCATTATGAAAAATCAATGTCCAAGATTACAAATCTAATGACATCATTGTTTTATCTTCCCACCATTGTCCATGTAATAAAACAGCCATCTATTTTCTTTTATTTAACTGCTGACATATTCTAAGTATGGTTTCTAAAGATTATCCATATGCAAGAAAATGATGTAATTATCCATCTTTCAAATGACATGATCAGCCTCTTTGAATGGTCCTCCAGATCTGTAAATTCTTATGAATTTTATGTTGGGAATAATAGAGGGGAACAGTCAGGTGTAACCATGAAATAATTCAAAACGTTCATCTGAGGTGTATGCATCTAACTTCATATCAAACAATATATGCTTCAATATGTTATAGTATCTTTCACTATGATGTTGTTCACCTTGGCAGATACATTTCTATCATTTAAAAGATTCTGCACAGCTGAAATGTACCAAGTTTTGTCAATCACTAGTACTGATCATCCCTTATTGACAACTTTAATTATAATGTCTCCACAGCTGAGATCAATTTTATTTAGAGAACAGAAAAAAATTGTAATATTGGGAATGCATCGACCTTGTAGGATGTTCATAGACTGTATTTTAGCCAAATGAGGAAATTAAGTTTTATCTCTGGTGGGTGGTTTGAGGGTACAACCAACTTGCTGTCATTTCTCAAGCCTCAGATGTAAGCATTTCAGTGGGTGAACCATCTGCATTGGCTAGGGTTCACAAAGAAATAGTGTGAAAAACAAATCTAACATCAAAGCTGTATGCTGCATAAATGTAAAAAAAAAAGTATAATGCTATACATCGGCTGACCTCATGCTAAAATGACGTTTTGCAAATTAACATAAATGAAGCAAAATATAACATGCACAATACTGCAGCAACAATCTGCATTCTGAAGCTGGAGTATAGTACAAATAGGTATTGCAGAGCAACTTGAAAAGTAGGTATGTAGGAAAGTTTTGCTAACAATGTCTAGAAGAAAGTTTTTTTCAATGACATTTGAAAAATGCTGGGTAATCTTTTTTTTTAATGTAGGGGCAGACACTTTAAAAACACCCAGTTAAGGAATTGTGCCCCTTCACTATGTACTTCATATAGTAAAGACTGAGGTCATTGCACATTTGAGGAACTTCAGTTTTCCCCCTACAGCAACTACAATCTTCAGATCTGAGATTCAGCCAAACACTACTGAAGCTGCCCTGCTGCTGTGGAGCAACACTACACAATACTGATAATCTCCTAAATAGACGGCACTGACATGTGCAGTGCCACAAAGAGACATATGGCCATGCAGTATGATACAGCATTAAAATATGCAGTGCCACAAACAGACATAAGGCCATGCAGTGTGATACAGCACTGACATGTGCAGTGGCACAAAAAGATATAAGGCCATGCAGTATGATACAGCATGGACATGTGCTGTAGCACAAAAAGACATAAGGTCATGCAGTATGATACAGCATTGAGATGTGTAGTGCGACAAAGAGACATAGGACCATCCAGTATGATACAGCACTGCCATGTGCAGTGGCACAAAGGGATATAAGACCATACAGCATTGAAATATGCAGTGCCAAAAAGAGACATAAGGTCATGGATGTGATACAGCACTGACATGTGCAGTGGCACAGGAACATATAAGGCCATACAGCATTGAAATATGCAGTGCTAAAAAGAGACATAAGGCCATGCAGCGTGATACAACACTGACATGTGCAGTAGCATAAAGAGAAATAAGGCCATGCAGTATGATACAGCATGGATATGTGCTGTGGCTCAAAGAGATATAAGGCCATGCAGTATGATATAGCATGGACATGTGCTGTGGTACAAAGAGATATAAGGCCATCTAGTATGATACAGCATGGACATGTACTATGGCTCTAAGAGACATAAGGCCATGCAGTATCATACAGCATTGAAATGTGCAGTGCGAAAAAGAGACATAGGGCTATCCAGTATGATAGAGCACTGAGATGCACAGTGTAACAAAGAGATATAAGGACATGCAGTATGATAAAGCACTGAGACATGCAGTGCCACAAAGAGATATAAGGCCATGCAATATGATACAATATTGAGATGGACTGTGGCGCAAAGAGACATAATGCCATTGGGAGAACTAATGAAGGAAGTTTTTCTCACTAAGTTGAGCAACTGATAGATATAAGTAAAGTAAAACAGTTTGAACTTATTTTGTGTGATGTTATACATTGCAGCGGGTTTAATGAAACCTTGACCAATGTGGCAAGAGGTTTAACAAATATTATTAGAAGGAATTGTTGCTGACATGGTATGAAATGTGTGTATGTTTGAGAGGAAATGGGTATGTGTATGAACTTTTTCGGCCCTGATGGGAGGCATCTAAGTTATGAGGTTAACAGATTCCTTCTAATCATGTTACTGAGATATAAGGAATATTGTTTTCCTTCAGCTCCTTAGGGATGCATGTAATAAATCAGAACAGCAATGCCCAAGTGTCAGATTTGATTTGCATTATGTAATGCCAGGAGTTTGAATAATACAATTTCAACTATTTGAAGATATATTGATAGGAGGAAATTATCAGGTTATTATAGTTACTGAAACTTGGTTTTCTGATAAAAAATAAATGCCTGTCAGAGAGTAAGAGGTGAAGGGAGGGATGGTGGAGGATCTATTTTTATTCAAGGTGGAATGTCCTTTAGTAATTGTGAGATTGATGATATATATATGTGATAATTACAGGTGAGTTTAAAAGTGTGGGATTAAGTAGTAAGATTGGTCTTTTTTTAGACCTCCAAATCAATATTGTATCGATTTAAAGGGATTTAGTCAAGCTATAGTTTCATTGATGGAAGCAGATATTGATCTTTTGTGTGGTGATTTGAATGCCCTGGTATTGATTGGTTGAGTGCACATACTAATAGCAGATAATTTAGTGAAATGATTAATATAAGTAAGGGTCTGGGTTATTCACAAATTGTCACTTAGAACAGTGGTACTGATGGTCAATAAATACTGGAAGATGCAGCTTTAATATAAAAGTAATTTAATTTTCCGCTTTCGTCTCACCAAGACTTCATCAGAAAAACAAATGAAAACAGTAAAACTCAAACAGCACATCTTAAATAAATTCATTATACATATAATTAATCAGTTATCCAATAAAATTACTTTAAATAACTTGGGCTCTGCAGCTAATATTAGACCTGTGCAGTATAATGATGTAAGTTCAGTTCTGGACAACAGGTATGAACCTTTTTTGAAGGCAGGTTATAAGGTGGTAAAAGCAAGAACTGATGAGTTTAATTACAAGACTGACAACTTGTGCAGGTTACTAAAATGTATCAATCAGTGGACCTGGAAATTCATTATTTCCAGAGATACATTAAATTAGAAATAATACTTAAGGGCTTATGGTTTTTCAAATGCCCGGATGGCATTAAGACCACTGACTCCTTTTTTGATGAGTTAACAAAGTTTTTCAACAATGCTGGTATCCAGTTTTTAAGATTACTAATGGACAATAACAAAAAGAAGCTGCCCTCCCTTAAACAGGACATTATGAAACTCGATGAAGAACTCAGTTCTATGTTGAAGGACTTTGATTCTGATAACTTATATGACCAGCTTTTAAAGGAAGTAGAGACTCATGAGAATGAAGTCATAGAGCGTAAGCATAACAAATTACTGAGAGATTTGGAAGCCTATGAGAATGACTCTGCATATATGAACTTTGTACCTGATTCTAGTAAAAAAAATTAGAATATTTCTCCAAATAATGACTCTGGAAACCATAAAAAGACAGGCTGGGTTCGAAAACAATCTACGAATAGACTGCATTGGGCAAAGGGTCCAAATGACCAATCACATTCTTTGAAATTGGTCACGAGGTTTTTTTAGGGTGGAGAATCAAGCCACACTCCCTTCTGGAGATGAGAGCGAGATGGAAGCAAGAACCTTAGTAGCTGGTAATGAAGCAGCCGTTAATTCAGCAGCTGTTTGAACACAACAGAAGAGCATTCAAAAGGTGGTTCTTTTTTACCCAAAAGAGAAAATCGAGTGTTAAGGACTTAGAACATGAAGCAGAGAGGCCTGATAGCATCAGAATCCTCCAACAATGAACAGTAAGACATTTTGGAGATCAGTTTAAGATTGTAAATTTATCTGGATTCACTTTAAGTGATTCTCAGGTTAAATTGTTAGGTTATGGCTTCAATTTTTTGCCTACTAGAAGGACGGACTTCTCTAGAACTGTTATTAATTTCAAACAGTATGCTCGAAAATTAAATTTGAATTATGTTTTGAAACATGTTAAAGACGATTGTAATGATGTTTACAAACCTAGTTATACACCTGCATTTAGTCAGACATGGAAAACATTTGAAGAAGCTTGTTTACAAGACATCAGTCACTATTTGGATGGGGGTGGTAAAACTATGAAATGATTTGACAATTTAGCTAGTTTGGAACAGGCAGCTCTAATTGAGCTTACCTCTAGGAGTGACCTGAGGTATATGAAGAGCGACAAGGGGGGAAATATTGTAGTAATGACTATTGCACAGTATAAAGCATCTATGTTTAAATTATTAAATAACCCTGATGAATATTTAGAAGTAAATGTCAGGGACATTCACAGGGGCTTTCAGTTTATTAACACCTATTTATATGAAGCCCTTCTGAAGGAAATCATAAACAAGAAAATGTACAATTTTTGTCTTGTTGAAAAACCGAGTGTTGACACACTTTTTGGTATTCCCAAAATCCATAAGTGTTTGTCCAACCCTCCTTTCAGACCAATAGTATCTGCCCCCCATTCTGTTACTGAAGGTTTAGCTCTATTGATTGATTTTTATCTGAATCCAGTAGTACAGAGTTTGCCCTCTTATCTAAAGGACTCTTGGGACTTATTGGATAAGTTTAGGAATTTTCTTTCAAGTTTTGTTTTTGACAAAAAAAGGTATTTTATTATGACAGCAGACGTAGTGGCATTATTTACCTGTATTCCTCATGTACAGGGAGTGGAAGCTGTAAGAGAATTTCTTTCCTCATATTCCAGTTTTTAACCCTGTCAAGTAAATTTAGTTTTTAGTTTTTTGGAAATAATTTTAGAGCATAATTATTTCACTTTTGATGGGTGTTTCTTTAAACAAGGTAAGGGTGTTGTGATGGGTTCACCTGTGGCGCCATCTTACACCAATATAGTGATGGCATGGTGGGAGGCCAGCATTCTATCTAAGTTAAAACTGTCTTACAAAATACATTTTTATGCCAGATTTGTAGATGATCTTTTTATTTTGGAAGGAGACTGTAACACCAGTGAACGGTTTATGGAAGAATTGAATACTGAATGCTGAATCTGGGTATTCACAGTTTGTGAAAATTGGAATTGGGGATAGGATTGATTTTTTTGGATGTGACTTTAAAATGGAATGATTTTGACAAACAATTTGAGAGTAAAATTTATAGGAAAAATACTTTCACCAATGGTTATTTACATTTTAAAAGCAACCACCCTTATTTTATTAAAAAGACTATCCCCAAGGGGCAGTACATATGGGCTTGCCATATGACTACCTCCATTGTGGATTTGAATAGTGAATTTCACAAGATTACTTCTATGTTTCTTGACAGGGGTTATGACTTTGAGTATTTAGAGTCCTTACAGAGAGATATTTTGTCGAAAAGAAACCAACTTTATCCACCAATTTTAAAAATACCTTTTATTAGCAATAATATAAAAGAGGGTAGAACATCTAATTTTGGTACAGTGTGTAATCTTGATATGACTACAGATAGTGGGGAGATTTGAGGGATTATTCAAAGAAACTCGAGAATAATAGAAGGGAATAGTGAGCTAATAAAAATTTTAGGTAGCAAGCCCAACTTCATTTATAGGAACAACAACAGTTTAAAGAATGTTTTGGAAAGATGTTCTTCTAGGTGGAATAGTCCACCCATTTCAAAACAGACGGGAATGTTTAAGTGTGGACACTGCAAGTTTTGCAGGTTTATTTTAGAAGGGCCGTTCATTAGTCTACTCCACATGTAATACACCATCAAGGTAGTGGGTCATTTGACATGTAGAGAAAAAGGCTTAGTATACAACAACCCCCCATTAATATTCCAAAATGTGCAGTCTGATTGGTCAGCATGCAAGTTGTAAATCAGAGTTATACTAATGGAAAAAGGTCCGGTCGCCCGGACTTTTTCCATTAGTATAATTCTTTTTTTACAGCAACGGGGAACGCAAAATCTCTGCTGCTTTTTACACACTGTCTTGCTATGTTAAATGCATTTAACATAGTGAGACAGGTTTAAAAAAAGTAACAGAGATCTTCCTTTCTCCGTTGCTTTTTTTAAAGGTGTGTCACTATGTTAAATGGGTTTAACATAGCGAGACAGCTTCAAAAAAAGCAACAAAGATTCTCCGTTGCTTTTTTTAAAGCTGTCTCGCTATGTTAAACTCCTTTAACATAGAGAGATAATTTGTAAAAAGCTACGGAGATCTTGCTTTCTCAATTGCTTTTTTCAAAACTGTCTCACTATGTTAAATGGGTTTAATATAGCGAGACAGTTTGTAAAAAGCAACGGAGATCTTGCTTTCTCTATTGCTTCCGCCCACAGCTCTGATGTACTGCATAAGCATATGCATGTGCAGTACATCAGAACTGCCACAGAATACCAGACAGCTGCAGAAGGGCAGCAAGGTGGCATTATACAATGCCATTATTTAAGAAAAGTAATTATTTTTTTCTTAAATGATGTCATTGTATAATAGCAATAACCCACTTCTGGGTGTGGGTAATGCTGGATTTACCACACCAGCCGTGGGTAAATCCAGCATTACTCATACTCAGGCGTGTGTTAGTGTTATAGTGTACATTGCTTTGTGCAGTGGCTGCGAAGCATTTTACGTAGAAATGAGCACACAAACTTTGATGGAAAGAATGAGAGAACATATGTACAGCATTAAAACTAAAGATGAAAATAATGCTTTATTTAAGCATTCAGTGACATGTAACAGATTCAAGACGTTTTTATTTTCAATTTTGAAGGTAGTGAAAACAGACCCCAGAGGTGGGGATTTTAAAAATGTGATAGAAAAAAGGGAAACTTTCTGGCAAATAAAACTGAGGGCAGATAGGAGGCCTGGATTAAATGACGCAATAAACATCAAATGCTTTTTGAAACATAGAAAATTAGCTATCAGGAAAGTGTAATGAACACTTTCCTTACATTTAGTACTTGTCAGTATGCTATAATGGGTCACACGATTTAGACATACATGGTTTTTAAGGTTTGTTACAGTTATAGGAATACTGTCTTTTTAACTAGATGAATGTTTTTGACTCAAAGTGGATTTTTATTGGATAATTGATTAATTATATGTATAATGAATGTATTTAAGGTGTGTTGTTTGAGTTTTACTGTTTTCATTTGTTTTTCTGATGAAGTCTTGGTGAGACGAAAGCAGAAAATTAAATTATTTTTACGCTAAAGCTGTATCTTCCAGTCATTATTGACCATTGTACTAAGTGATTTTTTGGAGATTTTTGCTTTGGTTACACTTTTTTTCACTAATTGTGTTACAACCAGCAACAGGAACACATATTTTGAATATAGTGTGGTTTAAATCTGGAATTAATTGGTGCTCGTAAAGTTTGTGAGGAAGTACTTAGTTTTGACCATTTGTAGTTCATGAACTTGTAAGATTTTATGGCCTCATAAGCAGAAAATTGGTCAGTGGAGGAGATATGCCTATTCAAGAGCAGATTATCGTAGGATGACACATGAAGTAATTAAGTAAGATCAGAGACAATCTATTTGCTCTGTGGAGATAAGGGAAGTTTGGGATATGTGTTATAATGTTTTGTATTTGTTGATTGAAAATTTTGTATCTGTGATAACTAATAAGTTCCATAAGTATAGAACTGCTTGGTGGAACTCCCCTTTACAAAGGTTGCATAATCAATTACAGAATTTATGAAAAAGATAGAAGAGGAAGCCTAGGGGAAGAAGCTTGTCTAAGTACAGAATAATAAGTAATAAATTGAGGAAGTTATCCAAAATGAGAAGACAGGTTTATGAAAAAGGTTAGGTAGTAGCATCACTGTAATGAAAAGGCATTTTTAGTAATTTAAGAATGTTTAAGAAATAAGCCTATATTGGAGGTGAGCTTCAAGTTGATGATGAATTGATGACTGATGCTGAGTCAGTAACTACCACTTTTATTGATTATTTTGTTGGACATGAAGATGGAGTAAGAAATCAGAATTTAATTGTTAATGTTTACTGACTGTCCAGATATATTTACACTTAGGTGTGATGTATTGCATGTTATGATTTGATGTAAATTTGCAGCAGGGCTTGATGGTATTAGTCATTGTTTCCTATCTCCTATTTTTAGGGATATTTTACCTTGTTTGTGCTATGTGTTTCAAAACAAAGATTAGATTTGGGATATGTAGCCCCAATTTGGAAACTGGTGTATATTGCTCCTGTTCCAAAGGCTGATAATTCCCATGTGGTTGAAAACTATAGACCAATTAGTCTTAGGTGCCTTATTGGCAAATGTTTTGATTGGGTATAATCTTAATATATTATTAGTTCTTTAAGTGATGAAAATGATTTCAAGCAACATGGATTTGTGGCAGGTAGATCCTGTGGAATTAATCTTAGTTTTTTATGAATACTTGCTGGGGCCTTGGATGATGTTAATGCAGTAGATGTTATATATTTGGATATATCCAAGGCTTTTGATACAATGCCCCATTATAGAGTGTTGGATCTATTAAATGAATTAAATATTAATGGATATCTAATTAAGTGGATTGAGAATTAGTAACATGGTAGGAGTAGTAGGATGAAAACTGGTCATTATTTTTCAGATGAGAGGTCGATCATTAAGGGTGTCCCACAGTGTTGATTACTGGGTCCAATATTGTTTGGAATTTTTATGACTAATTTAACTTCTGATGAAAAATTTTGGTTGACGAAATATGCTGATGATGTTAAATTTGGCTCTCTTATCCCAAAATTATCTGCTCAGTTTTCTCTGCAAACTTATTTAGATATTTTATTCAAATGGGTTATAGAGCATTCAATTAAAATGAATGTTAAGAAGACTTGTATTATGCATTTTGGTACTGAGAATCCCAATTATCTTTATGCATTGGATAATACTGATATCGAAAAGGTTAATATTATTATGGATTTGGGTGTAAAGGTATATGATAACTTGGGTTTTAATCATCACCTGTTATATATCATTAGAAAATGTAACTTGAGCCCCACAAAGTCCAATTCACCATCCAACGGGTTAGCAACGTAATTTCGTTTATTGGCAATATAACAGATTACGACTAAGCAAACAAACGCTTTCGCCAACAATCTGGCTTCATCAGAGTCATTTGTTTAAACAATTTCAGTGCTTTATAACCAGTAACATTTAAATTCATTGGTTAAGCATGATACCACCCATCATACCTAATTATAATCTTAATTAAATATAATAAAATATAATAAAACCCAAACTTTAACCCATATATATACAAACACTAACAATCCTTGATTTAATGTAAAATAATAAAAAAATAAAACATTTCATACATCATTAATTTCCCTATACATTATATAACACATATTTAATAACAATACTAAAACATATCAAAACATACTATGCTATTACTTCACGCATTCTTAAAAAATATATATATATATATTCTTATCTTATTCTCAAATTAATTAAAAAATGTCACAATGCATCAATGATGAAACATCAAAACTTAATGAAAATTTAATTTCAAATTTGCTGGGACCTAAGTTTCAACATTGGTTTCAAGGAAATGTGATCATTTAGGCCAGGAGGTCTACAGGCATCTAATCTAATCTGCCATTCTGCCTCCAATGCCCCCACCTTGTTTACTACATCACCCCCTTCACCACAGTCCAACACACGCCCAATGACAAAAAATACAAATTTGCTGAATTCTGTACATTTCATACTATGTAAATAAAGCGCATTGTGCATATCTTTCTTTTTAATGGACCTCATGTGCTCTGCTACTCTATCTCGTAACCTCCTTGTAGTCTTACCTACATAATATGCGTCACAAGAGGTACAAGTCGCCAAATACACCAAATTCTTTGTACAACAGTTACATCGTCCTGGGCACGGAATTGTATATTTGTAACCACCTACGCAGACATATGTACTCTCATTAACATATCTGCACCATCTACAAAAACCACACTTTTTCATAATAGACTTGAAATTATTCTTACTTTTCTTTTCCAAAATACCCTTCAAATTCTCTCCCCTACTATATTACAACCACTGGCATTGAACCCATAATCTTTTTAATCTCTTCACTTAAAGATACATTCCAAACATCTTTCACAATTTCAATTAGTTCAGGCGTCCTGTGATTATATCTTAATACTAATCTTACTTCACCACTTTTTCCTGTTCGATCAGCCTGCTGTTCCTTAGTCGATGTTACCCCTGATTGTAAAATTGGGGCATATTTACCACCCCTTTCCTTAAGCACATCTCTTCTTACACTAAGCAACAACTTTAAAGGATACCCACGATCAAGGAACATACCAACTAATTTAAATAACTCTATTCTAAACACAGCCTCATCACTGACCAACCTTGATGTTCTCACCATTTGCCCTTTAATTACTCCCTTCCGCTGATGGAAGGGGTGACAACTGGTAAAATGCAATAGTGAATTAGAATAATTCTCCTTTCTATAGATGTTACTTGCAAAACCCCCTTCTATTTTACTAATTGACAAATCCAAATAGTTGATCCTGTCTTCATGCCAATGAAATGCAAATTTCAAAAAATTGGTTGTTTTCCCCAAAAATTCAACAAACTCAATAGCTGATTGTTCATCCCCCTTCCATAGTATCAATATACCATCCAAAAATCTGTTATACATAAGTATATTTTTGAAATATCTATTGGATGCAAAAATATGTTCTCTTTCCCATGTAAGCAAAACCGCATTTGCAAAAACTGGGGCACATTTAGCACCCATCGCAACACCTGAAACTTGTTGAAATAACTCACCTTCAAAAGAAATAAAGTTATTCTTCAAAACTATCTCCATCAGTTCCAACAAAAAATTAGCGTTTAACCCCTCAATCAAACCACCTTCCATCATAGCTTCATAAAACATATCCAATCCTATCTGGTGTGGGATGACAGAGAACAGGTTTACAACATCAATAGTAAGAAAGCCAAACTCACAATTACCTGTCTCAAATTTCTTAAGCCTGTCAAGACAGTGCCATGAATCCCTAATAATGTGCTCAGCCGCTCTCACTACAGGTTTAACTGAAACATCTATAAATGCTGCTAGGGTTTCTGTTTTTGATCCCCTCGCTGACACTATAGGTCTAAACTGCAATCTATCTATTCCTTTGTGAACCTTTGGGATGCCAAACAAAGTAGGGGTTTTTGGAAATTTCACATTTAAAAAATCATATTCAACCTCATTAATGTTACCCTGAAACAATGCATCATGTAAAAATACATCAATTTTAGAATATGCTCTGTTGACTTCACTCCTTGAAACAGTGGCATATGTATCATCATTATTCAGTAATACAGAAATTTCAGAAATGTAATCAATTTTTGACATTATTACCGTCCCTCCCCCTTTGTCCGGTTTCATAAACCTAAATTGACCAGACTTTTTATGGGAATCTAACAGCTCTCTCTCCTGTATTGAGAGGTTATCTTGAACCACTTTAAAACCATTAAGATTCTTCCTTATCTGTGATTCCACTAGTTTCTCAAAACCTAATACTTCCGGACTAAAAGGGGGGATAAATGTGCTTTTCCTTTTTAATATACTTGTAACATTACAAGCATCCATGATTGCCTCATCTGCAACTCTTCCCTCAGTTGCAAAAAACATTTTTAAATGCATTTGTCTAGTAAACAGTTTAAATTCCATTAGAGCCTGAGCTATATCCAATTTGAACATTGGTACAAAATTTACCCCTTTAGAAAATAAATCAAAATGCACATCACCTATTACTTAAATGATGTCATTGTATAATAGCAATAACCCACTTCTGGGTGTGGGTAATGCTGGATTTACCACACCAGCCGTGGGTAAATCCAGCATTACCCATACTCAGGCGTGGGTTAGTGTTATAGTGTACATTGCTTTGTGCAGTGGCTGCAAAGCATTTTACTTAGGAATGAGCACACAAACTTTGATGGAAAGAATGAGAGAACATATGTACAGAATTAAAACTAAAGACGAAAATAATGCTTTATTTAAGCATTCAGTGACATGTAACAGATTCAAGATGTTTTTATTTTCAATTTTGAAGGTAGTGAAAACAGACCCCAGAGGTGGGGATTTTAAAAATGTGATAGAAAAAAGGGAAACTTTCTGGCAAATAAAACTGAGGGCAGATAGGAGGCCTGGATTAAATGACGCAATAAACATCAAATGCTTTTTGAAACATAGAAAATTAACTATCAGGAAAGTGTAATGAACACTTTCCTTACATTTAGTACTTGTCAGTATGCTATAATGGGTCACACGATTTAGACATACATGGTTTTTAAGGTTTGTTACAGTTATAGGAATACTGTCTTTTTAACTAGATGAATGTTTTTGACTCAAAGTGGATTTTTATTGGATAATTGATTAATTATATGTATAATGAATGTATTTAAGGTGTGTTGTTTGAGTTTTACTGTTTTCATTTGTTTTTCTGATGAAGTCTTGGTGAGACGAAAGCAGAAAATTAAATTATTTTTATGCTAAAGCTGTATCTTCCAGTCATTATTGACCATTGTACTAAGTGATTTTTTGGAGATTTTTGCTTTGGTTACACTTTTTTTTCACTAATTGTGTTACAGCCAGCATCAGGAACACATATTTTGAATATAGTGTGGTTTAAATCTGGAATTAATTGGTGCTCGTAAGGTTTGTGAGGAAGTACTTAGTTTTGACCATTTGTAGTTCATGAACTTGTAAGATTTTATGGCCTCATAAGCAGAAAATTGGTCAGTGGAGGAGATATGCCTATTCAAGAGCAGATTATCGTAGGATGACACATGATGTAATTAAGTAAGATCAGAGACAATCTAGTTGCTCTGTGGAGATAAGGGAAGTTTGGGATATGTGTTATAATGTTTTGTATTTGTTGATTGAAAATTTTGTATCTGTGATTACTAATAAGTTCCATAAGTATAGAACTGCTTGGTGGAACTCCTCTTTACAAAGGTTGCATAATCAATTACAGAATTTATGGAAAAGATAGAAGAGGAAGCCTAGGGGAAGAAGCTTGTCTAAGTACAGAATAATAAGTAATAAATTGAGGAAGTTATCCAAAATGAGGAGACAGGTTTATGAAAAAGGTTAGCTAGTAGCATCACTGTAATGAAAAGGCATTTTTAGTAATTTAAGAATGTTTAAGAAATAAGCCTATATTGGATGAGAGCTTCAAGTTGATGATGAATTAATGACTGATGCTGAGTCAGTAACTACCACTTTTATTGATTATTTTGTTGGACATGAAGATGGAGTAAGAAATCAGAATTTAATTGTTAATGTTGACTGACTGTCCATATATATTTACACTTAGGTCTGATGTATTGCATGTTATGATTGGATGTAAATTTGCAGCAGGGCTTGATGGTATTAGTCATTGTTTCCTATCTCCTATTATTAGGGATATTTTACCTTGTTTGTGCTACGTGTTACAAAACAAAGATTAGATTTGGGATATGTAGCCCCAATTTGGAAACTGGTGTATATTGCTCCTGTTCTAAAGGCTGATAATTCCCATGTGGTTGAAAACTATAGACCAATTAGTCTTAGGTGCCTTATTGGCAAATGTTTTGATTGGGTATAATCTTAATATATTATTAGTTCTTTAAGTGATGAAAATGATTTCAAGCAACATGGATTTGTGGCAGGTAGATCCTGTGGAATTAATCTTAGTTTTTTTATGAATACTTGTTGAGGCCTTGGATGATGTTAATGCAGTAGATGTTATATATTTGGATATGTCCAAGGCTTTTGATACAATGCCCCATTATAGAGTGTTGGATCTATTAAATGAATTAAATATTAATGGATATCTAATTAAGTGGATTGAAAATTAGTAGCATGGTAGGAGTAGTGGTCATTATTTTTCAGATGAGAGGTCGATCATTAAGGGTGTCCCACAGTGTTGATTACTGGGTCCAATATTGTTTGGAATTTTTATGACTAATTTAACTTCTGATGATAAATTTTGGTTGACAAAATATGCTGATGATGTTAAATTTGGCTCTCTTATCCCAAAATTATCTGCTCAGTTTTCTCTGCAAACTTATTTAGATATTTTATTCAAATGGGTTATAGAGCATTCAATTAAAATGAATGTTAAGAAGACTTGTATTATGCATTTTGGTACTGAGAATCCCAATTATCTTTATGCATTGGATAATACTGATAGCGAAAAGGTTAATATTATTATGGATTTGGGTGTAAAGGTATATGATAACTTAGGTTTTAATCGTCACCTGTTATATATCATTAGAAAATGTCATTATGGAATAGGCAATTACTATAGAGACAGGACTGTGTTGCTTTCCATTTGTTAGATTATGGTGAGACCAATTATTGAATATAGTGGGTCTTTTTGTGTATACAGTAAGATGCATAAACTGGGAAGGATTCAAAGACATTTTATCAGTAGAATTCAAGGGATAGCAGGGATGAACTATCATAGGAGACTTGAGGTACTGTCTTTGTACACTGTATAATATAGAGTGGTTAGAGGAGATCTTATTAACATATATAAGTGTTTTAAGGATTGTAAATTTGGGAATTGTGTGAGAGTATTTAAAAGACTGCACTCAGTGAATACCAGAAATAGGAATTATAGCATGTTAGTAAAGATATCTATATGGAATAACTGTCTCTATGGGAGAGCATGGTAGAATAAAATTCCCTTAGAAAAGGGGGAATCAGACACTACTGCATCTTTTAAATTCAATTTGGATTTATTGGTGGGTTTGAGGGGTTTTAACCCATTTTTATGGTGGCAAACTGTTTGAGGGCCTTTATTTGACTTTGGGATGGTGTCTCTGGAAATCTGAACATCTGAACATAAGGCCATGCAGTATGATACAGCTCTGAGATGTACAGTGCCGCAAAAGAACATAAGGCCATGCAGTATGAAAAATAAATTTGATCAACTTCATGCAAACCATTTGCACTTAATGCTAAAAAAGATACTGAACAAACCTGGGTTAGCATAAACAGATGTGCTTAAAGCCATGCATGCAACACTATGGAACTGCACATCAATAAAGTTAATGACAGGAGGAAGCATAGTGTAGAGACCAAGGATTAAAATGAATTAGACTGGGGGTAAGTCATGGAGCATAACAGAGTGTCAGGGGTAATGGCAATAAATGTAGCTCACTTTACCACAATGCACAAATGGCATAGCATGCCAAGTTGAAGTAGACACCTTTCTGTTAGTTTACATAGAACATATATGGGGGTACTTGATTGTGTCAAGAGTGTGTGTGTGTGTGTGTGTGTGTGTGTGTGTGTGTGTGTGTGTGTGTGTGTGTGTGTGTGTGTGTGTGTGTGTGTGTGTGTGTGTGTGTGTGTGTGTGTGTGGTTGTGGTTGACAGCTATTTAGTCAAACTCATATGGTTGACAGGTGTGCAAGACTGTACAATTGCCAGGGTTGGGAAATATGTTCTTACCCCCATTTTTTGTGATTACAGAGTTAGTATATGTAATTAGCAGGGGGTTAAGGGGGCTTCTGCCCTGCAAAATGTGATGTTTTGTTGTGCTTTTTAAAAGTTAGATTTTGTATGCCCTGAGTGTTTTTGCTTATATATATATATATATATATATATATATATATATATATATATATATCAACAAATAAAAACATCAACAGCTGAAGTTGTTACATGTGAGTATGTGTTTGTATGTATGAGTCCTGGTAATTTTGTCAATGGTATTTTAGTCAACATCTGTTTACAAACTGGTGTACTAAACAAATGGTCAACAAGCGTGTGAGATCGACAGTCACTGGGTAGGGGAATATAATGTTTTTCCTGGAGATTGTGCTATCTTGAAGTTAGAATATATATATAATTAGCAGGGGGTGTGCCCCTCCAAACAAAAAAAAAAAAACGTTTTCGTTGTTTTTTTTATTTTTTTAAGTTTTGCATGCACAGAGATTAATTTTCGGCAGTTATGTAGCAGCATGTCACTGTGCATAATGTCGACCAATTTGCTTTGACATTATACACATTGACATAAATGGTATATATATATATATATATATATATATATATATATATATATATATATATATATATACACACATACATATGCATATGGATGTGTGCGTGTGTGTGTGTGTGTGTGTGTGTGTGTGTGTGTGTGTGTGTGTGTGTGTGTGTGTGTGTAGTAAAAACCCAGCCACTGGGGATGAACAAGCCAGTGCGTTTCTTTGTGCCAGTCCCAAGCCCAGATAAATGGGGAGGGTTGCATCAGGAAGGGCATCCGGAGTAAAATTTTGCCAAATCATACATGTGGACAACAGTACAGATATACATACCGGATCGACTGCCACCAGTACTGTTGGCCAACAGAGTGCTGGCAGAAATTGGGCTACTGTTGCCCAAAGGAGGAGAAGAGGGGTAAGGCATTCCTGAAGGCAGGTAAAGGCTAGGACTGTGGTAGTGAGGGTCGGAACTTTGAATGTTGGCAGTATGACTGGTATAGGGAGAGAGCTAGTTGATATGATGGACAGAAGGAATGTTGGTATATTGTGTGTGCAAGAGACCAGATAGAAAAGGATCAAGGCTAGGTGTATCGGAAGTGGGTTCAAATTGTTTTATCATGGTGTGGATGGGAGAAGAAATGGCAGAGGGGTTATCCTGAAGGAACAGTATGCTAAGAGTGTTTTGGAGGTGAAAAGAGTGTCAGATAGATTGATGTTTATGAAGTTGGAAATTGATGGTGTAATGATGAATGTTGTTAGTACATATGCTCCACAAGTTGGGTGTGCGATGGATGAGAAAGAAACATTTTGGAGTGAGTTGGATGAAGTGGTGATGACTGTACCCAAGGGTGAGAGAGTGGTGATTGGAGCAGATTTCAATGGGCATGTTGGTGAAGGGAACAGAGGGGATGAGGAAGTGATGGGGAGGTATGGTGTTAAGCAAAGGAATGCAGAAGGTCAGATGGTAGTGGATTTTGTGAAAAGGATGGACATGGCTGTGATGAATACGTATTTTAACAAGAGGGAGCAGCATAGGGTGACATACAAGAGTGGAGGAAGATGTACACAGGTGGATTATATCTTATGTAGAAGGGCCAGTCTGAAGGAGATTGGAGACTGTAAACTGGTGGCTTGGGAAAGTGTAGTTAGGCAGCATAGGATGGTGGTTTGTAGGATGACATTGGTGATCAAGAAGAGGAGGAGGAGTGTAAGGGCAGCACCAAGGATCAAATGGTGGAAATTGAAAAAGGGTAATTGTGAGGTGGAGTTCAGGGAAGAGTTAAGACAGGCACTGGGTGGCAGTGAAGAGTTACCGAATAGCTGGGTAACTACAGCAGAGCTAGTAAGGGAGATGGCTAGAAAGGTGCTTGGTATGACATCCGGACAGAGGAAGGATGACAAGGAGACATGGTGGTGGAATGAGGAAGTACAGGAGAGTATACAGAGAAAGAAGTTGGCAAAGAAGAAGTGGGATTGTCAGAGAGATGAAGAAAGTAGACAGGAGAATAAGGAGATGATATGCATGGCAAAGAGAGAGGTGGCAAAGGCTAAGGATAAGGCATATGAAGAGTTGTATGAAAGGTTGGACACTAAGGAGGGAGAAATGGACCTGTACCAATTGGCTAGACAGAGGGAATGAGCTAATAAAGATGTGCAGCAGGTAAAGGTGATAAAGAATAATGAGGGAAATGTACTCACAAGCGAGGAGAGTGTGTTTAGCAGATAGAAAGAGTACTTTGAGGGGCTGATGAATGAAGAGAATGAGAGAGAAGGTTGGATGATGTGGTGATAGTGAATCAGGAAGTGCAATGGATTAGCAAGCAGGAAGCAAGGACAGCTATGAAGAGGATGAAGAATGGAAAGACTGTTGTCCAGATGACATACCTGTGGAGCATGGAGGTATTAGGTTAAGAAGGGAGGTGATGATTAGTGATCAGCAGTATGGTTTCATGCCAGGAAAGAGCACTACAGATGCAATGTTTGCTCTGAGAGTGTTGATGGAGAAGTACAGCGAAGGTCAGAAGGAGCTGCATTGTGTCTTTCTGGACTTAGAGAAAGCATATGATAGGGTGCCTAGAGAGGAGTTGTGGTACTGTATGAAGAAGTTGGGAGTGTCAGAGAAGTATGTAAAAGTGGTACATGATATGTATGAAGGTCATGTGACAGTGGTGAGGTCTGCAGTGGGAGTGACGTTTGCATTTAAGGTGGAGGTGGGAGTACATCAAGGGTCAGCTCTGAGCTATTTCTTATTTGCAACAGTGATGGACAGGTTGACAGATGAGATCAAACAGGAGTCACCGTGGACTATGATGTTTGCAGATGACATTGTGATCTGTAGTGAGAGTAGGGAAAAGGTGAAGGAGACCTTGGAGAGGTGGAGATATGCTTTAGAGAAAAGAGGAATGAAGGTCAGCAGGACTAAGACAGAATATATATGTGTGCAAATGAGAGGGAGGATAGAGGATGCAGGGAGTAGAGGTGGTGAAGGTGGATGAGTTTAAATAGTTGGGATCAACAGTTAGAGTAATGGTGAGTGTGGAAGAGAGGTGAAGAAGAGAGTATATGCAGGATGGAGTGGGTGGAGAAGAGTGTCAGGAGTGATTTGTAACAGACGAGTACAAGTAAGAGTGAAAGGGAAGGTCTACAAGAGGGTAGTGAGACCAGCTATGTTATATGGGTTGGAGACAGCAGCACTGAAAAACGGCAGGAGTCAGAGCTGGACGTGGCAGAGTTAAAGATGTTAAGATTTGCACTGGGTGTGACGAGGGTGGACAGGATTAGGAATAAGTATATTAGAGGGTCAGCCCAGGTTGGAAGGTTTGGAGACAATGCCAGAGAGGCAAGTCTACATTGGTTTGGACATGTCCTGAGGAGAGATGCAGAGTATACTGGGAAAAAGATGCTAAGGATGAAGATGCCAAATAACAGGAAAAGAGGAAGGCCTAAGATAAGGTTTATGGATGTGGTGAGAGAGGACACACAGGTGTTTGGTGTGACAGAGCAAGATGCAGAGGACAGAAAGAAATGGAAACATATGATCCGCTGTGGTGACCCCTAACGGGAGCAGCTGAAAGAAGAAGAAGAAGATATATATTTAGTAATGTAGTATTCTACATCAAATGGATGGAAAGCCCATATATCAAAAAATAAAATCAAACAATAAATGGTTAAACACAGCTGGTGGGCCTGTGCCCCCACACCCCCTGCTAATTATATATACTAATGCCAAGATTGCACTATGGAGGAGAAGGGCACATTCACTGATCCACACTGTACTGTGATCTTGCTCTGAAAAATGCCTGTACATGCAATCAGCTGTACTGCCTTTTTTTTTCTTTTCAACAATTTGAATTGTCGACCACTTGCTTGTAATCCATATACAGAATTTATTGACAGAGCTGTTCCAATGTGTGTTCTTATTTATATATATTCATTTATATTTATCATATATATATATTTATTTATCCTTTCTTGACTGGGTTAGTCTCACTTGACTAGTGAGCTCTTTTTAGGAAAAATCAAACTGGTATTCATACTACTAGTAGAAACTTTGCCAGGGCATCAGGGAACATCCTCTGCTCTACTCCTCTACTCTTCTTTATTGTGAGCAGACCCCATATTGAAGGAGCACTTCCTGTTTGCATTTCAGACACAGAGGTGGGTCTGGAGAAACATGGAAGCAGATGGAGAGAGAAGGAGATGATGGAGTAGTGAAAAAAAATGAAGAAGAAAAAAATTATTGAGACCAAATAGTGTGTGTGGGATTCTGAGGAAATGTTTCAAAAAACCTACTTGATGGAGAGGACTCAGCAAATGGTGGATGTATAATTACAGCCCTCCAGTTGGGAGAGCTGTAGGATGATTTACTTAAAGAAATGGCAGTGCAAAATGAGATGGAAACTGAAGGAGATGTTTCCTGGGGAGATATTATGGAGAAAATAAAAAAGTAGGATGTGGTGACAATCCTAAAGAATAGTGGTGAGATGGATAAGAAAACAAATGCAGAAAAACTAAAAGAAGGCAAAAGTGGAGTAGCAGAAAGGAAGGCAGAAAAAATGAAAAACAGAAATACGTGGTAAGCATTCAAAGTAAATACGACAAAGAAATGCACAGGTATGAAGTGTGGGACAATTTAATAGCTCCTTTATGAGTAAAACCACATGAGGTAAGATCATTTATTCCTATTAACAAAGAGACATTTTGTGACATTATAGTTTAGACATTTTTTCAATGGAAACTTTTCTTGGAGAATATGGAAAAAAGAAGGACTGTTACCCATAGAATCTTTTTGTGATAAAAGCATTTTACAGTGAAAGAAAATAAGATTTGTATACGATTTCAAGCAGAAGTAGAAACAGAGATTTTGATAGGACATTTGAAAATAAACTTTATTTAAAGAAGTACCAGGCATTGCAAATGTGTATGACAAAAGGGGTGTATGGACTAGTGGCTGGGATTGTAATATTCTGTTAAAAATAGAAAGAGAAAAAATCATGCATGTATATTATACCAATCATGATAAATGTGGAGGTGAATGGGGTGTTGTGAAATACCGTGGACAACCCAAAACAAGATTTTTTATGGAAAAGAACATTTGATAAGTAACTGTGGCAAAAGAAATGTTGCACTAGTTGGGATATGGGAGATGATGCAAAAATATGTGAATTGAAATGTTATAAATGTAAAACAATTGGGCATTTATGGATGGATTGCAAAAATGAAAATAGTAAAGTAAAAGAAAAAGAAAGAGAAAAAGTGAACAAAGACAAGAAATGTTAGAAGAAGTAGTAGAAATAGAAGAACAATTGGATGAGAAAAAATAATAAAGAGGACATAGAAGAAGGTTCTGAAATAAGTGATGAAGAAGACATAAACTAGCAGGTAGTAAACCAGGAATAAAGAATTTTATTGGTAAAAGTGTAAAAGAAAAAGAAAATTTAAAGGTATAAGCACAAAAGAAAAAAATAAAGGAAACGTATGAATTTATATATATATATATATATATATATATATATATATATATATATATATATATATATATATACACACACAGATACTGCTAAAGTTTGGAGCTTGGAATATTGCTTAGGGTGTTTGACTCACAGACAAAAGGTACAATACTTGATTCTCACTTTTGGGAAGGAAATTTGTTAGGCTTGGAAATGTTATTAAGAACACTAGCCCAGTAATAAGCTATGAATTTATGAAACCATGAATCTAAACAAAAGGAAAATGAAAAATTTAGATTGCATTCTATAAATCTGAGTAGTATTAAGAATATAGTAAGAAAAATAGGAATTATGGAGAGGTGTAATACATGTGGTATAGATGTAATTGTATTAGAAGACACAAGTTTTTTAAACAAATGACAGCTTGCAAGCAGGGAAACTATGGGGAGGTAAGATAATCTGGAATTTGGGAAATTTACAATTGTTATGGAATAGCCATATTCTGTGGAAATACAGTAAAAATATTAGATGTAACTTTAGCAAAAATGGGAAGATTAAGCATTGTAGATTTAAAATGGAAAGAACAAGTTTACAGAATTATGATCTTGTATGCTTATACTAACTGTAAAGAAAGGGGAAGCTTATTTCATCGGGTTTTGGATCATGTAGTGATAATATATAAATACTATAATAACAGGAGACTTTAAATGTGATTTAAGAAGCAAGGGTGAAAGGAAAGGAAATTATATCAGAAAAATATTAGAAGTTATAAGATGTGGTAAGTTAAAACTTTGGGAAAAAATTCATAGACTTACAAAAGGGGTATGTATAGAACTAAAAGAGGTTATTTTATAGTATCAGAAGGTTTAGTTATAGGAAAAGAGCAGGTAGCTGAAACATGATTTTCTGATAATCTTACAATATGGCAAGAGATAAAAGAAAGCAAGGAATATATTAAAATAAGCAAAGTAAAAAAAGGATAAATGAGAAAGCATGGAAATAAGAAGGAAATAGATCAGTAATACAGATATTAGCACAGTGGATCAACCACATTTAGTTGAGAAGAAAATATATAACAGAGCTCTTATTATTGAATATGGATTATTTAGTAAGATTATCAAAGATATCTTACTTAGAAATTGGCATATTCTTACTGATTCCCAGGGTATGGCAGACTTAGTTGGTCCGAGACCTCAATTTGTGTACAAGATGGGTAGCAATCTTAAACGCATCTTGGAGAAAGATAATATTAATGGTTACAACAAGGTGTATACAAAGGACTCACACACGACCAAATGTGGGACCTGTAACCAGTGTTATGCGATTAATGAATGCTATAGTCTTATTTTAAAAAATTACAATCATTTAAAAATATACCCTTCCAGGGGTAATTGTAGGACCACTATGTTGGTATACATCGCAGTCTGTTCAGCCTGTCATAGTTATTATATAGGAAAGACCGAGAGGCAGTTGAGGCAGCGGATACATAACTTTTATTGTATAAAAAAGAATGACACAAAAAATGCATTGTCTAGGCACATTATGCAATTTGGAAGTGATCATACTTTTATTTTTTTCATTTTAGAATCTGTTTTTTGTAATCCTAGAGGGAGTAATTTTAAAAATTATTTAGCTTATAGGGAGCTATGGTGGCAAGTTTATACTGATGCCACCACACCCCCAGGAATTAATGATTACTTGTCAATTAAATCTTTACTTCATATGGATCGATAATAATTTTTTAACTTTTTAGTTATCAAAATGTGATGTGATGTAAGTTTATAGCAATGGTCTGTTACTTTTAATGTTGATTGATATACTGCTCTGATTTGGCACCAAAATAACTATTTAAAGGGATTGTATTAAGTATTATGTGGTTCTGATGAAGCTCGGTTTTCGAGTGAAAGCGCTTAACTTTATGCATTTATGTGTTTATTAAACACTCTTGGTTTTAATCTATAGTGTCAATATATATTCTTGCTGAATTCACTGCGAGAGGTAGCAGTTTGCGTGTTGGATATACTGCTCTGGACTTTCATTTTATTCTGTTGTTCCAACCCGTGAGTTTTTTGGTTCTGGTGTCGTATGGATTCCTCTCGTAGTTCAGCTAGTGGTACCTCACCCTACTATAGCAATGATTTGGTATCTTTACGAGCCGAAGTATCATCTTTGTGTGGGGAGGTCGCCAAGATTTTACAGCTGTTTGGTAATTTAACCGTAGCAAAGGATTCAAAAAGTGGTACTACTGCTTTAACATCATCGGAGGTGAATATCGGTGATCCACCTACATCCCAGCGATTGCCTAGTGAGCAGCGGGCTCCACAGCGTGAATGACGTTGATGACGCAGAGGCGCCTTCAACATCTTCCCCAGAGATTCCAAATGGACAAGGTCGCGTTATAGTTAAAAATGGCATCGATTTACTTGGTTCGGAAGGATTAATTGACAATTTCAGAAATAATTCTGACTTCACTTTTGATTTTTCTTTCGGTAACTTTACCGATGAAATCAGGCGCACTGGTACTAGACCTAAGAATATGCAACCAGTGCGTACGTATGCACAAACAACGAGGGAGACTACATAGATTAAAGGTACTGTTCATTCTGCAGTTAATAAAACTCCACCAATTGTTGATAAACGTGTAATTGATAAACAGAATGTTCTGCAAGATTTTTTTAAACATGACTGTTGTTTTGACAATCCATCAGGCGACAAGCCTATGTACAAAAATCACGTTACTAATGGAACATTACGAGACAGTATATATCTTTTGGGCAAAAAACTGAACAACATCAATGCCCTAAAGTTGGACAATGCTTATTTGAACTATTGTATTTCTCTTAATGTGGTGCCAATGGGTTTGAGATTTTTCAAACTTCCATTGGGTATTGAAATTAATGAGAATGTAGAGTTGGAATTCAACTGTTTATTTGATTCTTTTGGGTTTGAGTACATGAAACTTCTCATTAAATATAATGATGTGAAGCTTTGTAAATGTATTAGTGAAGTGGAACATTTGAATAATATCATTACACAGGATTTATTGTTTACTCAGTGGGAGAAGCTTTATTTTAAACAATTTTCTTTAGCAGATGAACGGGCCAAGAAGGCCTTTGAACGTAAGCTTAAGAAATTAAACAGGGACAAAGACCAATATAAGAGACAGACAAGTTATAGTTGGAATACTAGTAAACAATTCAAAGATAGACATTTGCAAGATCAGTTAAATGAATATCCTGACAAGGTTGATTATAGGGAGCAGGATTTTTGTTACACACAAGAGAAAAATTATCAGGGGAAATGGAGGAAGGGGGCGAAATGGAGGAAAAAATATTGAATACCCATTTACCCCAGCTAACGGTTGGAGATATACAAACATCTAACACACAACAGGATATATTTAAGATTGATGAAGTTATTAGCGAATATAAGAACTTCAAAATTTTTAACTATAGCAATGTTAAATTGGATAAAGCTCATTTTGGCCTGTTGTCTAAAGGGTTAAAATTCATACCTACACCTAGTTTTCGGATAGTGGATACTATTTTTGAATTTAAGAGATTTATTAGGAAACTCAACTTAGCTGTTATGTTTAATGATAAGGAAAGGCCGAACTTTGATAGTGGTAAAGTTTTGAAGAAAAAAAGTACGTTTATTCCATCTAGTAACCCTGTGGTGACTATATTTGAGAATAGAGTCACTAAGGAGTTATATAATGTTAGTAAGATTCAAAATAATAAGAAACATCAAGGATGTAATAATTTAACTGATGAGGAAGTACGAACTTTAAACTATCTTAAGCAGGATAAGAGTATCAGAGTTATGAAACCCGATAAAGGTGGTGGCATTGTGATTTATGATGCCACCACATATAGTGCTAACATTCATAATATATTACATAATTCGGGTAATTACTCTGTTATTTCTCTAAATGAAGTCAATATTGCCTACAGAAGGATAGATATTTATCTAGAGGAATATTTATTAGATGAAAGAATTAATAAAGAACTTTATGATTTCTTAAAAGTGGATTTTCCTATTCTTCCTACAATAGTGGGCATTCCCAAAGTCCATAAGGATCATTTTAATCCACCCTTTCGCCCGATTATTTCGGGCAGTAAGTCTAAGACCTTCCCTATTGGGGTCTATATTGATACTACATTAAAGTTTATTTACAGTAAATTAGAACATTTAGTTAAGGATTCTTGGGAATTCTTACGGAATTTCCCGGTTAATAGTTATAGCTCAGATATTTTATTTTGTTCTATTGATGTAATAGACTTATTTAGTTGTATCCCTGTTGAGGAAGGCTTGGAGTCATTCAGCAGAAGTCTCAGAAAATACACCAACTTTTGTTGGGACAAAATTTCCTTGCTAGTGGAACTTATGAGTTTGGTATTAGAAAATAATTTTATCTTCTACGAAGGTGAAATTTTCAAGCAAACCAGAGGAGTAGCCATGGGGGCAGCTTGTGCCCCCATGTTTGCAAATCTGGTTATGCTTGATTGGGAAGAGAATTATGTTTTCACTAGCAATTATTTTGAAAATATTAGTTATTAGTCTCACTTTTTGGATGATGTATATATATTGTGGAAGGGAGACAGTAGTATGTTTGAGTCTTTTTTGAATTACATAAATTCTAGCAGTATTTTTTTAAAATTCACTTCCACTACAAGTAAAGAAGGGGTACCTTATTTAGATACACTCATTACCTACGACACAGAAGGTTTTAAGTCCATCATCTTTAGGAAGACGACATTCAGTAATTCATATTTGGATTATTGTAGTTGTCACCCTACAAAAATGAAGAGGAATATTTTTAAAGGACAGTGTATCAGGGCCATTAGAATGACTTCTAGATACACTGATATGCTGAATGAGATCAAGTTTATTTCCTCTTTATTTGGAGATCGTGGCTACGACCCCAAAATTATGGACAACATAAGTAGTTATGTCATAAGTCAGTGGGGTAAGAAGTACAGTTTATTATTGGGATCTAATGTGAATAGTACAACAGAGAATCATCTCACTGAATTAAATTTTGTTAGCACAGTGGATCAACCACATTTAGTTGAGAAGAAAATATATAACAGAGCTCTTATTATTGAATATGGATTATTTAGTAAGATTATCAAAGATATCTTACTTAGAAATTGGCATATTCTTACTGATTCCCATGGTATGGCAGACTTAGTTGGTCCGAGACCTCAATTTGTGTACAAGATGGGTAGCAATCTTAAACGCATCTTGGAGAAAGATAATATTAATGGTTACAACAAGGTGTATACAAAGGACTCACACACGACCAAATGTGGGACCTGTAACCAGTGTTATGCGATTAATGAATGCTATAGTCTTATTTTAAAGAATTACAATCATTTAAAAATATACCCTTCTAGGGGTAATTGTAGGACCACTATGATGGTATACATCGCAGTCTGTTCAGCCTGTCATAGTTATTATATAGGAAAGACCGAGAGGCAGTTGAGGCAGCGGATATATTCGCACTTTTATTGTATAAAAAAGAATGACACAAAAAATGCATTGTCTAGGCACATTATGCAATTTGGAAGTGATCATACTTTTAATTTTTTCATTTTAGAATCTGTTTTTTGTAATCCTAGAGGGGGTAATTTTAAAAATTATTTAGCTTTTTGGGAGCTATGGTGGCAAGTTTATACTGATGCCACCACACCCCCAGGAATTAATGATTACTTGTCAATTAAATCTTTACTTCATATGGATCGATAATAATTTTTTAACTTTTTAGTTATCAAAATGTGATGTGATGTAAGTTTGTAGCAATGGTCTGTTACTTTTAATGTTGATTGATATACTGCTCTGATTTGGCGCCAAAATAACTATTTAAAGGGATTGTATTAAGTATTATGTGGTTCTGATGAAGCTCGGTTTTCGAGTGAAAGCGCTTAACTTTATGTATTTATGTGTTTATTAAACACTCTTGGTTTTAATCTATAGTGTCAATATATATTCTTGCTGAATTTACTGCGAGAGGTAGCAGTTTGCGTGTTGGATATTCTGCTCTGGACTTTCATTTTATTCTGTTGTTCCAACCCGTGAGTTTTTTAGTAATACAGATATGGAAAGGTCATATTACTTTGAGAATATTTTATAAACATTGGTATAAATTGTGGGTTATAATTAAGGAAAAATATAAAAAAGTATTATTTACAGAGAAAATATGATGTGAGAAAAGTAGTGAAAGAAAAATATAAAAGAACATATAATGATTCATTGGAAGATTTAGAACATAATGATAGAAAGTACATTGACAAAGAAAAACAATTATATAAAAGAAATCAAGAAAAAATATAAGAATTGTTATATAAGCAACGATTTTTTACAAGCCAAACGAGAAGAAGTATCAAGTTACTTAAACAAATTAGTAGAGGAAGAGGTAGTATAATGAGAGAAATATGTAAAAGGAGAAATAGAAATAACTCAGGAAAATATTATGAATAGTGTAGTACAATTTGTACAAGAAATGATAAAAGAAAAAAGAAGGTAGTGAAAAAATGTGGAAAGTAAAAAAGTTAACAGAAAAAGAGAATAAAGTGTTAGAAAAAGAGATTAATTTAAATGAGCTAGATGAAGTATTGAGACAATTAAATATAGATTTGGCTGCAGGGCCAGATGGAATAAAGTATGAAATGTATAAAAATTTAAGGGAGAGGCAAAATATATATATATTTTTCTTTTAAGATCTTGAATGAATGGTTAAATGAAAGTTTTGTGTATAAAAAGGGTCCACTTTTAAATGCCGAAATGACAAAGTCTCGAGTTTAAAAAGAACAAAACACTGTTATTTCAGTATCTCAACATTTAAAAGTGAAAAAAAAACACAAATTAACTAAAATAAAGTGTTTGCAGGAGGGCAAGCCCCATGTACCCCCCACACCCCCCTACTTAAATATATCAACTCCAAAATTGCACTACAGTGAAGAGAATGGTAAGTACAACAGGAGTATTACCATTCTCTTCACTGTAGCATGATCTTGGAGTTGGTATATTTAAGTAGAGGGGTGTAGGGGTTGCAGACAACATTTTATTTTAGGTGTCTTTTTTCCCCACTTTTAAATGTCAAGATACTGAAATCTCGATGTTTTGTGTTCATTTTTTTTTTAAACGCGAGATTTCAGCATTTGGGCGGCGCAGTGGTGCAGGGTTTAATGCTGTCGCCTCACAGTAAGAGGTTCTCCGGTTCGATTCTCAGCTGGGGTGCCTTCTGTGTGGAGTTTGCATGTTCTCCCTGCGTTCGCGTGGGTTTACTCCGGGCACTCCGGTTTCCTCCCACATTCTAAAGACATGCTTCTGGAGCATTTCTCCCCGGGCCTCCGCTGAAAACAGGATCTGTGGAACCTAGTCGGACATTCCCGGTCAACAAATGTAAATAAAAAATAAATAAATAAATAAATAAATAATAATAAAAGTGGACCCATATAAAAATTATGTAGTGGAATATTTAAATTCATATGGAATAAGGAAAATTGAAGAGAATTAAAAAACTGGAAGCCAATAGTATTGGATAATAATGATTATAAGATCTTTATGAAAATAATACAGAAGAGATTTGAAACTAAACTAGGAAATATTGTGGAAGATAGCATATATATTATAAAATGGAAGGGTTGTCAAGAATTATTAATGATAGAGAAATTGTAGATGATATTATGAACAGAATAGAAAAGGCAAAAATTATGATAGGACACATCAATAAGGTATTTGACAAAATTGGGCTTGAAATATTATGGGTAAATAATGAAAGCATATAATGTAAGTGAGAAAGTTAGGAAATTATGTATGTCAGCATACAGTAATAATGAATTAAAATATTTGTAAATGGCTGGTTAAGCCAAAATGTACATATGAAGAGTGGTAGAAAATATGGATTCTCAGTGAGTTGTATACTCTTTGCATTAGTTTTGAATGTGATAGTATGTGAAATAAATTACAAACTGAAGGAGGTGGGGTATATAACATCTGAAGGGTTAAACATTCCAGTTATGTTGACATATGCAGATGACATTAACACAATTTGGATAAAAGAAGTAATAGTTTGCACAAATGAGTGCTTAGGGATTATAGCTTTTACTTGGCTTAAAATATCGTCTTTTCAGGTTTAGCACTTCTGTATTATACAAAGTCCTTCACTAGCAAACCCCCCCCCCCCCCAGGAATACCCACTTCCTTACTAAGTCCTCTCTTATTCAGTTACACCCCTAATTTCTAAATTTCTCTAGCATGTCGAAGGGCCAGATGCTGGCGTCCTCTCCTGTCCAGTTGGTGAATTTGGGAATATTGAGGCAATGTTACAATTGCCTCATGTACACTGACAACCCTCTCCTCCTCCCACATAACACAAATACTTGTGAGAGATGCAGCTATTTAGCCAAACTGGAGGCTGAGCTCTCTCAACTTGAGGACTGGCAAGACCAGACAAGAGGAGAAGGCAGCTACACACACCACAAAACCAGTCTCACATAAAGCTATCACAACAATGAATCAAACACATAAACACACAAAGTCATACTCAGAGGCTCTGAGCAAAAATTTACCTAAACAGCAGAGGCCTCCAAAGCAGACATCCAAGCAACTGCCACCTCATGACACACCACAGGCAACACATAAACCACAAAATCAGTGTGCAAAGCAGTCACAGCCCTTAAGGCCAAATACAACACCAAACATACTTGTCATAGGTGACTCCATAGTCAGACACACTGACGTCCCACTCACCAGGCTGAACAAGGAGAGGGTCACAGTAAGCTGCCTATCGGGTGCTAGAATCCGCCACATAACACAAGCACTCGGGTCACTCCACAGCAAGTACAAATATGACACAGTCATTGTCCATGCTGGTGTGAACGACCTGAGATGTACCTCCCTGGACTACATGAAAAGAGACATAGAGAGCTCTCTGATTATGTAGCCCAGGCAGGTATGACCCTGACCCTGAGCAGTATCCTTCCTTCACCAAGAATGATGCCACAACATAGAGACAAGATGATCAGCTTTAACAATTGGCTTAATTTCTGGTGTCATTCAAAGGGGATCCAGTGTCTGTCTGCCTGGGATGACATGCTTGACAAGCCACGCTGCTTCGCAAGGGACGGCTTGCACCTGTCACCCCTGGGATTCCGGATATTGGCTAAGGCTCTTGCCACCCCCATAGTGCCTTTTTTAGGCAAGGCTCAAATTCTAAACCTACCACCCTAGAAAACAAAAATGGGAAGAAACTAAGGGTAATGCTGCTCAATGCCAAAAGTCTAAATCTCAAAATGCATGCACTCGAGGCCCTTCTCAGTATGGAGAACATCGATGTCTGTGCTGTGACTAAAACCTGGTTCAAGGCTCCTGAGAGCACCCCGGCACTATCAGGTTTTACCTCATATCATGCCCGCCCCAAAACCCGGACCACACCACAAAAGGAGGGTGTATCCATATTCATCAAGGATACCCACACCTCCAGGTTGGTGGCAATGCACGAAGCATTGGAAACCATCCAGGTGCAATTAACCATAGGCAAAACTGCTCTACAATTTGTAGCATGCTACAGGCCACCCTCTCAAACTCAGGAACCCCACACAGCCTTCCTGAAGACACTGGAGGGTATAAATGTATCTCCAAACACCATTATATTGGGTGACTTCAACTACCCGAATATAGACTGGGAACATTACTCAAGCCCCAACTTTCTAGCCCAAAGTTTCCTGGAGTTCATAAATTCAAATGCCATGGAACAACTAGTCACCGTTCCCACAAGAGGAGAAAATATACTAGATCTCATCATCACAAACATGGGGACAAAATGCTCCACACCGAAGTATATCCCTCATTGGTGAGATCAGATCACAAACTTATCTCACTGGAAATCCACATCCCGCCCCCACCGCAAACAAAAAAGACCACAGTGAAGAACTTCTATAAAGCAAACTTCACACTACTCAAGACTGGTGTGGTATCCTTCAAGGCCCCTGAGCCAGTGGAAACCACAATCCAAGCTGCGGAAGCCCTTACAAATGCCTTCTACGAACACCTCCAGGACTGCATGGATCAGGCAATCCCTAATAAAACCAAGACTCTTTCCACCACAGCTAACCGTCCAGTCTGGTGGACCCCAGCCATAAACAAACTTTACAATAAGAGGAGAAAGCTGTTACATGATAGAGCAAAATCCATAAAAGAGAAGACACCCTTGATCATTATTAGTAAAAAAATATGAGCACTCATAAAATCATCCAAGGCCAACTTTGAGAGAAAAATTGCAATAGATTCAAAAGACAATCATAAGGCCTTCTTCAGCTATGTTAGAAACCTGGGTGGGAACTCCCAGATATGTGCAGAATTAGTCCAAAATGATACAAAAATCACTGAACCCACAGACATTGCCAACATACTGGCAGACAGGTTCAGTGCAAACTTCACCCCCCCCCCCAAAAGGAGAGATAACTATCCCAGCGGAGTGTAGCCTCCCAGACTTCTCAAATGCGCAGGTGAAAGCTGCTCTCTCTAAAGCTAAAACACAGCATCAATGGGACCGGATGGTGTCCCCGGCTGTGTGCTACATGAACTCAACGAGGAACTAAACCCGCATATAAGGCAGCTGTTTAATCTTAGCCTTACCACAGGATACGTGCCCAAGGAGTGGCGTACGGCAACTGTGGTCCCACTCCACAATGTCGGTGCCTCTACGGACCCTGGTAATTACCGCCCCATAAGCTTAACAAGCCTGGTCTGCAAAGCTATGGAGAGGATCATAATGGAACTCATAAACAAAGACATAGGGGACTTGCAGACATTGGACCTGACCCAGTTTGGCTTTGTCAAGGGCAGATCATGCCTTTTGAACTTGGTCGACTTCTTCGAAACAGTCACCAAGGCCATTGATGAGGGAAAGGCAGTCCATACAGCCTACCTTGACCTTGCAAAAGCTTTCGACACAATACCCCACTCGGGTATTATAGAGAAACGTACCTGCTTAAATGTAAACCCATATGTCACAAGATGGGTTGCAAACTGGCTAAAGGACAGAACCCACAGGGTTAGAGTTGCTGGCGCCATGTCAAACTCCAAGCCGGTCACAAGTGGTGTCCCACAGGGCTCAGTCCTTGGCCCCCTGTTGTTCGGCATCTACTTCTCAGAAGTGCAGGCAAACATAGGAGGACTATGGCTGACAAAGTTTGCAGATGACTGCAAACTGGGCGCCATTGTGGAAAGTACATCGGACACAGATATCCTTCAGAGGGGTCTCACGGAAACTGAAAACTGGTGCCAGAGCCATGGCCTGAAGTTAAATGCCAAAAAATGTATAGTCATACCCTTCGGGAAAAACAAGGTAACCCCAAGCTATCATATAGGTGGCAATCCATTAAGCACAGAAGAGGTTATCAGGGACCTGGGGACCCAGGTTGACAGTGGCCTTTCTTTTGACACTCACATTGCTAAAGTGGTTAGAAAGACCTTCTACATTGCCCACCTGATCATGAAGGGATTCACATCCAGATCAAGTTAGGTCATTGTTCCCCTGTACTCTTCACTTATCAGACCAATGATCGAGTACAATGCCCCATTCAGGATGTATCTCACCTGACACCTGCAGCAATTGGAGAGACCCCAAAAGTTCCTCACCAAAAGGATAAAGGGACTCCAAAATCTGTCATATGCTGCCAGACTGAAGAAACTCCAGCTCTATTCAGTCGCATACCGCCTGCTCAGAGGTGACCTGTGCCTGACATACAAGGCCATGTCCAACCCGAATTAATGGACATGCTCCACCTCAAAAATCCAAATCTACCAGATCCACTAGAGCAAGCGACTTAAACCTTAGCACGGATATAAATAGGACATGCTGGAGGGATAGATTTGTCACCCAGAGACTCCCTATGCTGTGGAATAAAATCCCGGTCCATGTGAGGCAGAGCACCTCGCTGGCTCTGTTCAAGAGAAATCTTGACCGGTGGATGGGAGATCGTAGGTTTACCCCGGGAATCATCTCTGTGTCACTGCTGGACAGAGGCACAACAAACTAATGGGCACAGTATTTTTTAACATAAGGGGTGGCATAAGCCACAAAACTTTGGGCTAGGCTTATAAATGCCTTAGGGCAGATAGCCTAGTATAAACCTATGAACCTATGAACCTATAGGGGTGGCTTTAAATAAAGAAAAAAATAAAGGTTTCGGTGATATAAAGACCGGAGGCATATATTTTACAACAAATTAAATTTATGTGTTAGGTATAACATTTGGGAATAAAGATATAAGTAGAATTCAATAGGAAAAACAATATAATAAATAATGCAAACATGTCTTTTCTGCAGAACATATAAATTATCATTAAAAAAAGCTTATTTGATAAATTTAGTACTGATAAGAAAATAGCATACTTATCAAGTGTATTTATATTGCCAACAGTATTAGAAAATGAAGTATTGCAAATAAGTTTTTCATTTATATGGGGTTCTATATTAAACCTAGTAAAAATTAGTTTTGTATCTAAATAAAGAAGAAGAAAGAGTTTTGGGTGAATTAACCCAGTAGTAAAAAGTACTTCATTAAATTTCTACAAAGTATTAAAGTGGATAAATGAAAAAAGTTAAAACTTTGGGACAAAAAATCATGGATTTACAAAAGGGGTATGTCTAGAACTGAAATAGATTATTTTATAGTATCAGAAAGTTTAGTTAAAGGAAAAAAGGAGATAGTTGAAACATGATTTTCTGATCATCTTACAATATGGCAAGAGATAAAAGAAAACAAAGAATATATTAAAATAGGCAAAGGAAAAAGGATAAATAAGAAAACATGGAATGAAGAAGGAAAGAGATTGAGTGTACTAGAATATGTTCCTTGGATTTACTTCAGTGCCTTTTGTTTTCATATTTATCTATACCACCTACATTTTCATATTGTACTTTATTGTATTTATAATGCCTGTTATGACTATGCTTCTTGTTAATACAAACTCTTCCAATATTATGTAATTGTTATACTAATTGCCTTTATGGAGCTTTTCTCCCCAGGCCACCACTGAAAATGGGTTTGTCTTGGCCCAGTGGAATTTCCTAGTAAACAAATGGCAATAAATAAATAAATAATAAATAAAAAGATGACAGATTAGTAGTAAAATTGTATACCTATAAGTATGATACATTTTTGAGGCATGGTAAAAAAAGAGTAAAAGAGAAACAGAATGTATAAATGAAGAAATAAAATATTACCAAGAAAAAATATTTTTGTGGAAAATACGTCTTGATGATATAGAAAAAGATAGGAAAGTATGGTACATGAATATAATGATAAAACAGTATGATGCGAAACCATGGGAAAATCTAACAGGTGAAAAAAATAAAGCTGTAAAAATAAAAAGCAAATAGTGTAATCAGAAAGTAGAATGTCAAGATTTTTTGTGGAGACTGGTAATAGATAAACTGACAGTAAAAGGAAATATGCCATATAAAAAGCAAAGTGATAAAATATGTTTACATTGTCAAGAAGAAGAAACTATGGAATGTGTTTTTGAAATGTAAAAGAGTAAAATGTTATGGGGAAACTATGTAAAGAAGATTTTTCTGAAGATATAAAAGAAGTGGATAAAATAAACATGGATTTGATTAAATGTGGATATTATAAGAATAGAAATAAAGAATATGTTAAAAGAATAGACAAAACATTATTTTATGTTATATGGGTTATATGGAATGAAAGAATAAATTAAATTATGTTAAGTGGTAAATGGAGTGTAGCAACAATATTAAATAAGACCAGATAGTGTTTATGGAAAAAGGAGTGGGGGTCTAATAAGGATGAAATTTAGCATGATTGTATAGAAAATTATGAATTTGTGTTTGTACATATGTAAATATTTGGAAATATGTAAATATTTTGTAAATTAGAGTTATTTATGTATATAAATAAAGGACCACTACTCTGTGCTGCTGAAGGGTCCCTTCAATAGCAAGGAAGAGGCCTAAGGGAAGCAGTAGCAGGGAGGCGAAGAAAAAAAGTTAGTGAGAGTTTGGATATCTGAAAGAAGAATTTGGAGAAAAATGTATTTGATATGGAATATCAGGATGCAAAGATTCCTGTGCAGTGAATGAAACAAGTGAGCAGTATTTAGCTGTCTTAACTGGGAATGAAGTAAGCAAGTCCATTGCAGTGATGCAGACAAAAGAATGGGCATTAGGAGGGC
The DNA here is from genome assembly GCF_019279795.1 of Protopterus annectens. Lineage (NCBI taxonomy): Eukaryota > Metazoa > Chordata > Ceratodontiformes > Protopteridae > Protopterus > Protopterus annectens. The sequence goes on along the minus strand of NC_056732.1, from coordinate 233,733,489 downwards.
TTGCAGGTAATGTTATGTTGAAAATAATTGAGCAGGGTCATCCAAGTGACAGTTCTGCTGTTTCATGGGGTGAGATAACAGATAACCTTTTCAGAAACGCTGAGGATGGTAATGTTGAGAAGGAACCAGGTTTCACAGCAGAAGAACACATCAGTTAAAACTTATGCAGCAGTTATTATAGCAATAACCCACGCCTGGGTGTGGGTAATGCTGGATTTACCCACGGTTGGCGTGGTTTGGTCCCGAAGCCCGAGGACCAAACAAAGCCAACTGTGGGTAAATACAGCATTACCCACACCCAGAAGTGGGTTATTGCTATTATACCATGACATTATTTAAGAAAAGAAACTATTACTTTTCTTAAATAATGGCATAGTATAATGCCTGTTTACTGCCCTTCCGCAGATGTCTGGCATCCGTGGCAGTTCTGATGTACTGCGCGCCTGCGCAGTACATCAGAGTTGTGGCAAAAGCAACGGAGAAAGCAAGATCTCCGTTGCTTTTTTTACTGTTTTCGCTATGTTAAATGGGTTTAATATAGTGAGACAGTTTTAAAATAAGCAACGGAGATGTCCGTTGCTTATTTTAAAACTGTCTCGCTATGTTAAACCCATTTAACATAGCAAAAAAGCAACGGAGATCTTGCTTTCTCCGTTGCTTTTTAGGTTCGCTATGTTAAATGGGTTTAGCATAGAGACAGCTAAAATAAGCAACGGAGATCTCCGTTGCTTATTTTAAAGCTCTCGCTATGTTAAACCCATTTAACATAGCGACAGTGTTTAAAAGTAGAGTTATACTAATGGAAAAAAGTCCGGGCGACCGGACCTTTTTCCATTAGTATAACTCGATTTACAATGTGCACGCTGGCCAATCAGCGTGCACGTTTGGGGGGGGTCATGGTATAATAAAAGATATTAAAAGATGAAAGCAACAGCAAACTGAGAAGGAGTCTGGTTTTATTGCAGCAGAGAATGCAGTCATTAAATGATTACAGCAGTGACAGCATGCAAAAAAGAGAGCAGCAATAAACTGTAAGTATACCTGTTTTTAAAAAGAATAGAAGGCCAACTCAGAGGATAAGAACAAAAAAATGACAGTGTAATAGATATTATGCATGGGACAATTTGGTAACTGTTTTGGGATTTAAAGATCAAAAAAATTCTGTCTTTTATAAATGTAGAAAGAGAGATTTTTTATGACTTAACACTTGAAATCGAGGGACTGATCATGACATTTCTGGAACTGTGTAACAATAAGAAAGACATTTATCCATGGAACAATTATTCACTTTCTGGTAGTAACTTATTTGTTAAGAATGTTAATTTGAGGTTGGCAATGATTAAATGGAAGAAGACATTAACTCATGCAAGGTTTGTGTGAACTTATTGATAACATTGCAAAATTAAGATATAAAAGAAATGTATGGAATAGAGGGTGAAATTTGGAAGCCATTTTGAAATGTGAAAAATAACATGGTGAAACATTTGCAAAGTGTTATTTTTGTGGTTGATCATAGAGGGATATTAAGATATGCTTGCCTGCCTAAATCATGTTTCTTTGTAGAGACTTTTCTCATTTAATTAATGATTGTGACAAGATGCCAGACTGCTAGGTATATTAAATCCCTTGTTTTGCAGTCTGCATATAACTTAAATACATACTCCTGTCCAGAATCTGGATGAATAAACACATTTAGACAGGACATATAACAACATTGATTACAGCTTCTACAAGGGTGGTTACCAAATCTCACCTCACCTTGAAGTGGTTGCTGTGTTATGAGAATCCAAGAAACACTAGAGTCAGCTCTGTGAGATTAGGTACCCACCCTTGTCTATCTCTATGTAGGTAAGATCAATAGAACCCTATGTGAGCATTTTAGAGAACATATTTATGCAATGAATAGGGAGGATGATAGCAATGCTTTAGCCAGGCATATCGTAACCCATGATATTTCACGTAAGTTCAAGTTTAGTGTGTTAGAGCTTATATATAAAACAACACGACTTGGGAACCTGAAAAATCACACAGAGAAACAGGAAGCCATATGGATAATGAAGTTACAAGCAGATAGGGCACATGGACTTAATGATAGAGTCTCATTAAAACCCTTTCTCTTAGATAGACCCTACACTCATTAGTATGACAAGAACATATGTTAGGCCATGTGTCTCCATTAGTCACAATGTTTCTTTATATATAGTTATATATGTTTTTTAATAAGAAATATGTATTTGGTTCATGTTCTATAGAGGTATACATGCATATCTGTGTTGCTAGAGTAGTAGTTTATATGCTCATTTTAGAGATTAAACATTTTATAAATATATTTTTATGCATAGAATTATTTCTAAGTATATATATATATATATATATATATATATATATATATATATATATATATATATACATACATACAGTTTTTAGGGATAGACAGTTCTATTAAATAGTAGATTTTTAGTAATTTGTTATAGTGTCCTTATGCATGCAAAGTTGTATAATTGCATAAATGTTTTTACAGACTCTAATAGATCACTCACAGGTGAAAGAGAAGGACAATACATACATGTTTATGTGTTTCCACCTTTAAATAATTGAGTTTGGGATAATTGCTTACCTTTTATTGGTTGAATGTTTTTTTAAATTGTTTGAAACCTGCTATAAAATGTGGTGTTATTTATTAATGGTCATACAGTCTGATGAAGCGTTGTGATCAACGTGAAAGCGCTTACTGACCAGGTCCTTTTGATTTTACTTTTTCTGGAATAAAAATCAACTTTTATGGTTGTGGTGTGCCTCGCGGTTTATTTTCTTCATAGTATAAAGGTTACATACATGCATATAAACATTTCAAACATTGGCAATATTGCCCTTCTAGCCTGCCAATATAACCAAACAGTTGTTCCCACAATAAGTGTCCAGGCTGTTCTAAAAAATATCTAAACTAGGGCTTGCTTTAATTTACTTTAGTAGACTGTTCCATTCATCAGCTACTCTCTCAGAGAACCAGTTACTACACTTCTCATTCCCATAAAATCTTCTACATAGGATGTCTGATGATTCTCTACTACTTTTAGATAACCCCTGACATTCCCAGAGGTATTTGTCTCTAAATGCCCTATATACCTGAATAAAATATCTTCTTAAATATCTATATAAGATGCTATACAAGTTCAAATATTTTAGTCTTACATAATAACTTAAATTTTCACATCCATGGGTGTCCTTGGTATATTTCCACTGTACTCTTTACAGTTTACTCATGCTTGTTTTCTTATAAGGTTTCAATATTGTTATTCCATACTCAAGTTTGGGTCTAATAAGTGTTTTAGGTATGGTCTCATCAAATGCTGAAGTTAAATCTGTATAAATCACATCACAGCACAATTTTTCATTCATAACAATTATTATATTACTATGGAACATCATGTTAGAGGTGGTAATAGATCTAATTTCAACATATGCATGGTGATAAGTCCCAACCATTCCCTTTCTGACAATAACTTATCCAATATTACCTTCTGCATTATTTTCCACAATATGAAAGTCAGCTTAAGGATCTGTATGACTGGGTTTGTCCTACTCCCCTTTTCCATTAAATATAGGTTTAATAAGTGCATGTGTCATATCATGAGGAATCTCCCAATATTTATGGGACCTAGTAAATAATAAGTATAATGGTACTGTAAATTCTTGCTGAAGCATTCTCAGGTCATTATTATTAATTCCATCTCCTCCTTGTGCTTTGTCTGGATCCAGTTTGTATAGTTGTTTTTCAATACAATTTAATTTAATTTCAGTATCTGAGGTTACCTGGATGTTGCTAGAACAACTTATAACCTACTTTGTGCAGCCAAACTGTTTTACATAATATTTTGTAAATATATTTCTAACCTGTTGTGCCTGAGAATACATTTTAAAATCTGTACACAGTTTATCAATTTGTATATCTGTACTCCTACAAATTATGTATCTGTAGTTTCCTATTATTCTCAATATCTTTACATACATTTTCTTCAGACTTTTCTTGCTCTCATCTCACACTATGCTTAATTTTTTTGTCCAACTTATTTCAGTTTTCAAAGTTGTAGTTTGACGTCTTTTCCATTTCTTATATTTTTTGTCTCTCACCTTAATCAGGTATCTTGTTCTTATTTATATATATCACCTGACATTGTATGCCTAGATCCTACAATTTCTCTTTCAAAACTTTCTATATTCCTTCTGCAGTTTTAAGCATCATTCCAACTAGTTTTACATAGTGACTATTTTCTCTACTACTTTTTGATAAGCTCAGACATTCCCAGAAGTAGTTGTCTCTAAACTTACTATATACCTGAATAAAATCTCCGCTTGCCTCACATCCTCTATTTTTGTCATTAATCATCTGTGCACTAGTTTAGATTTCAGTTAGGCAGAATTATCAATCAACAAATTAACCTTTATAACTCCATGATCACTGCACATCAATGGTGGTAAAACATGACTTGAAGTAACAGTAATTTCTTAAGGAACACAAACAATGTCTAGTATATTCCATCCCCTGGTAGTTTTTTTTACAATCTGAAGCAACTGTTCTTGAATATACATTGTGAATAATTTTCTTACTAATGTTAATATATCAATATTATTCCAGTCTGTTTCTGGTAAATTTAAGTCCCCAGCCACTATTATGTTTCCTTCCTATGTTTCAAGCAAGAAATATATAAATTCCTAATTTTGGTGGTCTATACACTCAAAAAATTGTTATATGTTCCAGGGTTGTCTTTATTGCCACAGTTACACAATCTATAGTATTGGTGTTATCACTGAACATGTAATAATCACAGGTCTCATAACTGTCTTTAATTGTATCATAACACCTCCACCTGATTTTTTATTAGAATGTCTGTTACAGTAGAAATATTTGTACCCTCTCAGAACTGGTTACTACAAGTCATTGTTCTTTAACCATGTTTCACAAACAATAACAACATCAATATTGTGGGAACGTAGCAAATTTTCCAATAAAAAAATGTATTATTAATGCTCCTAGCATTAACAACCATCAGAGATACATCAAATGTTGTTGTCCGTGAACTGTTAAATTTTCTGCCTGGAAAAAATCCTACCTTGTGTTTGTCAAATATTGCAAAATATCTGCTGCAAAAATTATCTTCCCTGGTTCTGAGAAATGTACACCATCTTAAATGAACATATGTGTGCCGAAAATTAGGCTCAGATGCTCTACACATTTCCATTTTTTTAACACAGGACATTTTTTTCGTGTAGGAATTTACCCCAAAAATCTTTTCATTCAAAGTGACCTGACTCTCCTTTCTATATATGATTTGTAAAAAAAATATGTCCCAACAGTTGTACAAGCTATACTATCAAAGAGGGCTGTAAGTAACATTCAGAGAGTCCTTGCATATGAGATCATTTGTACTAACATGACTGAAAACAGATCCATACTTCCTTACATTAAGGCATTCTAAGGCTTGGCTCACATCCTCTGTTTTTGCTTCTGGCAAGCATAACACCATTTGATGTTCATTATCATCTCTGCAGATGTAAGTATCAGTTCCTCTACTAACTGAATCTCCAATTACAAGAATATCTTTTCTAACCAGATCTGAAGAATCTTCAACTTCGAATTCAGTAATATCTGCTCTGTCAGTTGCTACAAAGGAATGAGCTTCATCAGTATTAGTCTTATTAATCCCACTGCTTTCATTGTGTATTACAGTTGCAAGCATACGGTTCTCATCCAGCTGGCTTTGTACATCCACAACTGGAGCCATGCTGTCAATGTCTGACTTTCTCTCCTTTTCCCTTACAGTGATGTTCTTCAATCCTTCCACTTTCAACTTTGATTTCTTCCGTTTCACCTGCCCCCTTGCCTCTTTTTTCTACCTTCTCTTTTGAAAAAAATGCTGCCTTTTTCTGTAGGCTGAAGATTTTTTGCCAGAATAATGTTATAATTCCCTGTAATCTGTGTTACATAAAAAACATTGCCATTTTAGTATGTATTCTCTTTACAGACTTTTATCAGTTTATTTTTCTTCCTTGTTATTTGTTGTGAACTTCTTCCTTTATTTCTTTCTTTAGGTCCTTCTAAATACTCTGAATCATAAGATTGCTGTTTGATTTATTTAAACTGAATAATTTTGTAATTAATGTTGTACGAAAATTACTCGTTACTTAGTTTCATCAGTTTCACTCATCCCAAAAGTTGCAACATATAAATCATTTTGTTTTTATTTTTCCTCAGAAACATTATTTATGCAGTCCTCATCTGCTCTGTATGTTAGCATGAGGCTTCCTTTTACCTGTTGCACTCGTTCCTTGCATTATTATTATTATTATTATTATTATTATTATTATTATTATTATTATTATTATTATAGGTTCATAGGTTGGTACTAGGCTATCAGCCCTAGGGCCTATACAAGCCTAGCCATAACAATTCCCTGGCTATTTCTTCCCACACTATTTACTTCCTGGACCCCTGTCTAGCAGGGCGACTGACGTGATCCCCCGGGTGAATTTCCTTTCTCCCATCCAATCGTCAAGGTTCCTTTTGAAGAGGACCAAAGAGGCACTCTGCTTGACATGTATGGGCAATCTATTCCAGAGTCTGGGGAGTCTCTGGGTCAGGAACCTATCCCTCCAGCATGTTTTGTTTATTGTGATGACAAGGTTTAGATCCCTGGAGCATGTGGCTCTGAGGTATTGGGATTTCTTTAAGTGTAGCATGTCCAACAGCTCTGGGTTTGACATGGCCTTGTATGTTAAGCAAAGATCGCCTCTGAGTAGACGATATGCGACAGAGTATAGCTGGAGTTTTTTAAGGTGGTCAGCTTAGGGCATCTGCTTTAGGCCTGTGATTTTTTTTAGTGAGGTATTTCTGTGGCCATTCCAGTTGTTGCAGATGTCTTGAGAGGTACATACCAAACGGGGCATTGTATTCTATAATGGGTCTAATGAGGGATGAGTACAGTAGGACAATGACCTCCTTTTTTCTGGATGAAAAGCCCTTAGTGATGAGGTGTGCCACATAGAAGGATTGCCTGACTGTTGTGGCGATGTGGTTATTGAAGGTGAGACCACTGTCCACCTGTGTCCGTAAGTCTCTTATCAAACTTTCGGTGTTTAGTGTACTGCCACCTATATGGTAATTCACAGATACATGTTTTTTCCCAAAGGGGATAACTATACATTTCTTGGCATTGAGCTTGAGCCCATGGCTCTGGCACTAAGCATCTGTTTCTGTAAGGCCCTTTTGTAGAGTATCCACATCATTTGGGGATTCAATAATGGCTCCCAGTTTGCAGTCATCTGCAAACTTTGTTATCCAGAGTCCCTTAGTGTTGGCCTGTACTTCAGAGAAGTAGATGCCAAACAAGAGTGGTCCCAGGACTGAACCCTGAGGTACTCCACTTGTTGGAGCTGGATTTGGAGTCGGCTACTTTTACAGTGTGGGTTCTATCAGTAAGCCAGTTAGCAACCCATTGGGTGATGTAGGGATTAATGCCCAGCTTAGTAAGTTTGTCTATGATTCCAGAGTGGGGGATGGTGTCAAAGGCCTTGGCAAGGTCTAGATAGGCTGTGTGGACCACCTTACCCTTGTCCATGGCTCTGGAGACTGATTCGAAGAAGTCAAGCAAGCTCAGGAGACAAGATTGGCCCTTCACGAACCCAAACTGGGTGGGGTCCAGTGTTTGAAGGTTGCCAATGTCTTTGTTTATAAGTTCGATGATAATACACTCCATGGCCTTGCAGCTAAGGCTTGTCAGACTGATGGGATGGTAGTTTCCGGGATCCAAGGTGGATCCCCCCTTGTGGAGTGGGATAACTGTACCTGTCCACCACTCAGTGGGCATGAAACCTGAGGTGAGGCTATGATTAAACATCACACTTAGGTGAGGTGCCAGTTCATATTGTAGTTCATGTAGTACACAGCCCGAGATGTCATCTGGTCCCATGGATGCTGTATTCTTAGCTTTGGAGAGTGCATTTTTTACCTGTGTGGTCGTTATTACTGGAATTTGGCAATCTTCCGGTATTGAGATGGGCCATTTAGGGGGTGAGAAAGGGGTGAAGTTGGCACTGAATCGATCTGCCAGGATATTGGCAATATCCTTGGGATCAGTATATTTAATGCTTTAGCTCAGAGCAGATCTGAGCATTGCCATTTAGATTCTTGACATAGTTATAGAATGCCTTGTTTTTGCCTTTGGAATCTTTGGCAATTTTATTTTCGTAACTAGCTTTGGAGGATTTTATGAGGGATCTCAGTTTCTTACTGAGGCTGATAAGGAAGTTTTTTGCATCCTGGGATTTTCCTCTTTTCTGCAACAGTTTCTTCCTTTTGTTGTAAAGTTTGTTTATGGCAGCGGACCACCAGATTGGCTTCTTTTTTTTGGATGACAGCATCTTGGTTCTATTTGGGATGGCTCGATTTATGCATGAGTGGATGTGCTCGTACAGTGCCTTAGTGTAGGATTCAGCAGTTGAACTTTCAGCTCCCATCTGCATGGGTGTCGTGAAGTTTGTCACTTCTGACTTGAGTAGCATGAAGTTGGCTTTGGAGAAGTTTTTTATGGATGTTTCCTTACTGGGGGGTGGGGGTGGGATGTGGATATTAAGGGTGATTAGCTTATGGTCAGACGTGACTAACGAGGGGGTGATCATAGGTGTGGAGCATCGATTTCCCATGTTGGTAATGACCAGGTCTAGGATATTGGAGCCCCTGGTGAGACTATGGATTAGCTGATCCAGGGGGTTAGAATTTATGAATTCCAAGAACCGTTATTATTATTATTATTATTATTATTATTATTATTATTATTATTATTATTATTATTATTGTTACCATTAGGAACTGCTGTTTTTTTCAGCTGTAAAAGACCCACACACATGGGATGGTTTCATTGCCACTCTGCTGTGCATTTGTCTTGAAGAATATACTGTCACATTAATAAAATAAAAACAGATTGTTAGAATTTCTCATGAAAATGTCTGCCTTATTTGCTGCTCAAACAAAACCACATTCCATGGAAACATACATGTACAGTTCTCATGTACTTTGGGACAAGACATTCCAGTTACATTCCGTATCATTTTAAAGGTGGAGGATAGACAATGAATCACAGTTTTTTTTTCTTTTCCTATAACTTGACCTACTTCTATATAACAAAGATCACCTGAATTTTACAAGTGTTAATGGTAGTAACTACAAATTGCCCTTAAGCACCACTATTTCAAAATCAGAAATTTGTAATGTTAGTTCAAGTTTAGATCTCTTAAGGGACAGAAATAAATAGCTGTATAATCCATTGATGTTATTGTATCAGAATGTTAGACACAAGATCACATAATCATTAACTTTCTTAGTTTTATGAAACTTTTCTAAACTGAAATGTTCTTGTTTTTCTATTCTGCAGCTTGTTGCCAAGGTAGGTGATACAAAATCTTCTTTTTGCACATATTCACATTTTTTCAAAGTGTGTTGTGAATGAAATAAACCAATGGTATATTTTCTAGGTAACACATGCCCTAAGTATCCAACAGAATTGGTATTTCTGCTTGACATGTCCAATTCGGTTACACCACAGATGTTTCAAAGCATGAAGAGTATCATGACATCATTACTGCAGGAAGTAACTGTAAGTGAAAGCAACTGCCCCTCTGGGGCTCGTGTGGCAGTCCTCTCCTACAACTCCAAAACAAGGTATCTTATCCATTTCAGTGACTTTAGCAAGAAGAGCAAATTGCAGAACGAAATTGCAAATATAACCTTCCAGAGATCTGGTTCAGCCAACGTTGGGGCTGCAATGAGATTTGTTGCAAGAAATGTTTTCAAACGAGTTCGTTCAGCTAACTTATTAAGGAAAATTCCTATTATTTTGACTAGTGGCCATAGTGAGGATGACATTTCCATCATGACAGCTGCCTTGGAATATAAAGCATTAAGTATCACCCCAGTGTTTTTAACTTTCGATGACAATCCCAGCCTTAAAAAGGTCTTCATGGTAAGAATGTATACTTACTTTTTATAAGGGTTCACAAATAAAATAGTTTCTTTCTATTACAATTTTTATAAACAAATTACAGAGTCTTTAGCCAGGAGTAACATATTTTAAAGTAAATCAAAACTCAAAAGGTGGTTGTTCAGTTTTGTAGCATTCTACATAATGAAAATGCAGATTATGATTTTATTACAGTGGTCTAAAGTGCTTGTAGAATTCTTGCATCTTTATTTGAATGTCATATATTTTTTCCTGGAAGTGTCATTTAGCACATGTTTATACTCTGCAGTATTCCAGAATTATGGAGATACAGATAGACTTAAACAGGATAGCAGAGAACATATCTCTATATCTATATCTATATATCAACAGGAGAAAACATGATTCAGAAGCAAAATCTGCTAGGTCTTCAGTTGCATATTTGTGCTGTGTAAAAATCAAGGTTGTCCAGGTTCTGAGAGCTTTACTGAAATACGTGATTGTTACAAAATGCAGATGCACACAGTATAGGTCTTGTGCTGAAATTATGATGTTAAAGCATAGGGTGATCGACAGACACTATGGTCCTTGGATCCATGCCTTTGTCCACAGAATTTCATTGGTTCTCAGGGGTATGGTGTCACATTTCAAAACATGGGCATACTGAGACAACTGCCTCATATTCATTGCAACCCTCTTCTCCTAGCACATAATTCTTCTGCTTGTGAGAAATGCATCTATATCAGTAACCTGGAATCCATGCTCTTTCATGCCACAGTCAGCAATCCTGACAAAGAGGAGATTGCCAGCACAAACACCAGACCATCCATATCACATAGCCAAGCACAACACACATCCACCTATGCAGAGGTCCTCAATAAAAGCTTACCTAAACAGCAGAGACCTCCATAACACACACACAAACATTCCACATGCAACATCAAATATATCACAGACAGCAAACAGCACACCAGTGTCTCACAAACACAGCCCATAAGGCATAACAATAAACCAACACAGCCCATAAGGCAGAACAATAAACCAAAACATATTAATCATTGGCGACTCCATTGTGAGACACACCGATGTCCCCCCTCACCAGGCTAGGCAAGGAGAAGATCACGGTCGGTTGTCTGTCAGGTGCCATAATCCCCCACATCATCCATGCACTTAAGTCTCTCCACAACAGGTACAGGCATGACTCTGTCATTGTCCATGTTGGTGTGAATGATTTGAGATGTTCTTCCCTGGACTATATGAAGAGAGACATGATTGAGCTCTCAGAGAATGTGTCTCAGGCAGGTATAACCTTAGCCCTAAGCAGTAACTAACCTTCACCAAGAATGACACCACAATACCAACCAAAAATAATTGACTTCAACAATTGACTTAGTTTCTGGTGTCATTCCAAGGGGATCCAGTATCTGTCTGCCTGGGATGACATGGTTGACAGGCCTTAATGCTTTGCCAGAGATGGCCTCCACTTGTCTCCCCTGGGATTATGGATTCTGGCCAAGAGTCTTGCTTCCCCCATTGTTCTTTTTTAGGCAATGTCCCAAAGACAAATCTTACAACATAAAAGATCTGTCACAAAGCAAATTGAAGGTCATGCTACTTAATGCTAGGAGCCTTAACCATAAAATGCACTCACTGGAAGCTCTCTTCACACTAGAAGATGCAGACATCTGTGCAGTCACAGTAACTTGGTTCAAATCTGCGGAGAGCACCCCATGCCTTACCAGGCTATACCTCATTCCACACATTCTGACCCCAAAATGAGGTTGGGAAGACTAAGGGTGGTGCAGTCTCTATCTTCATTAATGACAAGCACACCTCCAGACTGGTTTGCCAGCATGACGCACTAGAACTGCTCCAGGTGCAATTGACAATTGGCAAGACACCCATCCAAGTTATAGCCAGATATAGACCCCATTCCATGACTCAGGACGCCCACTCTTCCTACCTGGACCTACTTGAATCCATCAAGGTACCCCCTAACACCCTGATCCTTGGTGACTTCAACTACCCCACCATAGACTGGGTGAACTATTCTTGCACTAATGTACTCACCCAATGATTCCTTGACTTCATTAGTTCTAACACACTAGATCAGCTCATCCCATCCCCCATAAGGGGAGATAACATTCTGGACATGGTTCTCACCAACATAGGTGACCACTGCTCCCCCCCACTAGTAAGTTCTTCCCTGGGGAGATCAGACCATCAGTCTGTCTCATTCGAAGTTTCTATCCCGCTTCTCAAAATTTGACTACAGCCTCCTAAGGTTGGGTATCAGTAGCTTCACACCACTTCCCCCATCAGAGGATGGAGACAACTATGCTGAGCAGTGCCAGTGCAGTATACAAGTACTTGTACAACTGCATGGACTCAACCTTACCCAACTGAATTAAAACCTGCTCCTCAAGGAAACACAAACCTGTTTGGTGGACATGCTCTATCAACAGGCTTTACAACAAAAGGAAGAAACTGTTATCTAAGGTTGAAAAGGTATAAATTCCCAATTAGAAGAACTTCCTTAGCCTCAACAAGAAAATTAGATCACTAGTGAAAACCTGCAAGGTCAATTATGAATCAAAACTAGCCTCCAAAACAAAGGGTAACCACAAAGCCTTCTTGAGTTACATCAGGAATCTCCATGGCAAAGCTCAGGTTTGTTCTGAATTAGTTCTTAATGGTACCACTTACACTGATCCTGTTGACTTAGCCAATCTGCTAGCAGATACACTGAATATAAAAAGTGTACACACCCCTGTTAAAATGCCAGGTTTTTGTGATATAAAAAAATGTGACCACAATAAATCATTTCAAAATTTTTCCCACCTTTAATGTAACGTATAACCTGTACAATTCAACTGAAAAATAAACAAATCTGTTAAGGAAAAAAATATAAAAAATAAAAAACGTACAATAAGCTGGTTGCATAAGTGTGCACACCCTTAAACTACTACTTTGTTGAAGCATCATTTGATTTAATTACAGCATTCAGTCTTCTTGGGTAGGAGTCTATCAGTATGGCACATCTCGACATGGCAATATTTGCCTACTCTTCCTTGCAAAAGTGCTCCAAATCTGTCAGATTGCAAGGGCATATTTTGTGCACAGCCCTCTTCAGGTCACACCACAGATTTTCTATTGGATTTAGGTCTGGGCTCTGGCTGGGCCATTCCAAAACATTAATTTTCTACTGGTGAAGCCATTCTTTTGTTGGTTTGGATGTATGCTTGGGGTCATTGTCATGTTGAAAGGTGAAATTCCTCTTCATTTTCAGGCATCTAGCAGACACGTGAAGGTTTTGGGCCAAAAGTGACTGGTATTTGGAACTGTTCATAATTCTCTCCACCATGACTAAAGCCCCAATTCCAGCTGAAGAAAAGCAACCCCAAAGCATGATACTGCCACCACCATGCTTCATTGTGAGGATGGTGTTCTTGGTGATGCAAAGTGTTGTTTTTGCGCCAAATGTACCTTTTGGAATTGTGGCGAAAAGGTTCAGCCTTGGTCTCATCAGACCATAGCACATTTTTCCACATGCTTTTGGAAGACTTGATGTATTGTTTTGCAAATTTTAGCCAGGTCTGTATGTTTTTCTGTGTAAGAAAAGTCTTCCATCTTGCAACTCTACCCCATAGTCCATACATATGAAGAATATGGGAGATTGTTGTCACATGTAGTACACAACCAGTACTTGCCAGAAATTCCTGCAGCTGCTTCAGTGTTACTGTAGGTGTCTTGGCAGACTCCTTGACCAGTTTTCAATATTGTCTTTTCATCAATTTTGGAGAGATGTCCAGTTCCTTGCAACATCACTGTTGTCCCATATTTTCCTCCATTTTTTTGATGACTGTCTTCACTGTGTTCCATGGTATATCCAATGCTGTGGAAATTTTTTGTACCCTTCTCCTGACTGATACCTTTCAACAATGAGATCCCTTTGATGCTTTGTAAGCTCTCTGTGAACTATGGCTTTTGCTGTAGCAGGCAACTGATTAAATGTCAGGAAAATACTACTAGGACAGCTGAACTTTATTTAGGGTTAATCAGAGTCTCTGTAATTGATGGTAGGTGTGGACCCAAAAAGACTGAATGTTGTAATTAAATCAAAAGGTGTTTCAACAAACTATTAGTTTAAGGGTGTGCACACTTATGCAACCAGCTTATTGTACGCTTTTTATTTTTTATATTTTTCCCCTAACAGATTTGTTTGTTTTTCAATTGAATTGTACAGATTATAGGTCACATTAAAGGTAGGAAATATTTTGAATTGATTTATTGTGGTCTCATTTTTTTATATCACAAAAACATGGCATTTTAACAGGGGTGTGTACACTTTTTATATCCACTGTAGGTTCAGTGCAAGCTTCACCCCACTGTACCCTGCCAAAGGCCCATTTGACATCCCTGATACTTGTCCCTCACCTCACATCTCCATAGATCAAGTGTTAAATGCCCTATCCAAGGCAAAGAACACAGCTTCCATGGAACCTGATAGTATCCCAGGCTGTATTCTGTACCAACTCCAGTAAGAACTAGCTTCGCCATTGAGCACCCTATTCAACCACAGCCTAATTACAGGTTTCATTCCAGCAGAGTGGAGAACTGCCACTATCATCGCCTTGCACGAAGGTGGTGCCACTACTGACCCTGGAAACTATCCCCTCATTAGTTTGACAAGTCTGATCTGTAAAGCCATAGAGCATATTATTATGGACCTCATAAACAAGGACATAGGCAATCTCCAAGCACTTTCTCCCACCCAGTTCAGATTTGTCAAGGGCAGATCTTGCCTGTTGAACCTGGTTGACTTTTTTGAGACTGTCTCCAAGGCCCTAGATAAGGGAAAATCAGTACATACAAATTAGCTTGACTTGACCAAAGCCTTTGATACAATCCCCCCGGGTATCATAAAAAAGCTAACACAGCTTGATGTAAATCCCTATCTCATCAGGTGGGTGGCCAACTGGCTCATTGGTACATCCCACACAGTCTAAATAGGTGCCTCCACCTCCAAAAACAGACCTGTCACTAGTGGTGTTCCCCAGGAATCTGTCCTGGGACCCCTACTGTTTGGCATCTACTTTTCAGAGGTTCAGACAAAGACACAAGTCTGTGGCTGACCAGGTTTGCAGATGACTGTAAGTTGGGTGCTGACACTGACCCCCCAAATGATGTTAACATACTACAAGAGGGTCTCACAGCAGCAAATGACTGGTGCCAATGTCATGGCCTTAAGTTAAATGCAAAAAAAAGTATTATTATTCCATTCAGCAAAAACACGGGCCCTACTGATTACCACATCAACGGTGATCCCCTAAACACACAACTTGTGGTGACAGAATTGGGTACACAGATTGACAACAATTTCACATTTGACCGTCATGTACTGGCAGGGGTCAGGAAAGCCTTTTACTTGGTTCATCTCATAAGTAAAGGAATTGCATCCTGAAAAAAGGAGGTTATTACCTCTCAGTATTCCTCCCTCATTAGGTCAATAATTGAGTACAATGCCCTGTTTGGTATGTACCTCTCCAAACAACTGCACCAGCTGTAAAGGCCACAGAAATACCTCACAAAGAGGATCCACGGCATCCAACATCTGTCCAATGTGGACAGGCTCAAATCACTATCACTCTACTTGGTATCATACACATTGCTTAGAGGTGATCTGTGTCTCGCCTACAAGGCAATCTCGGACCCTGGCCTTCTAGAGAAGCTCCATATCTGTAAGTCTAGCTCCTCATGCATTACCCACTTGAAAGGGCTAAGTCTAATATGCAACATTAACAAAACCTGCTGGAGAGACAGATTTTCTACCAGAGGCAGCCCAGTCTCTGGAATTGACTTTCCATACACGTCAAACAGAGTATGTTGCTGACCCTCTTTCAACCACAGTTTTGATGAGTGGATGGGAAACCCCAAATTTGCCGCAGGGGTTCCACCTGTGTCCCTCATTGACAAGGGTGACAGGTGCTGACTGAAGTTTCTTTTTTGAGGATAAACTCTTGGCTAGGCTTGCAAGGGTCCAGGGCCATTAGTCTAATAATCTCCTTTGATCCTATGGCACCAAGCAGACTGAAATATACAATGTGCACACAAATGACTCACTCTTACTTCTCAACCATCCAGATTTTCACAGAATGTCCAGATTTTTGCCTCGTATTTATGGTCTGTTCCTCATCAAATGTGTGGCTTTCCATCAAATCACTGAGGATTGAAATCACAAAATAATGACACACATTTGAGTTTCAGACTTTGTGCCCTTCACAAAATACATGCTAATACAAATCCTGTTATTCTAGCAGATTTCTAAGTTTATGAAAGCAATATTTAAAATATGTCCCTATTTTTGGCCTTTGCCACCACCCTACATCCATAAATGTTGGCTTTGTCCAGATTTTGGTGCTAAAAGATTGAGAGATATAGAATTACTAAACAAGTCACTAACTGAAGCTTGGCCTCAAGACCAGGCAGACCATTTGCTCTGTTACCCTGGGCTATGGGCCTACACCAGCCACAGCCAATAACAGTCCTCACACTGAACGTCAGCAGCGGAAGGTTTTGTGCTGAGCTGCCCAGGCCACTTTCATGTTTTACTCCTTGTTCAATGTCTTCCCATAGTAACGGCACTTCTGTACTCTGGTCACCATACATCAAGTACAAGAAAATCTTACTCTATTTATTGTTCCACCTGTGAGCCCTGCCACCTTCAGTGTCTTCAAAAGCCATTGCCATTCACTAGGTTACAATCTAGAGAAATATGGCAGACAGTCATGCACGTTGCTGCTCTTGGCACATGATGCATGTCATCTGGCATCTAGTTAGTATGATCAGTCACAGTGCCTCTGTTGCACAGCATGAATATGTTAAGATGTGAAGTGTAGCATGGAGAGAGTGCCAAGCTCCGCAGTGCCTACATATGTCACTAGCTTTGCTCTTCAGCACCTCTCTAAGCTACACCATACTTTCCCCCATATCCCATGGGGTCATTGACATGCCAGGCATGATGAATGAACTTTGCAGGTAGTAATGTGAGTGCTTGAAGCTGATGTAAAGCATGGCACAGGGGGATGATATTAATGTGCAATTCATCAACAGTAAGCCAAAATAGCTACACTAAGGGTCTCAAAATTGTGAGACAAAAGCAGCCACACCCATTGTTAGCCTCATCTTGCTACAGAAGACTGCAGAACAGTAAACTGTAGAGCCACTACCCCTAAGGTAGACCTCAATTACTAGAAGCAAGACAAGCTTAAAGACAGGTAAGTAAATGGGAACTGGTACTGTTTTTCAGTTTTGCTGTATTACTAATGCTTTACTTATGTTTTGCTTGTTTGATACTCTAGAGGAGTATGATAATAGGTGCAAATGACAACAGTGTAAGTATTTACTGTATGGAGTACTCTAACATGGATGGAGTCAACTGTCGTGGCAGGAAAAGAGGAGGTGATGTATTATGAAAGGTTATAACTGTACTGGGGTTTGTTTCCTTGTTTACTATGCAGGGAATGCAGTCTAATATTTAGGCCAAGAACTTGTTGTGCCCCACTCTGTATTGATATACAAGTGTTGGGAGGTGTTCTGTTTGCTGATAATTAGCCTCAGAGCTGTGGAAGGATATGCGCTATGGCATACTATTTGGAAAGAACCTCTGCCAAGCCTGTAGTATAACTGTTTGAATCTTATGTGTTACATGTCTGTCTCTTGAGACTATTAATGCTGTAGCCATGAGTGTGGTTGTGTAAGGTAAGCTTGCATGTGTGTCTGAGAGCCAACCAACACACTGTAGGGGTTATCACAGAGTGGACTTGTTTTCCACATCCCTCCATGGAAGTTGTTGGACCATGTCAGTCACATCTTATGCTGAGACTGTAGCAATTCCAAAAATATGCACGTTATTATACTTGTAATCCTCAAGTGTACATGGAGGTATTATGTTTACCTCTGTGGCATATAGTACTACAGATGACAAGAGCTGACTGCCACATAGGTGGCATCCATATACAGAGGTAGTCCCTCATCATTTTTGCTACAGGATATGGGTCTTGCTAACACATTTTTATGTGGCGCTGAGGAGGGCTATATTGTGCATGACCTAGTAACTGGCTACACACATAGTTCTTTTCAGTTGCAGGTTTGTTATCCCCAAAGGGGATTGGCTCCATAAAAGTAAATAAATGGTGGTCTACTAGCAGAGTAACCATATGTAAAGGGGTCCAGACAGTTCAAGAATCCACAGTGCTGGACATCAGTGCTGAATTGCACATGGCACCATGAATATCCACTGGTGATACCCCAAGTTTGTTTGTCAGAACATGTGGTACCATCCACAGTACTTTTCCACTTTAGTGTCTTAGAACTTATAAGCCTGGCATCTCTGTTTTTACAGGAACATTGGAATTAATGGTGCAAAGGCCATCTATTTAAAGTATGGTAAACTTAATTTTTACATAGTACTCCATTATATAAAAATAGCTCCACTGGTCTGCGGGTGTTGGTGAAGGGTTCATCCTTAGATTGGACAATGTTTTGATGTTTTCACAAGTGCTGTATTATCTATTTACTCCACAGCAGACAGAGGCCTTTCTGATGTCAGGGAACTGACTGGACCTGATGAAAATGACAGCCAAAGCCCAGTACCATCAGGGGTTAGGGTGTCAGTGACAGACTTATTTTTATTTGATTATTTTATTTTATTTTACATTTGATAACCGGGGTTGTCTGACTGAGCCAAAAAGGCCCCTTTTCAGCAGAGGCCTGGGGAGAAAAGCTCCACACAGAATAATAATTACAGATACATTTAGATATTTAGACATGATCAATATACACACAAATTACAATAGACATATTTTTACAGTGATATGCAGCACATCAGCAGTTACAGTGGAGAGAAGAAACAATAAAACAATTTCAAAATAAAGGTAATTAATAGATTTGTGGTGTACAGATGAAATTTGGAACATAGGTAGAATACATACATAGTGCATATATACAGTACATACATTGTACATTAGCCAAAGTTTGTGAGTAAGAGTGAGAACTGTTATCAAGTACTCTGGGCTTAGTATGATGATCACATGATGATGATCACATCCCCATCCCCTTCCACAGACACAGCTCTTCTGCCTGTGCAACCCACTCCACAGACACAGGATGCCACTCATGGACTGACACATCAGATCAAGGGAGTGGCCTTTTCTCTAGAGGCAGAGTCATTCTTGGCTGCTGCTAGTTCCATTGAGTGAATTGATGACATCAGGAGACAACATGCTGCCGGCCAAACATGTGATGAGTGCAGCTGCCTTCCTGAGTTGAGTGTTTCCATGGCTCCCACTCAGTATTTGTGCAGAACCATAGCACAGGACAGGCAGATATCAATATTGCCATAGCTGAGCTGGCCAGACTAGTATGGGGTTTGTGTGAAGACAGCTGAAATGCCTGAATCAATTGTGCACTTTTAAAGAGAGGCAGCACAGGGATTCTAAATGCTACAGGTGTCCTTGTGCAACTGCTCATCGTGATCACCACTCTTCCCGCGGCCAGTCCACTTATGGCTACACCTATGCATACACCTATGTGGAGGTCTGTTACACAGAGAAAATAAGAAAGAAAAATAAGGGTTTTCATTTCTTGATCTGATTTTAAGTTAATTTTAATAGTCTGTATCTGCTTTAGCTAAGGTCTCTAAGCCTATATTAGTAATTCCAATACATAGTTGCACTGCATTGTTGCCATTGAAGTGGTTTAACTATTATTATTAAACCCAAGTTTAATCCTTATGTAAATGTGAATGTCAGGCTTGTTCAGGACTTGTCTTTGCATTAAAGCAGTTCCAGGCCAGTCAGCTCAGAACTAAGGGCTAATTGTTTATCCTTGCCACCCACCCTGTTGTTTGTGTTCTTAAACCCAGTGGATCTGCTGTTGGTTGCAATAATTTAGCCCCCCCCCACCTTAAACTACTCTCCAGGCTAAAATACATTTGATAAAACTGCTTAGTATTGAGTGTATTGATACAGATTGCACTGATTTTAGTATCAAATGATTGAGTTTTTTTTTTAAATATAATTAGTTTACTTATTCTTGTTGATGACAGAAAAAGGTTTCCAAGCTAGTTATTTTGTGTGGACATTTAAATACTCAATAGCAAGTCCACCCAAACATTATTCTAAAACCAAACTACAAGCAGACAAGCAGTTATAGTAATCCCTGCACCCAGAATCATTCCTGTCAATATCATGTGCCAGCACTTCCTCACAACTTCTGTAGCCAGCATGAATAAGATGGGTATCTTGAGAAGGTGTAAGAACTGTCTTGTGCTGACAATCATCTGTTACTCAAATAGCATAACACAGTGTGTTAGAGCTGTAAATATATAATATTCTTGGAGGCAAAAATCACACACACAGTAAACTCAGACACCAAAATCATCACGAATACACCACATATCACACCTCTCCAAGGCCATCACAATTTGATAACCGGGGGTGTCTGACTGAGCCGAAAAGGCTCATATACATATACATTACACATATAATCCACCAAATATTGAGGTATTAAAGATTAACTTGCCAAAGGCCTCCAAAACACAACATAGCCACAAGGCACTCTCAGCAAGTTAAACCTAACTCCTCACATAGCACAAGGAGTCCCAAAGTCACAGGTGCTGAGCCTGTAAGGTAGGCATCACCCCAACCAAACATTCTTGTTATGGGTGACTTCATTGTAAAACATACCAATGTGCTTCTTACCACACTGAGAAAGGAAAGAGTGTTGCTTGTCTTGTGCCAGGATCCATCAGATCACATATGCACACCAGTCCTTGAACAAAAGTACCAGCGTGACTCTGTAATAGTTCATGCTGGTGTCAATGACTTCAGATGTACCTCCCTGGAGTACTTGAAGAGAGACATGATAGAGCTCTAAAGTATGTGTCCAAGGCAGATATAACCTAGCACTGACCGGCAGTCTAACTTCTCCAAGGGTGATGCCACAATATGAGCAAAACATAATCGACTTCAATAATTGGCTTAGTATTTGATGTCATTCAAAGTGGGTCCAATATTTGTCAGCCTGGGAGAATATGATTGACAGACCACGCTGCTTCACCAGGGATGGCCTACATCTGCCCCCTTTGAGGTTTTGATTATTGGCAAAAACATTGTCCACCACCACAGTGTATTTTTTAGGCATTGCCAACCTGATAAAGTTGCTAACATAAAACAAGCAAAGGAAAATAAGAAGGTGTTGCTGATCAATGCTAAGAGCCTAACACAAAACTTCACTCCCTGCACGCCCTTCTCGCCCGTCACCCTGGAGGACACTGGCCTCTGTGTAGTGACTGAGACATGGTTTAAAATAGCAGAGAGCACTCCGGCCGTGCAAGGCTATAATGCCTTCCACATGTTTAAACCAGCTATTGTGTAGGAGTGGAAAAAGGTGAAAGTGTCTCAATCTACATCCGGAAGAGACTCACATCAAGGCAGGTAAAGAAGCATGATGCACTAGAGCTTCTTCATGTCCAAGTAACCATCAGAAAGGTCCTGTACCATATATTAACTAGCTATAGAACTCCAGCTATGACAAAAGAAAAACACAATGCCTATCTACAAGAACTAGAATCACTCAGTATTAAACCCAATACCATTTTCCTAGGCAATCTAAACTATCCAACTGTAGCCTGGGAAACCTAAACCACCACTAGTGCTCAAGCACAGATATTGCTGGATTTTATTAATACAAATGCCCTGCAACAATTACTCAGAGTACCCAGTAGGGGGAATAACTTCTTGAATCTTGTCCTTACTAACACGAGAGCTTCTTGCACCATCTCTTGTGTATCTTCATCACTTGTTAGGTCTGAACATAAAAAGTCTCCTTCAAAATAAAGCTGAAACTAAAGATCCCTTCCATCCATGGTACCTTTACAAGTTTCTTTAAGACAAAATACCTACTCCTAACTGGTACAACGGTAATCTTCAAATCCCCACCAAATCCAATTAATTCCACTAAGTACACAGAAATGTACACCAACATATAGTATACCAGTATGCAAACAGCTGCGTAAATGCAACTGCATCCCACAGAGACAAGTGCAGGGCAAGCAAAAGAAACAAATCCACGTGGACGAGCCATAATATCAACAAGCTTTGTAATAAAAGGAAAATAATTTTTACCAAAAGTCAGAACAGCAATTTTAAGAATGTTATAGAGTCCTTATCACTGAAATAAACAAACAGATGAGAACCTTAGTAAAATGCAGCAAAGCCAGTTTTGAGGTTTAAATAGCTACCCAAGCCAAAAACAATGAAAAGGCATTTTAGTTATGTTCGTAATCTCAAAAGCAGTGTGCAGCAATGCCCTGAGCTGATCGTGAACTATGTTTCCTACAATGAGATTGAAGATACAGTGAATCTACTAGCCAATAAATTTAGCTTAACTGTGCTCCTGTCTCCCCTTCGTCTGTCCTCAAAATGTAACTGAAACTGGCTTGCCTCCAGCTATCACCAAAGATCAAGTCCTAAAAATGCCATCAAAAGCTATAAATACTGTATCCATGTGTTCTGACAATATTCCTGGATGCATCTTAAATAGCATGAAGCAGGACTTAGCCCCACCCCTAACAATACTGTTCAGTTTCAGCCTCCATTCAGGTTTTCTACCAAGTAAATGGAGAACAGCTACTGTCATTCCACTGCATAAGGGACGACTTTCAACAGACCCGGGAAATTACTACCTCATAAGTCTGACCAGCCTCATATGCAAAGCCATGGAAAGACTTATTATGGAACTTAATCAGTAAGGACATGGGGAACCTCCAAACACTGGACTTGTCTCAGAATGGATTCATCAAGGACAGATCCTGCTTATTCAACCTGGTGGATCTTTTGAAAAGGTCAACAAAGCAACCAATAAAGGCAAAGTAGCACACATCATATACTTCAACCTGGCCAAAGCCTTTGACACAGTCACCCACTCAGGCATAGTAGAAAAGCTACATAAACTGGGAATAAAGCTCTAGGTCTCCTGCTGGACTGCCAACTGGCTCACAGATAGGAAGCAAATAATCAAAATAGTAGAAGTTACCTTCACAAAGACACCAGTCACAACTGGAGTCCCCCAGGGGTTTGTGCTGAGACCTCGCTTGTTTGACATCTGCTTTTCTGAAGTAAAAGTCAATACTAAAAGGTTCTAGCTGACTAAGTTTGCATATGATTGCAGGCAAGGAGCTTTCACTAAATCCCCAAATGACTTATCCATCTTGCAGAAAAGTTTATCCCAAACAAATAACTAGTGCCAAAATCAGAGAAAAAAACTATGGAAAGTCATCTACCCCAGGGAACTACCACATTGGCAGTATTTACAAAGTTGATTGGGATTTGAGAACTTATGTGGACAGCGACCTAACTTTTTACCAACATGTTTATGGTTGTAAGAAAGTCCTTCTATAATGCACAGCTTATAAACAAAGGGACTGTGTCTAGATCTAGAGATGTTATTGTTCCCGTTTACTCAGCGCTCATTAGGCCATCCATTGAATATAATGCCCCCTTTGGCATGTGTCTGTCCAGAGACATGCAACAACTGCAAGGTCCAAAGTGATGTCTTACAAAAAGGATAAAAGGCCTAAACAATATGTCCTACATGGACCAACTCAAAGCTCTGTCACTATACTCAGTATCTTACAGACTGTTAAGAGCTGACCTGTGTCTGGCATACAAAGCATCCTCCGACCCATTGCTGATGGATTTACTGCACATCAGCAAGTCAAATGGCATAAAAAGTAATTAGTCTAGGGACCTAAACCTCTTCTGTAATATCAAAAGAATGGTTTGGAGGGACAAGTATATATCTCAGAGGGTACCACTGCTGTGGAAGAGAATCCACATCCACATAAAGCAAAGCTCATCCGTGTCCATATTCAAGCACAACTTAGCTTTATGGATGAGAAATAGAAAATTTACCCCAGGACTTCCCCTTGTACTACTAATGAACAGAGGTTCCTAAATGTTTTATCCCATGCATGGGGGGAGGGTCCCCACAAATTATCTACAGTATGACCCAGGTTATTCTCATTAGGGGCTATATAAAATTATTGACCATGGGATGGGTAAGGCCAATCTATAACCCAATCGAATAGGCTATTTTGATCACAAAAAAGGTAACTTGGCTAGATGTAAAATAGCCTACTAGGGCAGCAAGCCTAGTTCTTACATATGAACGTCTGAACCTCCGCCACTGGTGGGGAAGCCCCCCTCAGAAAAGGAAGGGCATGGCCTCAAACCCATAGTGCAACCACCTTTATACCACCATCCAGTACTGAGGGCACTTTGAGGCACTGTGTAAGTGTACAGAAATGCTGTGTTAATGTAGAAACCACCAGTAGCACATTCCACTGCTCATGGTCACACTGCATTTCATGTGGATCATGCTTCTTCCCTTCCCATAAGAAGGCACCCCCCACACTCCCATGGATCAGGATATGTACAGTCAGCATATACATGCGTTGTTGGTACCCTAGACCTGCCAACAGATGTCAGGAAAGAGCTGCATCATCTGCTGGATCAGTGTCCATTCACATATCCATATACACACAGTGTTAACCCTCACCCACTCCCACAAACACATACTACTTTCCACTGACTCATTGCCTTGCACACATCTGCATATGCTGACAGCTGTACCCTGCCCTAACTACTCTGTTACCTAGGTAGCCTGTGTCTGATGCATAGCATGGCCACTGTATGCATCATATAGCACAACATGTGTGGCCACTGTATGCATCATGCAACACAACTTGCATGGCCACTGTATGCATCATTTAGCACAACTTGTATGGCCACTGTACGCATCATATAGCACAACTTGTGTATAGTATTGCATGCACATAGCTCTCAACTGCTCAGATTTTTCTGAATGTCCAGATTTTTGCTTCATATTTTTGGTCTGCTCCTTGTAAAATTTGTTGTTTTCTGGTTTTGAAGTCACTAAATAATGACATATATTTGAGTTTCAAACTTTATATCCTTCAGAAAAAAAGCATATTGAGACAAATCCTGTTATCCTGTCAACTTTTGAAGTTTATAAAAGCAATATTTAAAAATTATCCCTATTTTTGTACCTTTGTCCCCCCATTACTTTAGGTTTTGCCCAGAGTACATGTGCTGAGAGGTTGAGAAGTATGTGGATGCATCATTTTAGTCTTCTAAAGTATGCTTATTCTGGCCCATAGTTGTAAACCAGATTCTGCATCTTAGTCAGTGTCATGATGCCCTGTCCTCACCTCCCCTCATGTAGTCTTCCCCTGCAGCTGGATCCTCCAAAACTCATCAGTGACCTCATTACTTTCCTCTCAGATGTCTCTGGCCTGATTTGACTGTTTGCATATTATCATGTTGTGTAATATTGCACACACTGCAAAGATTTTACTGCATTTTCTCACTCATACTGCTTGGCACCACCAGAGACATCTAGGGCAGTCCAACCACACCCTCAACAGTAATGTGAGTTTGCGGCAGGACAGTGTTGTGCACATTCTCTGCCATGGTCTGTGGGTTTCTAGTTTGTGTCATTAGCCATGGCTCCTGGGATTATCAGGAATCATCAATAAGATGTCCTTGTGGAAACCACCCCACAAAGACTACTGGTATAAGAATGATGTAAGTCACATGTGTGCCAAATGTGGGGAGTCATGGACACTTCCTGGATAACTTGATGTAACGTATATTTTTGCAGACCACTTGGCAGTTGATGGAGTATAATATTTAAAAAAATACACTTCAGCTCCAGACTAATTAGACAATACGATTATCTGGTACTCCTCCATATCCAAATTAAGATTAGCAACAACCCCTTATTAAATTGCTGCTAATGATAGGACCTCGTACATAACTGGTAAGGAGCTCCCATGTATTAAGCCAAACATCATTCTCCTAGGGAAAGTCAACTACCTCGCAGAAGACAACCACAAAACCTTCTTTCCCTATGTTAGAAACTACAGAAACAAGCCCAGCACTGTGCGTGGCTAACAGTAAATGATATCATATACTTGGACCCAAAGGACATAGCCAATGTAATATCAGATACATTTAGCTCTGATTTCCCCCCTCCTCTATTCTCCTCTCCTACATTCCCAGATGTCATACTGATATCTACAGCCCTCCTCAAATCTCACATGAACAAATACTCTGTGTGTGTGTCTCTCTCTCTCTCACTCAAACTAATGCAGTCTGTTCTCCTTAACCCTCTTTTCAATTGGAGCTCTTTTGGCTTCTGCTCTGATGTACTCATTTCTTTGTTTGTCTCACAGTGTCTACTCTAGCACCCGTCTGCTCTGCCTTCACTGCCCACGTTTCTGTTCCATATAGAAGTACTGGTGACACTGCTGTTTTGTACACCTTATATTTCAGCTTCCTGGCATTCTTTTGTCACACACTACCCCTGACACTCTGTGCAAGTTGGCTGCAGCCCCTCTGATTCTTGCTTCCTCATTCAGACTTCTCTTCTCCTCAACCACCCATCCCAGGTACTCAAAGATGTTAAGATGTTCTACTACTTTCCCTTCTGTCTCACTTTTCAGTTTCTGATTTCCCACATTTGCTGCCATGACAACTGATTTGTCTGTATTCAGTTTCATCCCATGTGCCTTTAGTTTTGCATTTCATTCCATTCACCTATTATACTCTGAAGTTCCTGTTCAGAAATCTGCTTATAATACATCATCTGCATATAGCATCTTTGTTTAATTACTCTTCCAGCCTGTTTGCTAATGTAGACCATATGAACAGCAGTGAGCTCAGATCTGAACCCTGATGCACACCCATGCCCCCTGCAAACCTTTCTGTGTTTCCAAATACGGTTCATACTTGTGTTATTTGTTCCTTGTACATAATCTGTATTAATTCTTCTAATGTTTGAAGGACTTCAAACCATTGCAGGACTGCCCAAATCAGCTTTCTTGGGACTTTGTCATCTGTTTCCTTAATGTCTCTGAATGCTCATTTGGACTCTTTCCTCATTTCTGTCTTCTTCTCCCACTATCTACCTCACTGCAAACATCAGTTCCCTTGTGCTGCATCCTAATTTAAATCTGAACTGCTCGCCTCCCATCTTACTTTCTACTGCTGTGAGTGTTCATTGATCAGTCACTCTCTCCAGCAGTTTCATGCAGTGTGGCAGGAGGTTAATATCCCTACACTGCATATCCCTTTTGTTTTTGCACGCTGGCACTAGTATTCTTATTCTCCATTAATATGAGATATGCCTTTCGTGCCATACTACAATGAGTACTACAATGAGTACCCTCGAGTGCCATTTCTCCTCTACTTTCCCCAACGTCTTGATCAGATCTGATTTGACCTAATCTGAGCCTGCTGCTTTCCCTGAATTCACTTTCCTTACTTCTTCTTCTTCTGCTAGGCTGGACTCTTCTTCCTCTTTCATTGTGGGCTTTGTATGGGACAGTGCAATTTCTGTGAGGTTTTCTTCATGTAGAAGCTGCTGGAAGTAATCCTTCTATCTGTTGATATTCTGTGCTCCGATGTTCAGCTTGTTGTTATCCCTTATGAATGGTGATGTCTGATGCCTGCCTTCCTCATCATTCTGTCTTTGCCTTGCAACCTGATAGTTTTGTGATGCCATCTGCTGAGTCACTCTCTAGAAGCTGGTAGAGGCCACTGATGCCTTGTTCTTTGTTACTGTCACTACTCTCTTAGTCTCCCTTAGTCTCTGATAGCCAGCCAGCAGTCTTTCCTAGCCTGGTCCAGCCTTTTAAGGTCCATCATTTTCCTGCACACAAAGACTGTGTTACTGTGTTCCTAAAATGTTGTTAGTTTCTTGCATTCCTTTAAGTCTTAGTTTGCTTGTTATTTTCTGCAAGTTATCCATTTTTTATTGCACTTCTGTTTCACTGGCATTTAGTAAAGGTCCGATATCATTGACAGATTTTAAATGTAATATTTCTCAAGTATGCAAGACATAACCTAGCTGCTGGAATAACAGGATTTACACTATCATGCATTTT
Organism: Protopterus annectens; assembly: GCF_019279795.1. Classification (NCBI taxonomy): domain Eukaryota; kingdom Metazoa; phylum Chordata; order Ceratodontiformes; family Protopteridae; genus Protopterus; species Protopterus annectens. The sequence goes on along the minus strand of NC_056732.1, from coordinate 233,705,463 downwards.
CTGAAGCATATCAAGTCCAAAAGTCTAAAACTCAAATGCCTATCATTATTTGGTGACTATAGTCCTAAAATAATTGCTGAAAAAGTGCATTTTTGAGAGAAATGGACCAAAAACATTACACAAAAATAGGAACAACCAACATGTATGCTCTGAGATCTTTATCTCTTAGGGCAAGAATCAGGGACAAAGCCAAATAGTTGAACAAATTGCCCCTTTTACATGACTAACTGCCTCTTTTGATTTCTACATACCCAGTCTTCAACAGCAACCAGCACGTCTGAGATCTTGGCTAAAGCAGGTACAGACTGTTAAAGTGAACATACAAGCACATCAGAAAACAAAAAGTCTTCACTTATTTTTGTTGATGAATGTATTCTGCATCAGCCTCTCCCAGACGCAAAAAGGAACCTAATAGTCCCTTTAAAGAACAATAAATAAACCACTAAAATGCACACAGTACCCCACTTGTATCTCTGTAGTACCTGCTCAGAATTATTATACTCTTAGCACCTGTAAAGTTCACCCCAGACCATGTATCCTAACGTTCTGCTTATACCCTGCATCTCACATCATTTATCTCCATATAGTTTGATATCAACAAGCCTGTTTTATTCTTAAGTATATGAGTGACTTTTGTTGTGAATGCTAGACAGCAGAGACAGAAATGACACTGGTGGTATGTCACAATTAATCTACATGTGTGATGACAACAACTGCCCTCACCAATGACCCATGGCACCTCTCTCCTGTTTTACTTCCTAGTAAGGTTTTTTGTAATATACTTACTAATCTTCTGTGCATTAGAAAGCTTTGTTAACGTCCAGGTAAATTTCATCTGCTTGTAGTTGCATGGAAATTGACTTTAAATCATGGTGTACTACACTGCCCATTACAGTCATGGGTTTAGTAGAATTCAGATTTGAACCGCAAATGTTATCAGTTTAAAAATGATTATTTTAACTACTTTAAAAGTTTGACATTCTTTTCATTTCTAAATACCACAATGAGATTTCTCTTTTTGTTCCCCACAGCATGATGACGTAGAAAGTACTCAGATTTTCACTATTTCTGAAATGACCCTCAATAGGACTCTACAACAAATCAAGGACTGCACACTTTGCTATGGTATTTTATTTTGTTTGTTTATCTATCTTCTTGGTTTTTATGGTTGTTAAGAATGCTTCTTCTTGAAAATATATGACAAAAAGAAATGAATACCATTGTTTAAAACCAGCAAATTGGAGTTGGCACTATTGAAACATATTCAAGCCTTAATAGCTAGATGATCTTTGCAACTGCCCACTTAATTCTGAAGTACAAAAATTAGATATTCTGTATGAAACTTTCAGTAGGTTAAGGATTTTGGTAGGTTAAGCTGTTGAATTCCAATGTTTGGACAAGAATAATGTCTAGATATTTTTGAATAATGGCAAAAGGTATACAAGTATTATCTGGATCCTTGGTCTTCTGTCACAGTTTACCTACACGCAATGGCACTTTCTAACTTAAGTGCCGTGATGTATTTTCCAACCCATCCTACCAACATTATGTGAGCAGTTTCTTAATAAAAAGGTTTGTAAATTTTTTTATGAAGAATGCACCCTATGTAATTCTGTTTTATCCTTCGCTGGTGTCACTTGAGGGATAGTGTGGGGTGCGTCTATGGACTTTAATGGACAGGAATCTGTGCATGTGCTTTGGGGCATCCATTAAAGTCTATTGACACATTTGCCTGCACCCCACATGTTGGCATCACTGAAGGTAAAGTTCAGTGAACTTTTCAAAGATGCCATGTATATTTTGTGAAGCTTGTTATTTTAAATTTGGCAGCAGAAAGCAGGCACCAGTGTCAAGAAAGTGCAGGACTGCTATGGTGGCACCAAATGTCATAGTGCCTAATGTAACTGTGACAGAGCATTTTAATAAGCAACGATGTGTGTGGTATTGGCTAGGTTATGTGTCCCTAACATTGTAACTGTTGATCTGTTAGTATTAATAGTCAGTCGGTTTGCACTGTCTTTGAGTCTGAATCCATGTTGTCTGTTGTAAGTGTACCAGTTTCTCAAGGATTTTTGCCAATGGACAAACCTTTGCTATGGGCCCGTAATTAACTGAGTTAGGATGAGGTACTTTAGGAAGACTGCTTAAAGCTGGGTGAGCAGTTTTAGTTGTTAGGTTGAGGTTGAAAATATGAGTAAGTGTTTCTTCTAGAATAAACTGATTGACTTCTAGCAGTGAAAGTGTGGACTGCAGCTGTAATTGCAATTGCCTAACAGGTGTTCAACTGACTTTTTGGTTATGATTTTATGTAGAATGGGTGGATATTCCAGATACTTGTGCTGGGAGGATTGATGCTATGAGGAGATCTATATTAAATACTTTATTTGGTAGTGTAGGTGGGGAAGAACTGTGATAGGTAAAATTATTTAAGCTGCTTGCTATGCATAACTTTTTAATTTGACCTTTGGAGTAATAGTTTTTGTCTGTGCTGATTTTAATAGTTAGCCTGAGTAGTCTGGGATTTCCAAGTCATTGCACTTGACTGTGCCCAAGGAAAACTGTAATTGTGGCATTAGTAGTAATTGTTGTAACTTTTCTTTAGTATAAGAAATTTCATATGCTAAGCTTGTTGAGAAGGGGTGGCTTTTCAAGTGGACCAGTTTGATCTTTGTCTTGATTTTAAGTTCATGCGCAAATCACGATAACCTTTCCCAGGTGTTTGTTTCTGTATGTGGAAAAAAGTCTACATTTCATTGGCTGCAGAAGATCTTAGACTGAGGACCAGTCTGTCTGCTGTAATTCACTCAGTGTATCATGTGCAGCGTCAGGGATATTCCTGATAAGAGTAGTCTGAAAGAATGATTTCAGTGTTTTCAGTATCCGTGTAGTAAGAAGTGGGCACTTGGTGCTGGGGTAATGTGAGTATTGTTTGAAATTTTTCAGAAATGTTTGTTTTATGTGTGCCAATAATTGCACTTTTTCCTGTGTTTTTGTTAGATCAGTTCCACTGTCTATCAGCTGGGTTAGATTGTTCACTCAGAGGAATGTGTTGATAGTGGACTTGTGTGAGCAATCCAAGTATTCACCAAATGTACTCAGCTTGTTATTCTTGGGATACGTTTGTATTGTTTTAGTGCATTTTGAATTACTTTTGGGGAAGAGTGAAGAGGTATGTAAATTTATTTGCAAATAGTATTTTAGTATGTTCACCTACTAAAATGTGTTTGTGTATCTGGTTAGGAAATCTTAACCAACTGTAACTGAAGTATTGAATATTGTAAAGGAGATAAAATAACTGGGGGTGGGATCTTTAGACAAGGGAAAGAGCAAATTAAATAGAAATATGTATGCATAATAATGTTAGAGGAGGAGTGATGTTTAAAGGAAATCAGTAATCAAGTAATTTAGGGTGGCCACAGTGGTGTAGCAGTTAGCGTTGCCACCTCACAGCAAGAGGTTCTCTGGTTCGATCCTTGGCTAGGGTGCCTTCTGTGCGGAGTCTGCATGTCCTCCCTGTGGTTGTGTGGGTTTCCTCTGGGTGCTCCGGTTTCCTCCTACATCCCAAACACATGCTGTAGGTGGATTGGACACTCTAAATTGGCCCTAGGTGTGAGTCCATGCATGTGTGTGCCTTCTGTGTAAGTTTGGGTGCCGGGCTGGCAACACAACACTGTAAAACTCCACTGCCAATCATGAGCGGACAGGTGATCTGCTGTGGCAACCCCTAACCGGGAAAAGCCAAAAGAAGAAGAATATTAGCTTGGGCTCAGTATGTGATGTACAGTAAAAACCTCTTTATGATCAAAGATGACCTGAGTTTGTGTAGCATTTGGGGAGCTGGAGAAGCCAGGTGGGAGAAGCAGTGAGTAAGTAAGGGTCTAATACTGGCTGGCTATCACCAAGCAAGCAATGGTTAGCACTGTACCCAAATGACCAAGACCAGGGATGTGATTTTGGTGCTCGTGAACCAGTGATGTTAGACTTCATCATATGCAGAGGGTAGCTTGCACATGAATGGAGAGTACATAGAAGACTCTGCAGTGAAGCAGGTGCTCAGGTCAGCCACAAGGGTCAAGGTAAGGACCTAACTAGAAATGCAGCCATTATCAAGGTGCCATTAGGAGTCAACATCTCTTGTCCTGGAGCATCCTCAGGAACAGGATAACAAATGGCCTCAAGACCTACACAGTGGGGCAGTTGTTAGCATTTTCACCTCACAGCAAGAGGTTCTCTGGTTTGATTCTCATATAGGGTGCCTTCTGTGTGGAGTCTACATGCCCACCCTGTGTTTCTATGGGCTTTCTCAAGGTGCTCCAGTTTCCTTCTACATTCTAACGACATGCAGTAGGTGGATTGGATGCCTAAACTGGTCATAGTTATGGATGTGTGTGCATTGGTGTGCTATGGAAGAATAATACTGGCAAAGCTAACCAACTGGCAGTGTGAACATTGGCAATAGATAATTGTCATTGTTGATGTAGCACCTTGACCCCATGTGCAAAAATAGTAAAAAGACGTTCTGAATGGATGAATGGGTGGATGAATAGACCTGGGGGGGGGGGGGGCTTGATGACTGGCAAAGTGCAAAAATAGCATACAGAAAAATGTATGATATAGTCCTCTGAGCCATAGACAAGCCTAAGTCCTATGCATTCAACTTCCCTAATGTGGTGTGTGTGTGTGTGTGTGTGTGTGTGTGTGTGTGTGTGTGTG
>NC_056732.1:233568250-233698250 GCF_019279795.1 Protopterus annectens | reverse complement strand
CATACACAACTACCTACAACCCTAACCCAAACCCTAACCCAAACACAATCACTACCGCATTACTTACCTGGACTACGCCCCTAACTCATAACCTCACCCTAACCCACAGACCGTCAATATCCACCGATACACTCCTAAACCTAACTCCGTCCTAACACTAACCATACTTACACAGCCTTTTCCCATGTCCTAACTCACTTAACCCGCCCCTTTCATCCGTCTATCGGTCTTCTGAACTGTCCCTCCTTCTTCTACCTCCCTCACTCACTTAACCTCTTCATTTCCATGTCGATGTATATAACTGAGGTAGAACCATATATATATATATATATATATATATATATATATATATATATATATATATATATACATACAATAAAAGAGCATTATACTTAATAGTCAGCCTAATGAGTGCTCAGTACAGTGGAGTGATTACATTAATGTACCTGAACAACATACTTTTGATATAATCAGTACAATAAAAAAAATACTTCCTTATAACAATGGCTATGTGGTGATCAAAGGACAGTTCATTGTTACATACATTTCCAGACGCCTGACTACAGGATCAATTTTTATAGTGTGTTGTCAATGTGATAATTACCAGGGGAGTCATGCTTGTTGAAGGATATATACATTATTTCATTGCATTTAGTTTTATTCTATGGTTTTGACATCAGCTATTTGTTTGGCACTGGCCCTCTTGAAGGATCATTGTGTCCTCTGAGGAGTTTGTAATGGCACCAGATTTGAAGTCATCTGCAGGCTTGATCTGCTGCAAGCGCTTAACATTATCTTTGACCATTGAGAAATAAATGCCAAAAGGAGTGGCCCAAGGACAGAACCCTAAGGTACACAGCTAGTGACAGATCTTTTGGAGGAGGTAGATCTGCCTACCCCTACTTTCTGGGTTCTGTTTGTTAGCCAGTTTGCTATCCAGCCAGTTAGACAGGGATTTACATTTAGGTCAGAAAGTTTATCCCAAAATTTTTGAACATACATATTTGAGGACACATTTGTGTCAGTTTGAGATTTAATGACAGCTCCTAATTTGCAATCATCTGCAAATTTCATCAGCCAGAGACCACTGACATTGGCCTTGACTTCTGAGAAGTAAATGCCAAAAAGGAGTGGTCCAAGGACTGATCCCTGAGGGACTCCACTTGTGACCAGCATCTTTGTAGAGGTGGACTCCCCAATTTTGACTTACTGAGTCCTGTCTGTGAGCCAGTTGGCTATCCACCGTGTGACATATGGGTTTGTACCTAACCTCTTGAGTTTTTCAACAATGCCTGACTGAGGTATTATGTCAAATGCCTTGGCCAGGTTAAGGTAGGCAGTGTGAACAATTTTGCCCTCATCCATTGCTTTGTTGACCTTCTCAAAGATGTCCACCAGGTTGAGTAGGCCTGATCTGCCCTTGACAAAACCAAACAGGGTTGGGTCCAGTGTCTGGTTAACTATATCTGTATTGATCATCCCCAAGATAATTCCTCCATGGCTTTACATATAAGACCAGTGAGACTTAGAGCTCTGTAGTTTCCAGGGTCTGTAGATGGCACACCTTTGTGCAGAGGGATGACTGTTGCCTTTCTCCATTCGTGAGGCGCAAAGCCTGTTTGGGGCTATAGTTAAATAATAATTCCAGAGGCCCTGATAGGTCATATTTCATGCTATTTAGAAGACACCCTGGGATATTATCTGGGCTCATTGATAGAGTGTTCTTGGTCTTATGGAGAGCATTAAAGACCTGTTCCCTAGTGAATATTAGGGGGAGTTATATTTGATGATATTACCTGAGGGAAGTTTGAGGGGGAGAGAAGGGTAAAGTTCAAGTTGAATTTATCAGACAGGAGGTTCACTATATATTCTGGCTCAGTATAGGTGGTTCCATTTGCAATGAGCTCTGCACACAACTGTATTGCCTTTGAGGTTGCAGACATAGCTATAGAATGCTTTGTGATTCTCCTTGGCCTGGGAGGTCAAAAGTACCTCAAATTTGGCTTTGGTAGGATAGGATGGGTAGGAATAATTACAACAGTAAGTTTTTTAAAAATCGATAGAATTTAAACAAAGAAGAATTTCAAGCCTCAAAGCAACTAAAAGGATATTCTAATTTGAGATTTATGAGAGCAGATAAGGGTAATGGGCAAGTAATACTGGAGCACAAGGAGTATGTGCAGGCAATACATTTATTATTGTCAGATCAAAATAGCTCCAAGAAGGTATCCAAAGATTGTGTTAGAAATAATTATCTAAAAATTATTTTTTCTTTGTTAGACTTATTACATCAAGGATGTATTTTGGTTGAATTATTTGAATTTTTAAGTGTGGAGGAGCCCCAATTGGGCACTCTATTTGGTATACTTAAAATACATAATGATCCCATGCACCCTCCTTTTAGGCCCATAGTTTCTGCTCCTTTCAATAAAACAAGCATAATTTCTATTTACTTGGACATTTTAAACCCCATACTGCAGGTAAGTAAACATTATTTAAAAGACTCTTGGGTGTTTTTAGATGAACTTAAAAAATTATTATTTTACTCAAACTGAAACATTTTTTATGCACTATTGACTTCTGTTCACTTTTTACCTCCATCCAACAAGAAGAAGGATTAGAATTTGTTAAGCTTTACCTTAATAAATATGTTAAGGATTTTAATTTGGGCATCCAATTAATTTGTCAGTTATTGGAGTTGATACTCAGTAATATATTGTTTTTTTTATTTTCGAAGATAGTATTTTCCAGCAAGTTAGTGGGGCTGCAATGGGGCTCAGGTCACCCCCACTTTTGCTAACCTGGTTCTATGTTGGTGAGAGATGGAATTTTTGAGTCAACTACCAAATTTTAGATACGTTATTTTTTATAAAAGGTACATAGATGATTTGTTTTTTTTATTTAGACAGGGGATGTCCCTTCTTTCCAAGAGTTTCTTCAACAAATTAATGACAGTATAGCATAGTTAAGTTTTGTAAAAAGGAACATGGGGGAGACTGTACATTTCTTTAAATATAAATATTACTATGAATATTAAAGAAAAATTCAGTAGTAATATTTTTCATAAAGACACTTTTACTATTATACAATGCCTCCCCTAAAATGTGCACGCTGATTGGCCAGCCCAACCAGCCGCCCTAATCGCTAAATCCATCAATATACTAACAGAAAGTCCAAAGTAGTCCTATGTTTCGAGAGTTAAAATACTTTAAATATAAAAAATGTTAAAAGAGTTTCATTTGGTTGTTAACAAAAAAAGCAAAAACTCCTCATAGCTTTTTTTTAGTGTGTGTTCTCATTAATTAAAAACTTAACATGAATACAGAAATTTAGTAATAAAAGGATTCTATATCCGCTGTTTTTTGTTTTTGTGCTGTGATTTATGGGTTTAGGATAGCTTTAAATAGAAAACAAGCAACGTCGCTTGCTGCTTTATTTTTTTGTTCCGCTATGTTAAACCCATTTAACATAGCACACAAAAGAAACGTAAAAAGGGTTCCTCCTCTGCTTTTTCATGCGACATTTGATGTGATACGCGAGTAAAATAACAGTAGACAGAGAACAATACAAGGTACGAGACAGGTAGCGCAAGAAGAGAAAATAATAGTTGCTTTAATAAATAAAATTATTAATTTTTTCTTAAATAATGTCATTTAATAAATATAGTATAACACTTTCCATAATGTTTATTGTTACCATGGGGTGTTTGGTTTTCTTCGACGGGCTTCGGCCTTGTCCCAACCAAAACCACGCCGTAAATCCAGATATTGCATTACCCCAGGCATGGGTTATTGCTATAATAATTACCTTCATTTTGACAGTTTAAATCTATTGTTTATGAAACTTAACATATTTAGAGGGCAATTTATTAGAATTAGTATGTTAATTAGTGAAGACAAACGTTTTGTGCATGAAATGGAAATAATAATCAACCTATTTAAACAGCATGGCCATCCTGTAGACATGCTCAGAATTATGTCTGACAATATTTTAAGAGACAGGCACATTAAGTTTCCCCCAATTTTAAAAGCAGGGTCTGTCTCCTAAAAGGATAAGGAGCCTTTTTATGAAAGTTTACATAAAGATCTTAGATGTTCATTTCCAATTCCTATGAGTGTCGATGGTAATTGGGAGATAATAATGGGGAACCAAGAAGTATCAAAAATTTTAGCACCAGGTCCTGATTTTATTTAAAAAAAGCAGGAATTTAAAACAGTTTTTAGAAAGACCTTTTTCAACATCCACTGCTAGTAAAGTTCCTAGAGTTTGTGGTATGTTTGTCTGTCAAAACTGTTCTTATTGTAGATACATTTTAATGGTGAGCAGTTTTTATTTTAAACACTTTAATTATACACTGATAGTACAAAATAGGTATAACTGCCAAAGCGATAGTTTGATATATCTTGCTAGCTGCTCCCATTGCGCTGCTTCTTATGTGGGCAAAACCACAAGAAGATTGATAGATAGGATTAGAGAACATATTTTTGCAATAAAGAAAAAGGATAACTCTAATAGTTTGGCAAGACAAGCGCAATAATGTAGGGATTTTAGGAAGTTTCAGTTTTTAGTTGTGGAAAGAATAGACAAAAGGAGTTTTGTAGAGCAGTTTAATACCTTCTTAGAATATATGGAGCTGAAATGGCAAGTTTTTTTAAGGGCCAATACAGCCCCATGTATTAATGAAAGTATTTGTATCAAAGTTTTTTTTTAAATATAAGAGATTTTAATATTTGTACTTTTGCCTGCACTAATTAAGAATGATGCTTTAAGAACACATTTATCTGTGGACTTTATGTTGGATTGACTAGTTGTTAAGATGTCAGTTATTCTAATATTTAAACACTGTTGTTTGTTCTTTGTATTATGAAGAAATTCATTTGTTAAGAATGAAAGTGCTTACTTAAATTGTGTTTGTGGTAATACTTTGGTGGTCCTCAGTTCAATGCCTGGTGTTTGGAATTTTATCCTAGATGTTGTTTATTTATTTGTTTACCCTTCGCTGAATAGGTTTGTAGAACTAGATCAGAGGCCTATTTATAGGAAAACTAATTTCTTAAACAGTATGTAATTTGTAGTAAATGCCATTTGAAGGAAGGAAAATAGCTTTCCCATGTACTTTATTATTTTATTTATTCTTTGTTGACTTGGTTAGTCCCACTAGGCCAGTTTTCTCTTTTCAGGGGAGACTTGAGGTGGTACTCATGCTGACTGTGGGAAATTCAGCCATGGTACTGCAGAACTATTCCTACACTGTGTGATTTGTGATATGTACTTTGATTTTGTTCCTAGAGCAGTGTTGGCTGTGAGGATCAGTGTAAATCGTATTATGGAGGATATAAAGAGAATGGAGTGGTAAAATGTTTATGATGTGAGGATTTAGAGAAAGCATTTCAGCAGAAGTTGTTTGAAGATGGAGAGAGTAGAGAAAGTAATGAGGCATTGGATGTAAGTGTGAGGGAGGAGATAAGTGCAACAACCCTCCGTTCAAGAGGGTTGCAGGATTGAATACTACAGATATTGTTACAAGAGGAACCAGATGATAAATAGGTGGCCTCATGGGGAGAAATAATGGATAAGATTCAGGGAGAGGAAGGAGATGTAGAAGAAAAACATTAAGAGAAAGAAGGAGATACAAGTAAAGGCAATTACTTGACAAAAAAAGCCATATGTAATTGCGAAGCAGGGCAGAAGGAGGATGAAAAGATAAGCAGAGAAGAAAGTTTGTGGTAAGACTGCAATCAAAAAATGAAAAGACTTTAAGCAGATATGATATGTGAAAAAATGTGCTGTCATCTGGGATAAAAACATCCCAAATTAAAGTGTTTATTTTACTAGGAAAGAGACATTTTGTGACATTATTTTTGAGACTTGGGAGCGGGTATGCCAAAAATGTTAAATTGTTTCAAAATTAAAGAAAATATATATCCTTGGAACATGGCCGCGGTGGTGCAGCTGTTAGCGTTATCGCCTCACAAGAGGTTCTCCCATTCGATTCTCGGCTGCAGCGCCTTCTGTGTGGAGTCTGCATGTCCTCCCCACAGTCGAGTGACGTTAAAGACATGTAGGTAGGTGCATGCGTGAATGGATGTGCCTTCTGTGAAGGTTGGGTGTCGGGCTGGCAACTCAGCACCATAAAAATCCACTGCCAATCATTAGCGGACCAGAGTTCCACTGTGGCGAGCCCTAACCGGAAAAAGCCGAAAGACATTACTATATATCCTTGGAACAGTTATGTTGTGTCATGAGAGAGTCCAAAGAGAAAAATACCTATTCAATTCAAAACTCACATTGAAAGAGAAGAGTTTGAAGATTATTTGGGACAGAAAGTGTGCATTACAGCAGACAACCGAGAACTTTATTTTTTTTTTTTTTTTTTTTGAGAAGAGGGGTATATTATTGCGCAGTGTGAAAAAAGAAGATCCATGCAGTGTGGGGAGTGGGTCCATATGACAAAAAAAAACTGTATAGCAGTATGTTATAAGTGTAAAAAAGGGGCATTTATGGATGTTTGTATAGACAATGTGAGTAAAAGACATGAAACTGAAATTGAAATGAAAGTATTGGAGAAAATGTATCAGAAACAGAAAATGAAAGTGTGAACAAAACATGAGTAGATGAGTAGTAGAAAGGGTAGGAAGATAAGGCAAGGGAAGTATCAATGTGAAGGGATTCATTCTGACTGAAGGAAAAAACAAGTGGTGGGCAATATGAAGAAAGTGATGAGAGAGGGGGGAGCAGATGGAATGTAGTAAGAGAGAGCAGCTGAATTGGAACATGCTGAAAGGAAAAAGAAATTTAAGGTAAAAGCCTAACAGAAAGAAAAAAGGAAATGGATAGTGTACCTATGGTATCAGTAAGTGTGAATAGCATTGTTAATTATGTTAAAAGGCTAATAGTATATCAGAGGTATTCTGCAATAGAAAAAGATATTGTGTTTAGTAATACAAGATTTTTGTTGAAAGACAGAAGGGAACAGATTGAAGTATTTTGAGGGAAGGAAATTGTGTGAAATATTTGGGATAGAGAGTTGTGCAGGGTTATTAATATTAATATTAATGAAGCAAGAACAGATAATAGTAATAAATCGTTTAATAATAAACTCAAGTACAGTATCAGTAACAGATATAATGTGCAAATGGAAACCTGTATGGGTGATTGTAGGTTATGCAAATACAGACATAAAAGAGAGAGGGGAATTATTTGACACAATGGCAGTTAACAATGGCTGGTGATTTTAGTAGTAATATGATGAAAGAAAATAGAAAAAATAACAAAAGATATAACAAAATTAAAAGAAGTGATTATGATAGGACAACCATACACAGTCAAGTAAAGAGGCTTTATTTGTATATAAGAACAAATGTAAAAACAGGCCTTGGTTATATAATGTAATCTGATACATTAAAGTAATTTAGAGAGGGAAAGATGCAGGCAGAATTTTCAGATCATGAGGAATTTGGGCAAGAGTTGGTAGAAATTAGAATGTTATTAAGCAGAGGAAAGGTATGAAGAAATGTAATGGGCCAAATATAATGAAATGTTTAAGGATTAGACAAAGTGGTGACTGATATATAAAGACAAGATAAGAAAATATTATATTTGTAAAAAGAGAGGTAGTATTATAGGAAAGAGAAAAATAAATACAGAAGAAAGATGGAGGAGATTAACTATTAGAGCTAAATATGGTGGAATATGTTAAATGAGAAAAATAATTATATTAGCAAAATACAAAAAATTTACAAGAGCTGTTGAAAAGACAACAACATTTATTTAGTACAGGTTACAAAGCAAGATGTTTTTCCTTTTGGGGAAATGAAGTTAAAAACCAAAAGATGATAATAGAAAGAATAGTGACAAAAGACGCAAAAGTGATAGATACACAGGAAGTGGTAGTACAGGAAGTGAGTAGGCTTTCATCAAAAGATATATGAAGAGATAAGGCAAAATGCAGAAAGAGTGTGTGACGTGGAAGCATTCAATGAAGAAGAAAATAAGGAACTAAAGAAAAAAATCACACTGGAAGAGTTAAAAGATGTACTAAAAGTAATGAAGAAAATTCATTGCCAGGTGCAGATGGTTTAGATTATACATTTTAAAAGAAAATGGAACAAAGACAGAAGTCTGTAGTGGTAGATATATTAAATGAATGAAAGGAAAAAGGTTTTATAGAAGAGAAGTGTTGTGATGGAATAATAAAACTGATGTGAGAAGAATGAAGTAAGAAAGAATGGAATGATTGGTGGCCATTCACATTGTTAACTATAGATTATAAATTATTGAGGAGAATAATGCAGGTGAGGCTGGAAAGAATGTTAGCAAGATTATGGTCAGAATGAATATATGGGATAGGTTCATAGGTTCATAGGTAGGTACTAGGCTATTGGCCCAAGGGCCTAAGTAAGCCTAGCCAACAAGGTTCCCTGGCTTACGCCACCCAAGAAAGTTATTTTCCTGTGCTCCTGTCGAGCAGAGCCACCAAAGTGATCCCCGGGGTGTATTTCCTATTTCCCATCCACTCATCAAGATTTTTCTTGAAGAGTGCTAATGAGGAACTTTGCTTGACATAGATGGGTAGCTTGTTCCAGAGTATGGGAAGTCTCTGGGACAGGAATCTATCCCTCCAGCATGTCCTGTTTATTGTGGTGACAAGGTTTAGGCCCCTAGATCATGCAGCTCGGAGGTATTGGGATTTCTTTAGGTGCAGCATGTCCAACAGCTCTGGGTTTGACATAGCTTTATATGTTAGGCAGAGATCATAGTAGGTGATATGCTACAGAGTAAAGCTGGAGTTTTTTGAGATGGTCAGTGTAGCGCATTTGTTTGAGGCCAGTAATCCTCTTTGTGAGGTACTTGTGTGTCCTTTCCAGCTGCTGCAGATGTTTTGTGAGGTACATTCCAAAAGGGGCATTGTACTCTATAATGGGTCTCATGAGTGTTGCATAGAGGGGAATAATTACCTCTTTTTTCCTAGATGAGAACCCTTTTGTGATGAGGTGTGCCACGTAGAAGGATTTCCTGACTACTGTGGCACTGTGATTATCATTTGGTGTTAAGTAGACTGCCGCCTATGTGGTAGTTCATGAGTACAGAGTTTTTACCAAAGGGGAAGACAATGCACTTTTTGGCATTGAGCTTGAGGCCATGGCTCTGACACCAGGCATCTGTCTCAGTTAGGCCCTTCTGTAAAATGTCCACATCATTTGGGGACTCAACTATGGCTCCTAGTTTGCAGTGATCTGTGAACTTCATTAGCCAAAGTCCTTCTGTGTTAGCCTGTACTTCAGAGAAGTAGATACCAAACAGGAGAGGTCCCAGGACTGAACCCTGTGGCACTCCACTTGTCACTGGTTTGAAGTCAGATTTGGAGTCTGCAACTTTTCCAGTGTGGGCTCTGTCAGTGAGCCAACTGGCAACCCATCTTGTGATGTAGGGATTAATACATAGTTTAGTGAGTTCAGCTATAATTACAGAATGGGGGATGGTGTTGAAAGCCTTGGCGAGGTCAAGATAGGCTGTGTGAACCACTTTACCCTCATCTACAGCTTTGGTGACTGCCTCAAAGAAGTCGATAAGGTTCAGGAAGCATGATCTGCCTTTCACAAACCCGAACTGGGTAGGATCTACAGTTTGGAGGTTACCAATGTCTTTGTTTATGAGTTCCATGATGATACGTTCCATGGCCTTACAGACCAGTCTCATCAGGCTAATAGGGTGATAGTTCCTGGGATCAGTGATGGCTCACCCTTTGTGGAGTGGGATAACTGTTGCTGTGTGCCATTCAGTGGGCACAAAGCCTGATGTGAGACTATGACTGAACATGGTGGTTAGGTGGGGAGCCAGTCCATTCTGAAGTTCGTGTAAAATGCAGCCTGGGATGTTGTCCAGTCCCACGGATGCTGTGTTTTGGCTTTAGATAGTACAGCTTTTACCTGCATAGTTGTGATTACAGGGACTCTGCATTCTTCCTGTATAGATATGGGCCCTTTAAAGGGTGAGAGGGGAGTAAAGTTAGCATTGAACCTATCTGCCAGGATGTTGGCAATATCAGTTGGTTGTGTAATTTTCATGCCATTGTGCTGTAACTCAGAGCAGATCTGGGTGTTGCCACTGAGATTCTTGACATAGCTATATAATGCTTTTTGGTTGTCCCTAGAATCAGCGGTGATTTTGTTTTTGTAGCTAGCTTTGGAGGATCTTAAAAGGGATCTCAGCTTCTTACTGAGGCTGACCAGAGAACTCCTCCACTCGTGGGATTTTACTCTCTTTTGCAACAGTTTCTTCCTTCTGTTGTAGAGTTTGTTTATGGTAGGGGACCACCAGATTGGCTTCCTTTTTTGGAGGATAATGTCTTGGTTCTGTTTGGGATAGCACGATCTATGCACTGGTGTAAGTGCTTATAGAGTGCATCTGTGTAGGATTCAGCAGTCATAACTGTATTGTCCATCTGCATGGGTGTCTTGAATTTCGCCACTTCTGTCTTAAGAAGCATGAAGTTGGCTTTGGAGACATTTTTTACTGTGATTTCCTTAATGGGGGGGTGGGGGCAGTATGTGGATATCTAGGGTGATTAGCTTATGGTCAGATCTGACCAACAAGGAGTTGACTTCAGGTGTGGAACACCGGCCACTCATGTTGGTAATGACTAGGTCTAGGATATTGTTGCCCCTGGTGGTGGTGTGGATAAGATGATCCAGGGCATTGGAATGTATGAATTCCAGAAAGCGTTGAGTGAAGGAGTTGGTACATGAGTAGTTTTCCCAGTTAATGGTGGGGTAGTTGAAATCACCCATTATTAAGGTGTTTGGTTGAACTCTAATATTTTCCAGTATATCAAGAAAAGAAGAGTGGGAATCCTGGAGCATGGTGGAGGATCTGTAGCAAGATACAGTTTGGATTGCAGTTTTGCCCAGAGTTAGTTGCACTTGGATAACCTCGGATGCATTATGCTGAGCAATTAGCCTGGAGGTGTGGATATTCTTAATGAATATGGACACACCTCCACCTTTGGTGTTCCGGTCAGGTTAGGTGGCCGAAAAGTGTGGTATGAGTAATAGCCTGGTAATGCAAGGGTGCTCTCTGGAGCCTTAAACCGGCCTCAGTCACTGCACAGATATCGATGTTCTCCATTTTAAGGAGTGTATCGAGGGAGTGCATTTTGAGGTTTAGATTTCTAGCATTGAGTAGCATTACCCTCAGTCTTTGCTTGCCTGTTCCTGTTACGGTGGTGAATTTGTCATGTGAACCTTGCTTAAAAGAGGCACTACAGGGGCAGCAAGAGCCTTAGCCAGTATCTGGAATCCCAGAGGTGACAGGTGCAGGCCATCTCTGGCAAAGCATCGTGGTCTGTCGACCATGTCGTCCCAGGCAGACAGATGCTGGATCCCCTTAGAATGACACCAGAAGCTAAGCCAATTGTTGAAGTCAATCATTTTGTCCTTGTGCTGCAGTATCATTCTGGGCGATGGCAGGATGCTACTCAGGGCTAGGGTCATACCTGCCTGGGCTGCAAGATTGGAGAGCTCTTCCATGTCTCTTTTCATGTAGTCCAGGGAGGTATGTCTCAGGTCATTCACACCAACATGGACAATGACAGAGTCATATTTGTACTTGCTGTGGAGTGACCTGAGTGCATGGGTTATGTGGCGGATCCTGGCACCTGACAAGCAGCTGACAGTAATCTTCTGCTTGTTTAGCCTGGTGAGTGGGACATCAGTGTCAGTGGCGGCTGGTGACTTCAAATCACAGGGGGGCTGCAGGAGACGCTGAATGGGCGGGGTCAAAGGGAAGGGGTGTGGTCAACCATAAAGGGGAGGAGCTATGCACAAAACCACAAAAAAACTAACTTTAATTAAATACGCTGCCCTGGGTGGCAAACCATCATTATGAAAGTCCAATCAAGACAAAAATAAGTGTAGAAGAATAAAAATATTTCAATGCATTGGCTGCATGACAGCTTACTTAATATCTAGATGGAAACAAAAGGTTGTGAGGCATGAAAAAATAAATTACTTTTTAAATACATTACTGGAATGCCAGTCAAAATCAAGTATAAGAAAACCAGAAGCACTCAACTCAAACTACTTCTCCTTGCACTGCAGTTCTAATTATAATATATTCAGCTTTATTAAAGTACCAAGCAACATGCTGAAAGTAGAAATCTATGTGATGCCCCCACTTGTAAAAATGTTTCTTATCCAAAAAGACATGCTGTCTGACAACGTTTCATGGGGAAAACATGATAAAAGTAAAAATGAAAAGCAAACAAGAAACAAGCTCAAGATACATTGCTTAAAGGATTACTGTACAGGTTATGGACCACACATGATTGGCATTCTGTTTAGTTTACGGGTAAAGCCTGTAGAGATGACTGGAAGTCTCCAACAAGTGTAATGAGCTTTTTAAAATAATGGAATCCTGTCCTTTAATACCCAAGGCTTATACATTATCTAGTCAAGTATTCTCTGCATGGCAACAACAGAAAGGCTTTCAATGTTGGCAATTCTTTAACAGTATGCTTATTAAAGCTTACTTGCATCTTACGATGTCAGACAAGCTTACCTTATGGTCATTAAAGCATTGCTACTTAAACACAGAGCAACAGGCACTTTGAGTAATAAGCATAAATCAACAGTACAAAAATATGACAGAAACCAGACCATTCTGCAAAATCAAGGACAGATGAAAAGCCACTGTAGTACTTATGCAGTGTGTCCTCCCCATCCAAGGTAGATACAACTACTCCTTGCCTTGCTTGGACACATCCAGAGTCACTACATGGGGAGTGGGTGCAACAAGCATGTCACAATTTGAAATCTCTCTGGCTGACTGTGATGGCCCTGACACATTTGTCATACCTCTCAACTTCAAGAGCAAGAAATCTGGACAAAGCCATACACAGAAGTGGGACAAAGGCACAACAAGAAGGACAATTTTTAAATATTGCTCTAATAAACTTAGAAAGATAATAGAATAGGTCTTGCATTAGTATGAATTTTCTGAAGGGTATAAAATCTGAAACTCAAATGTCTGTCATTTTCTAACTTCAGTCTTTAGTGATTTGTCACTAATTTGCCAAAAACACAATTTTATGAAAATGGACCAAAAATGTGATGCAAAATATAAAATAGACACACAATACAGCTTCTACCTGTCAAAGAAGGGACACTTTAATATTAGTACTGCTACCTTGAGCAGCTGACAAAATAAAAGAATCTACATGCATTTCAAGTAATCTATAACTTTGATTATTACAGTTATTTCTTAATTGTAAACCCTCCATGTTTTCTTCCAAAATTGCTATTTTATGGAGGGATTATTAGGGAAGAGCAACATTTTGAGCCAAAATTGGGGACAGTTGAGAGGTTGGCTATGCCTAATTCTATAAAGCAATTTATTTGCATGTACCTCTCAACCTGTTAATGCAGTAAATCTGAACAAGGCCAAATATATTGGGGCACATATAAACAGTACTAAAATTGCTCTTGTATAAATTGAGACAGTTGATAGAACGGCTCTTACTTTAACATGCATTTTATGAAGGTTATGAAGTCTGAAACTTATTATTTAGTGACTTCTGGCAAATCATTTAGGAATTAAAACTACAAATTTTATGAACAACAAACCAAAAATAAGAAGCAAAAATCTATTCATTCTTTGAAAATCTGGACAGTTGGGAGGTATAGTTCAGCTGGGCCTGTCTGAGTTTGCTGCCCTTCCCCTGACAAAATAATGGTTGAACTGGAGCCTCTGCAGCCATTCCAATTAACCATTACTTGGCTATTTCACTCCATTTACCATAAACACTAATGTGCATACTGCTTTACTTCAATGATTGGACTTCATTTGAAAGTTTTATTTTGTATTTTACAGCACAAACATTAAGTAATCTGTTAAACAAAGCAATGCAGTCTCACAATGAAAACTTAGCATTAAAACTTCTCTGCCCTTGAAACTCACATTCATTGAAACAGCATTGAAACCCACATTCAAAGAAAATACATTTTGCCAGTGGCAGATAAAGATTAATTTTGGGCTGTTTTGAATCATAGGCCCCTTGCATATGAAACATACATGTGCTCTTTGATACACCTTCCTCATTGTACTAAAAATTATATTCCTTGTACAATACAGTACACTTGTTAGAGGGTGTTTTAAATTTGTTTTGAACATTTTTCCAGTAAGCAATGAAACAAAACATATGCACCCATAATGGCAAAACTGCCCAGTTGAGAACATTTATCATAAAAAGTCTACTCAGACTTCCACAGTCCACCATTATTAGTAAATATACACAATTCTACAGTCCACCATTATTAGTAAATATGCACAATTCCACAGTCCACCATTATTAGTAAATATGCACAATTCTACAGTCCACCATTATCAGTAAATATGCACAATTCTACAGTGCACCTTTATCAGTAAATATGCACAATTCTACAGTCCATATTCAGTGAATTCAGTTCTTGCCATAGCTGTCAACCTTAGCACAAAACCTGGACGAAGCCAATAATGGGGAATACAGTCCCAAAAATAGGGACAAATTTAAAATATTCATCTTATAAACTTAGAAAATTGCTAGAAAAAAGGTTGTGCTACTATGTATTCTGAAGAACATGAAGTTTGAAATTCAAATGCCGGTCAATTCTACTGGACAGAACAAAAACAATTTTCAGCAGAGACGAGGGATTAATACTGCAGACACGTCTTTGTAAAATGGCAGGGCATCAGAGCAAATCCACACAAACACAGGCAGGAGATGCAGACTCCAAACAGAAGCCACCCCAACCAAGAATCAAACCAGAAAACCTATAGCTGTGAGGCAACAATACTACCACCGCACCATCAATTATGCAAGGAATTAAACATTCAGAAACCTGAAGTCTGAAATTCAAATGCCTGTCAATTTTACTGGACAGAACAAAAACAATTTTCAGCAGGGATTAAAACTGCAGACACGTCTTTGTAAAATGGCAGGGCACCAGAGCAAATCCACACAAACACATGGAGGAGATGCAGACTCACACAGAAGCCACCCCAACCAAGAATCAAACCAGAAAACCTATAGCTGTGAGGCAACAATACTACCACTGCACCATCAAATCTGCAAGGAATCAAACATTCAGAAACCTGAAGTCTGAAATTCAAATGCCTGTCAATTTTACTGGACAGAACAAAAACAATTTTCAGCAGAGATGCAGGGATTAATACTGCAGACACGTCTTTGCAAAATGGCAGGGCACCAGAGCAAATCCACACAAATACAGTGAGGAGATGTAGACAGAAGCCACCCCAACCAAGAATCAAACCAGAAAACCTATAGTTGTGAGGTAACAATACTATCACTGCACCATCAATTATACAAGGAATTAAACATTCAGAAACCTGAAGTCTGAAATTCAAATGCCTGTCAATTTTACTGCGGACAGAACAAAAACAATTTTCAGCAGAGACGAGGGATTAAAACTGCAGACACATCTTTGTAAAATGGCAGGGCACCAGAGCAAATCCACACAAACACAGGCAGGAGATGCAGACTCCAAACAGAAGCCACCCCAACCAAGAATCAAACCAGAAAACCTATAGCTGTGAGGCAACAATACTACCACCGCACCATCAATTATGCAAGGAATTAAACATTCAGAAACCTGAAGTCTGAAATTCAAATGCCTGTCAATTTTACTGGACAGAACAAAACCAATTTTCAGCAGGGATTAAAACTGCAGACACGCCTTTGTAAAATGGCAGGGCACCAGAGCAAATCCACACAAACACATGGAGGAGATGCAGACTCACACAGAAGCCACCCCAACCAAGAATCAAACCAGAAAACCTATAGCTGTGAGGCAACAATACTACCACTGCACCATCAAATCTGCAAGGAATTAAACATTCAGAAACCTGAAGTCTGAAATTCAAATGCCTGTCAAAATTACTGGACAGAACAAAAACAATTTTCAGCAGAGACGCAGGGATTAAAACTGCAGACACATCTTTGTAAAATGGCAGGGCACCAGAGCAAATCCACACAAACACAGGCAGGAGATGCAGACTCCACAGAAGCCACCCCAACCAAGAATCAAACCAGAAAACCTATAGCTGTGAGGTAACAATACTACCACTGCACCATCAAATCTGCAAGGAATTAAACATTCAGAAACCTGAAGTCTGAAATTCAAATGCCTGTCAAATTTACGACAGAACAAAAACAATTTTCAGCAGAGACGCAGGGATTAAAACTGCAGACACATCTTTGTAAAATGGCAGGGCACCAGAGCAAATCCACACAAACACAGGCAGGAGATGCAGACTCCACACAGAAGCCACCCCAACCAAGAATCAAACCAGAAAACCTATAGCTGTGAGGCAACAATACTACCACTGCACCATCAAATACGCAGGGAATTAAACATTCAGAAACCCTTAAGTCTGAAATTCAAATGCCTATCAATTTTATTTAACATTTTTAATCAGGACAGTCTGACTTGGAACAAATAAACAAATTTTCAGCGGAGGCCCAGGAAGAAATAATGCAGACATGTCTTTGTAACATGGGAGGGCACAAAAGCAAACCCACACAAACACAGGGAGAAGATACAGACCCCACAAAGAAGGAACCCCAGCCAAGAATCAAACCCAAGAACCTGCAGCTGTGAGGCAACAATGCTACTACTACACCATCAAATATCAAGCATTGCAACATTTACAAACCACAGATATTATGAGGAACAGATCAGATCAAATATGAGGTAAAAATCTGAAAAATGGTGGTGGGTAGGGAACTCAAGTCTTTAACACCTGCATACAGGGTACAGGGTTCAAGCCTGAGGCATTCCCTACCACACCACCATAAGCACCTGGGGCATTTTCACACACACACACACACTCTCCAGTAAAGCACAAGCACCAGACACAAATAAAAAGAAAAATAAACATTGTAAATTGAAAGGCACCTTACCTGAATGAATACATCCAGAGTTAACGTCCGTACATACATCCTTCAATACTGAAGACCCGCGAGATCCACATGCTCCTTCCCGACGCCGACGAGATCCCTAAGGCACTGTCCCGAGTCCCTGCTGCTCCTCTTGCAGTCCGGACGCGTCCCATAATCCTGGTGGGTCTGTGCACTGTAAAAGTGCACAGACGCTTCCTTGTGTCCCCTATGGGGGCGGCCTTGAGCATGCGCATAGACCGATAAGCCGACTCGGTCTATGCGCTAAGTCCGCTAATTTTAAAAAATATTTTTTTTATTTTTCATTTCTTTCTTTTTTTCTTTTTGAGGGGGCTGCAGTCCGGCAGCCCTATGCCACGAGCCGCCCCTGATCAGTGTGCCTGACTATAGAGTCACCTATGACTAGTGTGTTGGGTACGTTGTTTTGTCTTATGGGCTGTGGTTGAGTGGCACACTGAGTCTGTGGGCTATGTGTCATTTGGGTTGTGTTGGGGGGTGGAGGTTTCTTGTATTTCTGCTTTGCAGGTTTCTGTTGCTTGAGCAGATTATTATTGAGAGCCTCTGTGAATGTTTTTGTGTTTCTCTGTGTGGATTTTGGTGGTGTAGGTTTAGTGGGACTACATGATGAGTGTGGTGTGGTGCAAGTGTTTACCTTCTCCTCTTGACCGTCAAGTTCAGTCTTGGTTGGAGAGAAATTTACCTCCAGTTTGGCTAGATAAATGCATCTCTCACAAGTTGTGGTATTGGGTGGTAGGAGGAGAGGGTTGTCAGTCTAAATGAGGCAATTGCTACATTGCCCCAAGATGTCCAGATTCATCAGATAAACAGGAGAAAACACTGGGAGCTGACCCTTGGGCATGCCTGAATAAAAAACTACTTTCCTCTAGACAAGTGAGGAAAGTAAGTATAAAAACTGTTTTCCTCTAGGTAAAGAGGAAGGTTAAGTGCTGTAGTAACTCGTAGCTTATTTAGTGCTAACAACAGGTTCTGAACAAGTGCTGAGCACGAATAAGCAAATTCAAGTGCTAAAACTAAGAATCTGTACCTGGATCTTGTGGTAGATAGGCTACCTAGTGCTTATCACCCCCACTGATATGCTAGGAAATTCCTCCAACAGTCCCGGATACAGCAAATCTGTATCTGACCAGACTAGTTACAGGAAAGATGGGGAAACAAGTGCAACGGGCTTTTTAAAACCAGAAAGTTGAAAAGATGGGGATAGGCTACCTAGTGCTTACCACTCCCACTGATAAGTTAGAAGGCTTCCTTCCAGCATAGAAAGGCTTAGGGGGACTCAGAAGCTTACAAGCAGTCCTGGATACAGCAAACCTGTATCTGGACTAGACTAGTTACAGGAAAGGTGGGAAACACGCGCAAATGCAGGCTTTTAAACCAGAAGGTTGAAAGAGATGGAGTAGTGCTTACCACTCCCACTGATAAGCTAGAAGGCTTCTCTCCAACACAGAAAGGCTTGAGGGGGGCTCAGAAGCTTACAAACAGTCCTGGATATAGCAAATCTGTATCTGGACTAGACTAGTTACAGGAAAGATGGGAAACAAGTGCAAATGTGGGCTTTTAAACCAGAAAGTTGAGAGAGATGGAAAAACTGCCAAACGGCCAATAAACTACAATTTCTGGGCCAGAAACCACTCTTGTTGTAGATATCCTACCTAGTTCTTACCACTCCCACTGGTAAACTAGAAGGCTTCCCTCCAACACAGAAAGGCTTGGGGGGCTCAGAAGCTTACAAACAGTCCTGGGTACAGCAAATCTGTATCTGGACTAGACTAGTTACAGGAAAGATGGGAAACAAGTGCAAACGCAGGCTTTTAAACCAGAAAGTTGAAAGAGATAGAAAAACTGCCCAAACGGCCAATAAACTACAATTTCTGGGCCGGAAACCACTCTTGTGGTAGATAGGCTACCTAGTGCTTACCACTCCCACTGATAAGCTAGAAGGCTTCCTTCCAGCATAGAAAGGCTTAGGGGGACTCAGAAGCTTACAAGCAGTCCTGGATACAGCAAACCTGTATCTGGACTAGACTAGTTACAGGAAAGGTGGGAAACACGCGCAAATGCAGGCTTTTAAACCAGAAGGTTGAAAGAGATGGAGTAGTGCTTACCACTCCCACTGATAAGCTAGAAGGCTTCTCTCCAACACAGAAAGGCTTGGGGGGGGGCTCAGAAGCTTACAAACAGTCCTGGATACAGCAAATCTGTATCTGGACTAGACTAGTTACAGGAAAGATGGAAAACAAGCACAAATGTGGGCTTTTAAACCAGTAAGTTGAAAGATATGGAAAAACTGCCAAATGGCCAATAAACTACAATTTCTGGGCCAGAAACCACTCTTGTTGTAGATATCCTACCTAGTGCTTACCACTCCCACTGGTAAGCTAGAAGGCTTCCCTCCAACACAGAAAGGCTTGGGGGGCTCAGAAGCTTACAAACAGTCCCGGATACAGCAAAATCTGTCTGTGATCTGGACTAGTGGCTTTTAAACCAGAAGTCGAAAGAGATGAGAAACTGCCAAAACAATAAACCACTTTTTGTTGTGGTAGATAGACCTAGTGTACCTTCCAACTCCATAAGATAGGCTAGCTTCCTTCCTCCACAGGCTTTGGGGGCTCCGGGGCAAACAATCCACAAATCTGCATACTACATCTCTGTCTGGACTGACTAGACTAATGGTGGGAATGGTGGGAAACAAAAAACCAAGAAGACTTCCCTCCAACACAGAAAGGCTTTGGGGGCTCAGAAGCTTACAAACAGTCCTGGTTACAGCAAATCTGTATCTGGACTAGACTAATTACAGGAAAGGCAGGAAATAAGCTCATAAATGTTTTTGTTTTTGGAAAGTGGAAAAGGAGAAAGGAGAAACAGAAGATAATTCAAAATTAAGGATCTAAGTGGCTTGCCCTTCACAAATTTTCTCTCTGTGTTAGGTAGAGTGAGCTAGTGACACTAGACTTGAATTGAGCTGGGATAGAGCTAAACAGATGGGACTGGTAAGAGTGTCCGAAGTCAAAATATGATTTCACTGTACTCGGTTGACTGAGCAAATGAGATAGACCCAGGAGGAGGGTTCAAACACAAATTTACAGGAGGGGCAGGCAATTCCAAAGCCATCAAGATTGCAGAGGCAGAGAGAGACCACAGTGTTCTATGAAACAATTAAATAGAAAAATAAATAACTACAGAGAGACACTGACACAATATTCAATGAAACAATTAAATAGACAAAAAAATGAAATGCAGTACAATTTTTAACACTGCAGGTTTGTACTTAACTCAGCTAGTAATGCAGTTGATTGTAGGTATGTAGCAGAAGCCAACCAACTCAGTCAGGTATTCAGCAGTAATAAATTCAAAGATATGTGACTCACTTATAAATACAGATAAACCATCTAGGCTAAGAGTTTAACACTGAATATCAATGAAGTGAAACACAACAGCCCCCACTAATTGCAGAGACAGAGAGAGACCACAGTATTCTATGAAACAATTAAATAGAAAAATAAATAACTACAGAGAGACACAGACACAATATTCAATGAAACAATTAAATAGACAGAAAAATGAAATGCAGTACAATCTTTAACACTGCAAGTTTATACTTAACTCAGCTAGTAATGCAGTTGATTGTAGGTATGTAGCAGAAGGCAAATAACTCAGGTATTCAGCAGTAATAAATTCAAAGATATGTAACTCACTTATAAATACAGAGAAACCCTCTAGGCTAACAGTTTAACATTGAATATCAATGAAGTGAAACACAACAGCCCCCACTAATTGCAGAGACAGAGAGAGACCACAGTATTCTATGAAACAATTAAATAGAAAAATAAATAACTACAGAGAAAGACACAGACACAATATTCAATGAAACAATTAAATAGACAGAAACATGAAATGCAGTACAATCTTTAACACTGCAAGTTTGTACTTAACTCAGTTAGTAATGCAGTTGATTGTAGGTATGTAGCAGAAGCCAAACAATTCAGGTATTCAGAAGTAATAAATTCAAAGATATGTGACTCACTTATAAATACAGAGAAACCTTCTAGGCTAAGAGTTTAACACTGAATATCAATGAAGTGAAACACAACAGCCCCCACTAATTGCAGAGACAAAGAGAGACCACAGTATTCTATGAAACAATTAAATAGAAACATAAATAACTACAGAGAGACACAGACACAATATTAAATGAAACAATTAAATAAACAGTAAAATGAAATACAGTACAATCTTTAACACTGCAAGTTTGTACTTAACTCAGCTAGTAATGCAGTTGATTGTAGGTATGTAGCAGAAGCCAAACAACTCAGATAAAGGAAGACCAGTTAAGGAAATGTTGATAAAATCAAAGAAGTGGTATATAATATAAAAGAAAATTAAGAAGTAAGGCTTATAAGTTGTGAAGTAGAGAAGGCATTTAATAATACCGAAATAATATAATTGTGGGATATATTAAAGATGTATGGTGTAAATAAAGAAGCAATATGAATGGTGAAGTCCACGTAAGAGAATAATAAAGTAATTACAAATGGTTGGGCAAGACAAGAAACTAAAACTAAAAAAGGAGTGTGCTAGGAGTGTCCCTTAAGTGCATTGTTGTTTACCTTGACAATGAATATAATGGTAGGCAAAATAAATAAGAGTTTACAAGTGTAGATGCATTAGTAATGTCTAAAGCTGATGATGTAGTAATAATTGCAAAAATATATAAGATGGGCTGTGGAAGTATCTAAGAAAGTGGAAAAGGAATTGAATTGTCTTGGATTAATAAAGGGGAACATTTCAGAGAAGTGTTGAAAAAAGCATGCTTAGAGTTTAATAGAAGAGAGGTTGAAATACTAGATATAATATTTGGAGATTATGTGAAAATGAAGGAAAATGAAAAGAATGTTAAAGGAGGTATATTACAAATGGAGTTAAACAGAATTGTTAGAAATATTTTTGGGAGGTCAAAGTTAAACCCAATTAAACGAGAGTTTTTAGATAGTATATTTAGCTTCATTGCATTTGCAGTGGTTTTAAAGATTATGATATATGATAAAGAAAAAAACATTCAGTATGTTAAGGATAGAATATGAAAAGGAATGGGAAGAAATAAAAGGGGTGAAAAGAAAAACATATTGGAAATGTTAAAGGAATAGACTGGAAAAGAATAAATAAAGGACTGGAAAATGAATACAGTAGAAATACAACAAAAGGAAAAATGGTATGAAAAGGTTATCAAGGAATTGTTTTATATAAAGGCATGGCTTCACTGGAGGGAGGAAAAAGAAGGTGATAAAGGAAAGAAAAGAAAGATTTAAAATATGGAAAGAAGGGCAGGATTTCAGATGAAGATTAACGTTAAAAGTTACTTGTAAAAAGTGATATGGGGCCCAGTTACAAAAACTTTGCTTTCAGTGTACATTGCAATAAAGTCACTTACAATGAGAGCAGATTTTTTTGTAATCTAGGCCCTGGTATAAGCCTGTTTATAGATAGGCCTTACACTGAAGCAAGTCATTTACACCATGAGCAAGTCTTTCAGAATCAGGGCAGGCGTACACCATAGTAAGTCACTTATACCAAGAGCAACACTATTAGAATATGGTCCATAGTGTATAAATTGGTGAATGGAAAAAATTGATTAAAATGTAATGTTCCCGAAAAAATGTAATATGTTTATGGAATGTCCTAGGTTTAAAACATTATAGAATAAGATAAAAATAGGAAGTAATATTACCTGGATTAAGTAATCAAACAATATTAACATTGTATACAGCTGCCATGAAGGGCTATGGGGATAAAGTACATGAGGAAAAACATAAAATTCTTATGGCAGTTGACTTTCAAATATGGCAAACTAGAACAAAAGAGGTATTGTTTAACCGAAAGTGGGAAATATTAGAAATAATGGATACAGTAAAGTTTTGGTGGTGGCAAAAAGATTGGGGGATGAAAAACTAAATGAAGTTATAGCAGAATGTTGGTTTAAGAAGAGTTTTCATGTTTTGATTTATTTTGTATATCATTTTTGTTGCTTTCTTTTTATTTGATATTTGAAATGAAACAACAATTTTGCTGTTTAAATATTTTAATATATGTTTTAATAAACAATTCATACTCTTGAGAACTTGGTGGAGTCAGAGGACTGCCATTAATGCTTGGAAAATTAAAATATGGAGAAAGTAGCAAACATTGTTGCTGGACATCTTTTGGAGAGAGACTCAGAGAGAGAGAGAGATGAAATTCTAGTTACACAGCTGGAGAGAGAGAGAGAGAGAGAGAAGTTCTAGACACAGAGGTGTTGGAGAATTTATTGAAAGAAGGGGAACCAGATGAAAGAGAGGATGTTAGCTGGAGTGATGTGATGGATCAAGTATTTCAGGAGTAGTCAGATAATGAAGCTAGTAATGTTCTACAGAAGCAGATTACAGAAGATGAAAGCATAGGGGCATGTTTAGCTGATGATGTAATCAGTTTTAAGAATACATCTCTGCATCTATGTACTGTGGATGACAGAAATTAAATAAAGAAAACACATATGCAAATGTTGTAACTCAAGTGACGAGAGATGTTTAATAGGAGCAGAAGAGAGAAGAATGGCAGCTTGAGAAAAAAGATTAGTACTAATAAGAAGAAGCAAAAAGACTACAATTAACAGGTATATCATTATGGACAATGTCAGACCGTCATTAGGATTTACCTTAAGAGACATAAAAGCTTTGATACACTGGGTGTCAGAAGATTTCTGCAAAGTAACTTTTGAAACTTTTAAAGGTACAGAAAAATGTATGCATGAAATTGAAAAAGGAAATAACATCCCATTGGAAAGAATTTACTTCTCAAAATGTTGGCTTGCAGTTAAAAAGAAAACTGAATATAAAATTCAGAACCTCAGAAATAGAGGAATTTGAACTCAAAACTTGTTTTCCTGTCAGTATGGGATAAACTGCATGACATAATGCAAATGTGCGATAACGAAAATGTATAGACAGAGGATGGGAATTGTGGGTTACACTGGATGTGTACAATGGAAAATTACAACATATTTCAAACAATATAATAGTGATTAGGAAAAGAGCAACTGTTTTGTACCGGGACTAGCTGAAAGCCTGCTTCTGTTTTACAGATGAAAAGCATTTGGTTCAGGAATAAGCAAAAAGGAAATGTGGACAAGGTGAGGAACAAGGCCATATTGCTAGGAACTGCAAAGCTTTTTTTCTGGAAAAAGTAATGATTGGGGCCATTTTTTGGTTTGAATGCTCAGAGATGGAAAATTACAGGTTACATAAAAAAGAAACTGAGAAGGGAGAAAGACAATACCTAGAAAACAATATTCAGGAAGAATGTGAAATGACTGATATAAATGAGGAACAATATGACAGAAATATAACTCAAGGTAAAGGAAAAGAGCAAGGGTGGAGAAGCGCAGAAAGATGGTGACAGAGTAACTGTGGAAGAACAAGAGCAGAAAGAAGTTAAATTGATTGGAGAGAGGGTGAGAAAGATAAAAATAAGTAACTGTTGAAAAAATGTGCAAAAGTGAAATAGAAAATGATGATTCAGGTATTTGGGGATGAAATGTGAATAGTATAAGTAATTAAGTGAGGGTTTTAATGGTTGTTGAATGGTGCAATAAGAAAAGACAGATGTATTATATTTACTGGATACAAGATAAGCTACAAAAAATGAAAAAAATAAAAGAAAATTGAAGCTGTATGGGGAAAAAGATTATATGATCAGAAGGAGATGAAACGTTCTGGGTTGGGGTGCTAATAAGTGAAGATGACATAAAATGTTGGATGTAACAACTATGATACCAGGAAGAGTGATAGTGACTTAAGAGAAAAATGGAAATTGTGTAAGTACAACAGTCATATATCCACATACAGACATGTCAGAAAGAAAAAAAAAGCATGTAATACTAAACTTTATGTGATTATACATGTCATTATTGGGGGATAAGGACTTTACAAGGAAAGAAAAGAAGAATGGAAAATAATGCAATATGTAAAGGTAATAAAAGAAGTTATGTAACACAGAAAGTGAATACTAGGAAAAGTAGAGAGTAGCCATAAAGCAGAGACGGATTGTGCTAAGTATTCAGGTGACATGAAGGGCATGGCAGGTGGAGTGGAAGGAGTAGATTTTTCAAACCATAGATCATTATGGGCTGTGTTAGGTAATAATGGAAACAAGAAGGTAAAGGCATAAACATGTTAGCAGGGAATGTAAGTATAAAAAAGGAAATGAAGGAGGAATATAGTGATTTATGGAAGGTATTTAGGACAATTGCATTATTTTATAAAAACTGGCAACTGATGAGTACTGTTTAAAGGAAATAAGAAGTGATTTTTTTTTGGAAATAGAAAAGTAAAAAAAAGAAAAATGGAATAGGAAACCATAGTGAAAGATTTTAAAAAAGAAATGTAAGGAGAAATTAATAGAGTAAGAGTAAGATAAATAAAAAAGTATGAGAGAAATAAAGAAAAATTAAAACAATATTGTACAAACATAATTTTTTTAAAAAGGAAGGAAGGAAGAATGTTCAGCTTTTTTAGGAAAAGTGATAAAAAGATGGGAGGGTAAGATAGATGGAATGGTAGATGAGAAAGGGTAGTAAAATGTAGACACGAATAACATGTAAAGAAGATCAAAAATGTTGTAGAAACAATTTATAAGGGGGAAGAAGTTGAAAAGGGATGTGGAAAGTAAAGAAAATTTCAGAAAGAGCAAACTGTAAACTAGAAGAAAGAATTGAATTGAACTGAAAAAAAATTGAAAGAGGAATAATCAGCATCAGGCTTAGGTGTTTTAAGTTATGGATATTATAAGATGATGAGTGAAGCATTTGTAAAAATACTGAATGAATGGTCAGAATAGGGAAAAGAAGATAAAAAGATATGTGCTGTGGTGAGTAAATTTAAATAGAAGTAAGCTGACATAAATATTAAAAATTAGAGACCAG
Source organism: Protopterus annectens (assembly GCF_019279795.1). Classification (NCBI taxonomy): domain Eukaryota; kingdom Metazoa; phylum Chordata; order Ceratodontiformes; family Protopteridae; genus Protopterus; species Protopterus annectens. Next base: position 233,672,325 of record NC_056732.1, on the reverse strand, counting down.
TAACACTGGGGAATACTGATTATAAAGTATTTATGAAAATAATGCAAGAAAGTATGGGGACAGTTTTGGAAGAAGTTATAGGAGTAGGAGGTATACAAAGTAAAGGGGAATAGGTGATGGAAATGTTAGTAATAAAATATATAATAGATGCTATTTTAAGGGATAATAAAGATTTATGGATGGCTGTGTGACACAGCAAAAGCTTTTGCCTTGGAAAGTTAGGATGTAATGTGGGATATTTTGGGGATTATGGGTTTGGGAGAAAAATAATAAAACAAAGAAGTGCTATGAGATATTTTGGGTGAAAATTATGGTAAATGGTTGACTTGGAATGTAAATAAAGATTGAGAAGAGTATGAAACAGGAGTGTTCAATGAGTGTGTACTTATTTGTGCTAGTGATGAATGAAGTAATACAAGCATTAGGACAGCCCCCCAAGCTAAAAACACACCGCGGGCTCCCAACTACCGCTGCCGACCTGAGAAGACCACTCCAAGTGCGAATCCACTACAAAAATTAAACCATCTGTGATTGAATTTAAAAAACCTAATAATTGCTCAAGACACCCCCCCAAGCTAAAAACACACCGCGGGCTCCCAACTACCACCGCCGACCTGAGAAGACCACTCCAAGTGCGAATGCACTACAAAAATTAAACCATCTGTGATTGAATTTAAAAAAACCTAATAATTGCTCAAGGTAATGAACCACCCAACCTAAAAGTGTTTTATACACTGACTTTCTATGAAAAAGAACTTACTTTATATTAAAAACATATATAAAGTATATATAAACCTGCTGTTAAATACGGTCACCTTAAGACCTAAGGAAATCCCTGTGGTGTAATCCCCACTCCTCTTAAGCCTAAGCTAATCGGGCTTCTCGCTCTCCCTCCCTGCCCCCTATTCCCACCCGCCCCCACTACCTCTACATTTATTGGTCATTAAGCCCATCCCCCTTACCACCATCCAATTACAACTGTCCCTCACCCTGTACCACTCCCTTCCACTTCTTCACCAGTCTTCACTACAAAGTCTACTCCTTCAGTCCGCCCACCCCTTTTTCCCTCCCACTGTCACTCTCTCCTCCCTCCTCCTAGCTTTTTTACACACCAATTTGTAACAAGGTAGTTCCCCCGGCTAATTCCACTTACCAACCCCCCCCTCACCATGGATGAAAACGCTCTTAGTACCTACCCCCTCACAACATTACTACTTATCTTACCCTATCTGGTAACTAGCTACGAAACCCTAGACCCAGCAGGCGCCTACCTCCCTAAGGGTCAGACCTCCCTGCACTCCCACGACACCTCCAATCTCATTCACCCCTCTCATCACCCTGCTATTAATGCGTGCTCCAACAGTATCCACCCTACTCTCTGTTACCCGAAAACATCCTCAACAAGGGAACATCTTAAACTACTAATGAAACTCCAAAGAATACTTGATTATTTAAAAAAATCCATAACAAAAGATGGTGATATCCACCCTAACCCAGGCCCCACCATTGACATTGACCCAAACCCCCTGAATGCTGCTAGAAGCCTAGCAGGCTCCCTACATATGCTTCACCTTAATCTAAGAAGTATTAACAACAAAGTACACAACTTGCATGCTCTGCTTGCAACCCACTCCCCTGACATCATGTGTCTCTCAGAAACTTGGCTCAAACCCAGCACTAAGGATGAGGAAATCATCCCACCTGGGTATAACATCCTCAGAGCCGACAGAACTACTAGAAAGGGTGGTGGAATAGCTGTCATGTTCAAGAACTCCTTGAATATCACTAGGAATCCACTCCAACCTCCAAAAGTCCATAACCAGGAATTGCTTGCTCTAAAGCTATCCCTAAACAACCAAAAAAGTATTAATCTTATAGTCATCTATTTCCCTCCAGGCAACAATGCTGAAAACTTAGAACAAACTCTCAGTTGGCTTTCCACCTTCTATCCCCAAGAAATGATTATTTTAGGAGATGTTAACATCGACTGGTCTCTCCACTCCTCCCAACCAAATCCACTTTAAATCCCCATTAACTTACATGGATTTTCCCAACTTATTCTTTCCCCCACTAGAATTGGACATGCCCAACAAAAGGAGAGCATCATAGATTGGATCCTTACTAACAAGGAACCTTCCAACTATACCTCAGGGACCCTCCCCAACGACCTTAGCGACCACCTTATCACTTTTATTATTAAACACAAATGCTCAACTACAAACCCCCCCCTAACCAGACTAGTTAGGAACAGCAAGAATTTTGTCCCAGACCAATTTCTTGCAGACCTCAACGCATGTAACTGGTCCATCCTAAAAACTCTACCCTTAGATCAGAGCGTGTCATACTTTAATGACACCTTCCTCAAAATACTTGACTCTCACGCTCCTAAGCGACTCATTAGAACTAAGGAACGTATCGCACCTTGGCTATCTAAAGACACTAAAACTAAAATTAAACTCAGAGATCAGGCCTGGAACAAATGGAGAACCACAAAAACCCCTCCGGATCGCATCAAGTTTCTTCAGCTTAGAAACTCAACCAAAGCAGCCGTTATGTCTGACAAAAAACAATATTTCTGTCACCTCCAAGACAAACATCAAAACAATCCCAAAAAATTCTGGGCCGGTTTCAATCACCTCCTCCATCCAGGCAAATCCACTACCCCACACCTGAAACACTCATGGATAAGGATCCAAGTGAAATAGCTAACTCTTTTAATTCCTTTTTTACTGAGACCATCCAGTCCCTCGCCAGTCAGCTTACTTCTTCCCCCGTGGTTCCAACCTCAACCAACTACCCCACTCAAACTGCCTTCAACTTACAACCCACCTCCACCTTCTACATTCGTACCCTCCTGAAAAAACTTAAACCAACCACCCTAGCGGATGACCTACTCCCAGCCAAATACTTACAAATAGCTTCTGATGCCATAGCCTACCCTGTATCAATCTTAATTAACCGGTCTATCTCCGAAGCCTCTATTCCCTCAATTTGGAAAATCTCATATATCATTCCTCTCCACAAAGGAGGGTCCTCCACTGACACAACAAACTATAGACCCATAGCCATACTCTCCCCCCTATCTAAAATTATGGAATGCTGCATTCACAAGCAACTCATTACCCACCTCATACAAAACAATCTCCTGTCCAACACCCAACATGGCTTCCGCCCCCATCATAGCACAACCACGGCTCTCCTCTCCTTTGTTGATTCAATTAACCTCAACCGGAATAACAAATTAATCTCCTCTGCACTTTTTCTAGACCTATCGAAAGCCTTCGATATGGTCAACCACAAACAGCTGCTCCATACACTGGAAACCTTTAATCTTAGCAAAACTACCATAAGTTGGTTTAACGCATACCTCTCTGGTAGAAAACAGGCTGTACAGTGGCAAAACAGGATTTCAAACCTACTCCCCACTAACATCGGTGTTCCCCAAGGATCTATTCTCAGTCCCCTTCTTTTCTCCCTCTTCATTAATGGTCTACACTCTATCCTCCCTAAAGCCACCTGCATTCAATACGCGGATGACTCCACCCTAATCTGCTCAGACGACTCTCTCACCAAACTCCAAGTCACAACCCAAAACTGCTTTTCAATAGTCGAAAAATGGTTCTCAGATCTAAAACTCCTACTTAATCCAACCAAAACCAAATTGCTTCTATTCTACCCCACCCCAGCTACTTCATACGGAATGGAACCTCCCTATACCCCCATCTCAACCTTCGCTGTGTCCTCTAATAATGGTACCAAAATTTATCCTGTCACCCACACCAAACTACTGGGGGTGACAATAGACCACAAACTTAGATTTGACATCCATGTTAACCAGACCATTAAATCACTTAACAAGAAACTTGGGTCCATGTATAGAATAAAGAAATTCTTAACCCCCCCACACCAAACTAACCATTGCCCGTACCCACCTCCTCTCCACACTCCTCTATGCCTCCCCAATATTCTCCTTCCTTCACAAGAAAGAGCTTAATAAACTATCCACTACCTATAACCACATAGCCAGATTCATTACCGGACTGCCCTACCGCACCCATCACTGCCTAAATCTAAAAACACTGGGATGGCTAGAATTGCCCAACATCCTCAAACTCAACCAACTTACTGAGGCATTCAAAATTATAAAACATCCTGATAAAACTCCCTCACTGAACAATATACTTACCCCCTACTCCAATCTAACATCCCTTAGGTCATCCAAAAGTATTCAAGTGTTAACCATTAAATCTACTAACTCGGGTGGTGAAGCTCTGTATGCCAATTCCATCGGCAAACCCTGGAATGCCCTCCCAAGCAACCTTAGACTTACACTCACTCTGCACCAATTCAAAATTCAACTCCGAGCTCTATTAAAATCCCAATGGCTATGCCCATGCTCTAATCCAGACTAATAGCTCAGGCCCCCAGCTCAACCCAGCCTACCCAGGCCTCCACCCAGCCCTTAACCTTAAGGGTCCACTATGTAGCCCTAATTATCCATCTTTACTAACTGATATCACTAATTGAATTTTTATACTGTTACCTACTGTTTTATTTTGTATATAAATGTTACCTGTCTCAATTACCCAAGTTTTGTCACTATATTTGTTTATGTACCTCTGTTCTTTGGAGCTTTTCTCCCCGGGTCTCCACTGAAAATGGACATGTATCCAGTTGGACCAACCCGGTCAACAAATGTAAAATAAATAAAAATAAAATAAATAAATGAGAGAAACAGAATGGGAAATAGAGCTAGGTGTAATGATACCAGGGTGTCTTTCATATGCAGATGATTTAGTTATTGTAACAAAAATATATAGTATGGATGAGGCAAATTGTAACAAGAATGCAAAAGGGTTAAATAAAACTAGATTAAGATTAAATAGGTTAAAACATAAATGGTTTGTCGAAATAAAGAAGATAAATCAAATATACTTACTAGAAATTAGATAAACCTTTGGAATCAGGTTTGGTGAAAGCAGGAAAATACAACAACAGAAAGAAATTCTGGATGAAATAAAGAAGTTAGTTGGAAAACATTCTATGTATCCTTTAAAAAAGAAGGTTATATGTCAAATATGTATAAAATGGGAAGATGGAATAGTGGGGAGTTTAACCAATAACCATGAAAAATAGACAATAATTGGAAAGTGTTTATATGTTTCCTGGAAAAATGGAAAAACATATGTTAGAGTTTTTTTTTTTCATTTTTATTTGGGGATCAATAATCCCTGTAGTTAAATACTATATAATAAAGTAAAAAAGGTTTAAACTTAATAAATCTAGTTGCATATTTGAAGTCTATGTACCTTTTTGGGTATTAAAAACTATGAAGCAGAAAAATTGATAGGCAGATAATTGAGAGGTTGATAATAAAGATACTGTGAAATCTAAAGAGATAGAAAATGAAAAAGGAAAGGAAAAAGGAAAAAGAATGGAAAAAGCAGTGTGGTAATAAGATGAAGATATGGAAAATCCAGACTGATAAAGTTAAAAAACAGAAGGAAATTCTATAACATGAGAATAGAGAGATATTTAATACATCGATGAAAATATTATAAGGATGAGATTTAAAAATCAATAAACATAGAAGGGAAAGATATGAAGACTTATGAGGCTTGAGATTTTTTGTGGATATTATTATTGGATAAATGGAAGAGAACACTTAAAGACTGTAATAAAGAAGCAGCCCAAATCATTATTGTTTGGATTGTAAATATGAAGTTTTGAAGAAAAAATCAAGATGACTATAAATGTCAAGGCTTTTAGAACATAAACATGGATACAAAATTGTCTGGTAACTGTATGGGTCTTGTGGAAAACTAGATGTGATGAAATGTTGCATAATAAAAATAAGAATGATGAAGATGTGTTTGCTGCAATAAAGCGATCACTGCAGAAAAAAGGATAGGGATAGAATGAAAAGGTTCCTATCACATAGTCAAACTTGTACAAGTTCGAACCTTATATGGTCGAGAACATAAGTTTGAACTTGTACAAGTTTGAGCATTTCAATGCAAATGTCTATAAGGGGAGGTTTCCATTCTGTTGAATGAGGTGCGATCTCGGAGTTGGTATATTTACATTATTTATATTTACAACAGTTTATTTTGTTTTTCTTTCTTTTTTTTTTATTCATAGTCGAAGTTTTGTAACTTTGAACAGAATGGTTCATACATTTTGTGTTCAAATTTATAAAACTTCGACTATGTGATATAGACCCGAATAAAAGATGTTAATGTTTGCAAAACTGAAGATGTCAAATACTGAACATGTTGTAAATACTGTAAATATTGTAGAAATGTAATGAGTGGAAGTGGTATAATGTATTAAAATTAACATGCACACACACAAACACACACACACACACACACACACACACACACACACACACACACACAGATATCCACACACCCACACGTGTGTGTGTGTGTGTGTGTGTGTGTGTGTGTGTGTGTATGTGGATATCTGTGTGTGTGTGTGTGTGTGTGTGTGTGTGTGTGTGTGTGTATGTGGATATCAGTGTGTATGTATGTGTGTGTGTGTGTGTGTGTGTGTGTGTGTGTGTGTGTGTGAAATGTCCCAGTTAGGTATGTATGTGTGTGTGTGTGTGTGCATGTGTGTGTGTGTGTGTGTGTGTGTGTGTGTGTGTGTATGTATAGATATATATATATATATATATATATATATATATATATATATATACATATATATATATATATATACATATATATATATATTTTTGTTTTTTATATATATATATATATATATATATATATATATATACGGGTCTACTTTATAACATTGAAATTTCATAACATTGAGACCAAAACATCTAAATCCCAAAACACTGAAAACCCAAAACATTGAAAACACAGAACATTGAAAGTGTGCCTCATAACATTGAAAACTGTAATGCATATGTAAATAGCATCTTCTCCACCTATAACAACACCTAGCTAACAAACGCACTTTCTACCTCAGTGTGAGATTAGGAAATTAACTATTTTCCACTGTAGTGCAATCTTGAAGTTGGTATATTTAGTTTACAGGGGTGTGGGGTGTAGGGGGACTTGCCCCCCTGCAGAAGCATAGTAGAAAGTGTGTTTGTTAGTTAGGTATTGTTGTAGGTAGAGGGGATCTTATTTACTTGTGCAATGTAGTTTTCAATGTTATGAAGCACACTTTCAGTATTTTGAGTTTTCAATGTTTTGGGTTTTCACTGTTTTGAATTTTCAATGTTATGGTGAAATTCCAAATATACAATTTAATAAAATACACTTCACACACAAGAAACTGCTCTAGCGCCTCAGCTTTGACAAGCCTTTTACAGAGTAAAACATTTGTAAAACATCACCCTTTAAATACTTAGTTAAAACATCAAGTAATATGTTCAGATTTTTAAAGATACCTTTAATCATGTTGTTCTTCATTCTTTTTCTTTCCTTGGCTGACTTCTGGACTAGCATATACCTACCTGCACTGTCTTGTCATTGTTTATTTATAAATGATTATTGATTATTGCTATGATGGCTTAGTGGTTAACTACTGTGACTATAATGTGCAGGGTCCTGAGTTTGAGCCTTACAGAGGCTGTTTATTTTAGAGTGGGAGGATGGCATAATGGTTAAGTCGTTTACCTTACAAACACAAGATGCAGGGTTTGATTCTCACATGGGGTAATTGGTTAGGCTTGAAATGGCCTATAAGGTTAGTTAGTCTAGTTCTAATCTATACGTCTATGAGCTCTGCAGTTTCTCTTCATTTAAGCATAAATATCATTCAAAATAATTGTATTCTGTACTAACTATATCCATGTTGTATGGTACTGGTGTGTATGACACTGGTAGTCAGATCAAATAAGATGTCACATTTGGTAACACACCATAAAAAGTGTACCGACATCCAAAACTTCAAAATACAACAATTATAAGACTGGTTTGTAACAATGAGACAACTGAAATATATCAGTAATTAAGCTACTATGGTATGGAATAGTGCTTTAAAAATCATGAAGAAGTAAGTGAAAATCTAGAAAGCATTAGTGTTTCTGTACTTCTTCCAATCCATGCAGATATAATAACTAAATAAAAATGCTTTGTTTTGTTTTTCAGTATGTGAGCATGCTACATTTTTCTGTCTGCCTACATAGCACACCTACAAATAAAGTGTAAAAGTGTTTATTTTACAAATAAAGTCTCACCTCAAAACGTATGTTTTTTTTCAGATATGTGTTTTCCTAATAATGAGTGCTCACCAGTCCTTCCATTCAGTCTTCCTCCACTGCAAGTACCTATGGATATAGCTTTCATTCTTGACAGTTCAAGAAACATGGAAATAAATGAGTTTCAAGCAGCTATCAGGTTTCTCAGCGTTATGCTTGATCAGTTTGTCATTTCTTCAAACCCAAGAACCTCAAGTGATAAAGCCAGAGTAGCTCTGGTTCATACATCTCCAGATTATAGGCCTGATGCGACTCTGGCACCAGTGAAAACAGAGTTTGATTTTGTCAGGTTCAGTAGAAAGTCAGAAATGTACAACCATCTCCAAAAATCTGTCCATCATTTGCAAGGTGAAGCTGCTATTGGCACTGCTGTTGAGTGGACCATTGAAAAGCTCTTCCCCAAGATCCAAGTCCCAGCAAAACATAAGGTTATATTTGCAATAATTGCAGGGGAAACAAGCTACTCGGACAAGAGGAAGCTGAGTATTGTCACTCAGAAGGCCAGGTGTCTTGGTTATGCATCATTTGTACTTTCACTTGGACTTAATAACAATGACAATGAATTAGAAGAACTTGCAAGTGCCCCCCATGAACAGCATTTGATCAGTCTGGGCAGAGTGCAGACAGCAGAACTGGAATACGCACAGAGGTTTGCTCGGGAATTTTTACGCCACTTAAAATGTAAGTATTGCCTGAGATGTATCTTAGTTAAAATCTCCTTTCTAATTAATAGATGAACACGATATAAGGAAGTATGCCACATATATGCCTATATAATCCATTAAATATTGCAGCTTTTGATCATTTAGTTTAAATTACGATATTTGCTTATTTCCCAGAAACTGTTCATCATGGCAGAACTCACCTCAGAATGCTTGGCTTAAACAACCAAAGGAAATATAATACTCTTATTAGTATCAACATACATTTGAGTGCATATATTTACAGAGTTTGCATTAAAAATTGTATGCAACACAGAATAGAAATCAAAATAGCTCCAATCTAAACCCTGTTGCCCTGTCATTTCAGAGTCATATATTCATAGATTGTTACTAGGCTAACAACCTGGGGGGCTTTCTAAGCCTAGCCAAGTTTTCTGAAAGACTAATGATGTCCTGTATCCAATTTCCTATTCCCCATCTACTGGTCTAGGTTGCGCTTAAACTGTGTGGAAGATGAACTCAGCTTCATATGGATAAGAAGCCTGTTCCATAGAAGGGTCTGTCTCTGGGACACATATATGTCTCTCCAGCATGTGCTGTTTAAGTCACAGTCAAAATTCAGGTCTCTACAGCTTATACTTCTCTGGTACTCTTTGACTGCGGTGGTGGTGCTGCGGTAGCGTTGTCGCCTCACAGTTAGACGTTGTCCATTCAATTCTCAGTTAGAGCATCTTCTGTGTGTCAACATGCGTGAATGGGCATTCCTTCGTTGAAGGTTGTGCATTAGGCCTGGCAAGCAAGCGCGTAAAATCTACTGCCAATCATTAGCGGACCGGAGTTCCGCTGTGGCGACCCCTAACCGGGAAAAGCTGAAAGACACAAACAAACAAACTCTTTGACTTATGAATCTGTAAGAGATTCATAAGAGTGGGGTTTGCAGATGCCTTGTAAGCCAAGCATAGATCACCCCTCGGCAATCTATAGGGCTTTAAGGCACTCTGCATAAGGCAGGTTTGTTATACCTTGTATTCTTTTTGTAAGGAACCTCTGATGTCACTCTAGTTGCTGCATATGCCTGGTCAGGTACATACCAAAGGGTACATTGTATTCTATGACTGGTGTCATAAGGGTGGAGTATAGTAGGATTATGACCTCTTTGTACCTAGATGCCATGCCCATGCACAATCTAAAAGGATTTCCTCACCACTGTAGCCATGTGGTGGTTGAAGGTAAGGCTGCTGTCTATGTGTGTATCCAGATCCCTGACCACTGGATCAACTCTTAGGGGCATATTATCAATGGCAATTAGCTGGGAAGGTTGACTTCTTAGTACTGAGTTTAAGACCATGACTATGGCACCATTTGTTGGTCAGAGACAGACCCACTTAAAGAATGCTAATGTCTGCTGGGGAGTCGATGATAACCCCCATCTTGCAATTGTCTGCAAACTTAGTCAGCCATAACACTTCAGCATTTGCTTCCATTTCAGAGAAATAGATGGCAGAATAGAGTGGGCCCAGTACCAAGCCCTGGGGACTCTGCTAGTGACTGGTCTCTTGATGGAGATGGCCTCACCTATTTTGAATTCCTGAGTCCTATCGCTGAGCATGTTGGCTATCCAGCGGGTAATAAAAGGGTTTCTACCTAAATTAGTGACCTTGTCTATAATGTCTGAAAGGGGTATTGTATCCAAAGCCTTGGCCAGGTCAAGGTAAACTGTGTGCAAAGTCTTCCCCTCATTTAATGCTTTGATGACACTTTCAAAAAAGTCCACCAGATTTAATAGCCATGACCCTCCTTTAACAAAGTTGAACTGTGATGTGTCCAGCATTTGCAGGTTGCCTATGTCCTCATTTATCACATCCATGATGATTTTTTCCATGACCTTACATATAAGGCTGGTAAGACTTATGCACCTGTAGTACTCAGATCAGTGGTTGGACCTCCTTTGTGATCAGAATAACTGTAGCCATCTTCCATTTCTTGGGGCACAAAACCTGACTGAAATCACCAGTTGAAAAGTGATTCAAGTGGACCAGAGAGGTCATGTTTCATGCTATTTATTAAGCATCATGGGATGTTATCTGGGCTCATTGATGCAGTGTTTTTGGCCTTGGAAAGTGCATTGATGACCTGTTCCCTAGTACTGGTTGAGGGAATTGTAGTATGCAGTATTTCCTTTCGACTATTGAAGAGGGAGTGGGATGAGAAATTTGAGCTGAACATGTCAGTCAAAAGGCTGGCAATGGCCCAGAGGCAGAGTCAGTGTGGGTGATGCCATTTACAATAAGTTCTGTACATTGTTGTGTAGTTCCCCTGAGGTTACGGTCATTGCTGTAGAAAGCTTTGTGGTTGTCCTTTGCCTGAGAAGCTATTTTATATTTCAAATTTAGCCTTTGAAGTATTAATTAACTCTCTTAGCTGCCTGTTTCTATTGTTCAGGAGGATTTTAGTATGTATGGTTTTGTTCCTTCTATGCTTGGCCAAGATTTTTTTCTTTTGTTGTACAACCAATTGATATTGAGATTCCACCAGGGTGGCTTGTCTTTTGAGTTTGTCTTATTGTTAATATGAATGGGCACAGCTCATGCTATACAGCTACCAATATAGATGTACAGACATTTTGTAAATAGTTCAGTGTATGCTATGGTGTTTACTGGGTTTGGGGGTGCTTGGAATTTAGCCAAAATTTTGCTTAGTAGAGAGAGGTTAGCCTTGGAATAGTTCTTAAAGGTTTTTTTGTTTTGCTGAATCCCTGCATTTAATTTTTATTTCAAGTAATACAGCCGTATGGTCAGATATGATGAGTGAAGACATTACATTGAGTGAGGAAGGTTGGCCACCCATGTTCATGAGTATAAGATCAAGGATGTATCCACTGCTGGTAGGAGAATGGGCCAATTGTTCCAGGATGTTGGTATTAACAAAGGTTAGGAATTGCTGAGCTTGTGCATTAGACGTGGTATAGGATTCCCAGTCTATAGAGGGATAGTTGTGATCCCCCCATGGATATTGTATTTGGTTGAACGACGGACTCTAGTACATTGAGATAGGCAGTATGGGTTTCCTGGGAAGTGCATATCCATGGCTACTGATCCACCAGGGAGGAGTGAGGAAAATTTAAATATTGAATAGGTCAATAACACAAGGAACTTGATGAGCAATGCTCAGCTATGCAGAAACTAGATGCTCTAGTAGTTACAAAATTTGCTTAGACAGTAATGCCACAAGAGTGTAGACAACACACCTTCCTAATGTACAATAACTGGTTCAGAGTCCAAATGCTGAAACCAGAACTAAGACACTTAGAATAATAGACACAAAAAGCCTTCAACCAACAATTCCCAGCTCAGAAGGGCATAGGCTATCCTCTCCTGCCACAAGAGTGTAGACCACAAACCTTCCTAATGTAAAATAACTGGTTTGGAGCCCAAGTACTTTAATCAGAACAACAACACTTAGAATAACAGGCACAATAAGCCTTCACCAGCAATTTCCAGCTCAGAAGGGTAGAGGCTACCCTCTCTTCCCACAAAACTGTAGACCACAAACCTTCTTAATGTAAAATAACTGGTTTGGAGCCGAGTGCTTAAACCAGAACTAAGACGCTTTTAGAATAACAGATACAATAAGCCTTCAACCAGCAATTTCCAGCTCAGAAGGGCATATGCTATTCCTTCCTGCCACAAGAGACCACAAATCTTCCTCATGTAAGATAACTAGTTTGAAGTCATAGTGCTTAAATCAAAACTAAGAGTTACAGCTACAATGTAATCAGGCCACTAATAAACAGTAATAAAGGCAGCAGACTAAATGCAACTGAACACTTTAAGAAGGTGCAGCAAAAAAAGCTAAATAAAAAGCTAATCAAAGTAGAAAGAAGCACAAATACAGTAAAAGCAGCTGGAGTACATTGTTTTAGTAAGTGGGAAGGGATGAAACAGAAGATAATTCAAGTTTAAGAAGCTAAGGGAGAAGGCCTTCTCAGTTGATCTCTCAGTGTCCAAAATCAGATTTATAGTAGGGGTGGGCATATAAAAAGCCACCAAGTATAAAAGTGCAACAGCAGAGGGGTAGGAAGGTGAGAAAAGTCAAATGCAGACAGAGATCAGCAATAGTCAGGCAGATAGCGGCAAGTCAAACAAGCACTACAGCTAAATGAAAATGCCTTTAAATATCTGTAGTTAAATGAGGAATGGTATTTCTCATCTCTTCCCACTAATTAGCTGGATGTTATTTACTGTCTGCAAAAGATTCTTTTCTACCTGACCCTAGACAACACCTCTTGACACTCCAAAAAGAAAAAAAACTTAAAACAAAATAAAATGCAATATAAGAAAAACAGAAAAAAATAGAAGTAACCAAACCTCAAATGAATAACTTCAATCCAAATCAAATGCAGACAAAGATCAACAATCTCTTACACAGCATTTGTCTTCATTCCCAAAAAAATATTAATTCATTGTCTGGCATGGACTGTAGAGTGAATACCATATTTTAGCAAACTGCTTTTTGAAACTGCTTTAGCCCTAGTGGTTTGGCTGCAACTGTTAGGTATGAGATAATGTGAAATACCATGGAATAAACCAATAGGTTTCTTTCAAGAGGCCATGTAGCAGAAAAAGTGTGAAACATCAAACCTGCAACATATGATTTGATATTCTGGTAATGTGGCTCCAAGACAGTGGGGTAGAATAGTGCATTCCCTGTGCCATGAAAGAGCAATTAGTCTGGAAGGCAGAAAGTGGCTAATAGAAAAAAAAACATGAATGGTAGCTTTTGTGCCTGGCCCTACATCATAGATTCACAGACTGCAGAGTACATAGCCGTACTCTGCAAGTCACCACTAAAGAGGTCTCAAGAGAAATCCGTCTACTTGCATAACTACATGGCACATGCTCTCTGTCATATTTAAAACAGTGACTTGTTGACATGAGAAAACATATTGCAAGGGTTTAAAATTGTATAACACATGATGTGCAGTTATTAAGTACACAACAGCATAGAGAGTTTCTGAGAAGCATCTCACAAAATGAACCAAAGAGGAAATCTGCAGTACCATACCAAAGATCATCACTTTGACAAACTAAACTTCCTGTAGTCCTTGGGTTGCAGAACATAACAATGGTTTTGCATTCACCACATTAAAACTCACTCTGATGATTGCTGCCCCAAACCAGTACTTTACACTACTAACAAATAGTGTGGATCCTTAGTTTATCATGCAAATTATATTGTTAACTAAGGATGAAAATAAACATGCTCTCACTTATCCATACGCAGCACACTTGTTTGAAGAAAATGGCCACAGACATGCATTTGTTATTCCAAAAAAGAATGGACTATGCACTGTTCAAAGACAAGCCACTAGAAATTCAATCCAAGCGGTCCTCTAAAACATTCAACCAACACCAATGGTGTAATGTGTTACCCAGCCCTAGAGCTCCCAGCCTGTACTCAGACACTTGGGGGTGGCTAAGTCCTGCCCAGTATAAGTGGGCCAAGCTGCCTGAGCCCATGCCTCATCCACCAGAAACCCTTTGAAGTTTAGTATTCCAAGTCTGCCCTTCCACTTTTATAGCTGTGACAGCCAAGCCTATCCTTCCTACTTTTTGCTAGAGAAGGAGAAAAACAGATAAAATAACTTTGGGTGAAAAATAGGAAACTTCTTCCTGATCCCTGGTGCATTCACCCTTGCAGATCAGTTAGCCCCTGCCTGTCTGCATGCTACCTACTGCCTCTTTCTGACTTTTCCTTCTTTTATAGGTTCATAGTTAGGTAGTAGGCTATCTGCCCAAAGGCATTTATAAGCCTAGCCGGGATGTGTTGGCTTTCTCCACCCCCTTAGATTAGTTCCCTGTGCCTCTGTCCAGCAGAGTCATTGAAGTGATCGCTGGGGTAAACTTTCTGTTTCCCATCCACTCATCAAGGTTTCTTTTGAAGAGTGTTGGCGAGGTGCTCTACCTAATGTAGATTGCAATCTTGTTCCAAAGCATGGGATGTCTCTGGGACAGGAATCTACCCCTCCAGTACGTCCTATTTATCATTGCGGTGAGGTTTAGATCCCTAGAGCCTGTGGCTCGAGGGGATAAGGTTTTCTTTAGTTGGAGCATGTCCATCAATTCTGGGCTAGACATGGCCTTGTATGTCAGGCAGAGATCACCTCTGAGTAGGCGGTATGTAACCGAGTACAGCTGGAGTTTCGTCAGTCGAGCTGCATAGGGCATCTGTTTGAGGCCAGTGATCCTCTTGATGTGGTACTTCTGTGGTCTTTCCAGCTGTTGCAGGTGTCTTGTAAGCAGGGTTGCCAGACGTCCCTATTTGGGTGGGACTGTCCCGAGATCAGCAGCCTAATCCTGAGTCCTGCCCTGCCGGTTTGAATCCCGGCCAGCCTCCGCTTTGTTTGTTTTTTTTGATTGTCCCATATACCTGGCATATGGGCCAATCAAAAATTGCTAAACACGGAGCTTCTTGTGTTCCGCATTAAACACGAGAAGCTCCGTGTTTATCGATTTTTGATTGGCCCATATACCGGTATACGGGCCAATCAAAAATCGTTAAACACGGAGCAATTTGTGTTGAATGCGGAACTGCAATGCATTAAACATGAGAAGCTCCGTGTTTAGTAGTGCAGAGCTACTCCGCATTAAAGACCTTTTTTGTCCCTACCTGGGGGGCTGGAAATCTGGCAACCCTGCTTTTAAGGTACATCCCAAATGGGGCATTGTACTCTATGATGGATCTGATGAGTGATGAGTAGAGGGGCACAATGACCTCTTTTGATCTGGATGCAAACCCTTTTGTAATTAGGTGAGCCATGTAGAAGGATTTTCTAACCACTTTGGCAATGTGATTATTAAAGGTGAGATTACTATCTTCTTGGGTCCCCAGATCCCTTATTATGTCTTCTGTATTTAGGGGACTACCACCTATGTGGTAGCTTGTGGATACTTTGTTTTTTCCAAAGGGGATGACTATGCACTTTTTGGCATTTAGCTTGAGGCCATGATTTTGACACCAGGTATCCATCTCAGTGAGACCCTTTTGGAGGATGTCTGTGTCAGCCGGAGAGTCAGTTATAGCCCCTAGTTTGGTCAGCCATAGACCTCTTGTGCTTGCCTGTACCTCTGAGAAGTATATGCCAAACAGGAGGGGTCCTAGGACTGAGCCCTGGGGAACACCACTTGTAACCGGTTTAGAGTCAGACCTAGCTCCTGCAACTCTCACCATGTGGATTCCGTCCGTGAGCCAGCTCGCAACCCATCTTGTGACATAGGGGTTTATGTTTAGGCTGGTGAGCTTGTCTATAATAACAGAATGGGGAATTGTGTCGAAGGCCTTTGTGATGTCTAGGTAGGCTGTGTGTACCACCTTTCCCTCGTCTATAGCCTTGGTAACTGTCTCAAAGAAGTCCACCAGGTTTAGGAGGCATGATCTGCCCTTAACAAAGCCGAACTGAGTAGGGTCCAGTGTTTGGAGGTTCCCAATCTCTCTGTTAATGAGTTCCATGATGATGTGCTCCATAGCCTTTCAGACCAAGCTAGTCAGGCTTATAGGGAGATGGTTCCCAGGTTCTGTTGTGGCTCAACCTTTGTGGAGTGGAATAACCATTGCTGTGCGCCACTCTATGGGTACATAGCTGAGTTTGAACAGTGTGTTTAGGTGAGGGGTTAGTTCATCTTTGAGCTCATGTAGGACGTAGCCTGGGACACCGTCCGGTCCCATTGATGCTGTGTTTTTGGCTTTGGAGAGGGCTGTTTTAACCTGAGTGTCTGTGATTTCAGGGACTCTACATTCTTCTGGTATGGCTATGGGCCCTTTTGGGGCTGAGAGGGGGGTGAAGTTTGCAATGAACCTGTCTGCCAGGATGTTGGTGATATCAGTCATTTAAGTGTATTTTGTGTCATTCTGCACTAACTCCGAGCAGATCTGAGCATTGCCACTTAGATTCTTGACATAGCTAAAGAATGCCTTGTGGTAATCTTTGGAGTCCTTGGTAATTTTTCTTTTGAAGTTCGCCTTGGATGATTTTATGAGGGATTGTAGTTTCTTGCTGATGCTGATCAGGGATGTCTTCCCTTCTTGGGATTTTACTCTTTTCTGTACTAGTTTCCTCCTTGTATTGTATATCTTGTTTATAGCAGGAGTCCACCAGACTGGTTTCTTTTTCTTGGAGGAGTGAGTCTTGGTTGTGCTTGGGATGGCATGATCTATGCATTTTTGTAGGTGCCCGTAGAATAAATTAGTAAAGGATTTTGCAGCTTGGACAGCATTATCCTTCAGCATGGGGGCTTTGAAACTTTCCACCTCGGTCTTAGGTAACGTGAAGTTTGCTTTTGAAAAGTTTTTCACTGTGGTTTCCTTGTCCGGAGGTGGGGGCAGAATGTGGATATCCAAAGTGATTTGTTTGTGGTCAGATCTAACCAGTGAGGAGTTGACCTCCAGTGTGAAACACCAGTTGCCCATGTTGGTGATGACCAGGTCCAATATGTTGTCACCTCTGGTGTGAGTGTTGGCCAGTTGAACCAGGGCATTTGAGTTTATAAATTCTAGGAAATGTTGGGCAAGGGAGTTAGTACTTGAGTAGTTATCCCAGTTTATGTTTGGGTAATTGGAATCACCCATTATTAGGATGTTTGGTAGGACCTTTATGTTTCCCAGTGTTTCCAGAAACAAGGAATGGGGGCCCTGGGACATGGTGGGTGATCTGTAGCAAGCTACAATTTTAATTGCAGTTTTGTCCATTGTTAATTGCACATGGATGATCTCTGAAGCATTTGTGCCATTAACCTGGAGGTGTGGGTATCCTTGATGAATATGGATACGCCCCTGCCTTTTGTATTTGGTTCGGGTTCTGTGGCCGAAAAGTATAGGGTGTCACAGGAATATTCCACTTTGAGAGAAGGCAGGAAAGCTCTGCTAGAAAGAATCTGTATGTCTTTTTTTCTTGAAAGCATTTCAGATGCATATTCCAAATGACACATTAGTACAATTTTATTAATGGCTGCCTGTTCTAGGACAAATGTACATGGAAATTGTCAATCAGTTCTCCTTTGCTTATTCAATCATTATTTCGTAAATTCGAAATGAAAGTCCATAACATGTGAGGGGGTAAAGTCATTTACCTAAATAGCTGGAGGATTGAATTTTTTCAGTATTCACCCCTTAATATCTTTAAGGAGCCAATAATTAGGAATCTCCCAGAGTCAACGTCTGCTGAAAGACAGCATGGTTTTAGTAATTTTAAGGTTTACCACATGCTGTTTATGCCTGAGCAATAAATAATCTGATATGAGTTGAATGACCAGAATGCAATAAGAACATCTGCATAAAAAAGGGGGTGTAGACCTTAAACTTTTGTATCTATCACTGCTATTGTATCTGCCTCTATTCCTCCCTATTGTTCTGTCAGGAGAAATTGACAAAAAAAAATGAAAGCATCAGGGGACCCAGGATTGACCAATGGGGAGACTAAATCAAAGAGCAAAAAGAGCGATGTTACTGGTTCCAGCATGTGTCCTAAATACAATATTTTATTGCTAGCCAGCTAGCAAACCAAAGATCCAAAAGCAAACCCAAAATCAGACAGGTATTAGAGTCATTAAACCTGGGCAACACTTGTTAAGTTATACTCTTACACCCTCTGCAACTTCAGTTGTGAATCTGTATTAGACAAATGATAGTTATAACATTATACTTAAAATAAATGATAATATTACTGAGATTGTATGTGTTATTCAAAAAGTATAGGCAGTAAATTGTTTAACCTCTGTGCCCTCCAAAATTACACTGCACATGATAGTATAAATCTTTTAACATTTATTTTTCATAGTAGGACAATAATTTTGGACAAAGCCAAAAATATTGGGGAACAAAGGCCCAAAATCAGGAACAAATTTTAAATATCGATCAGATATACTTAATTGATACAATACCAGATTTTGCACCAGCATGCACATTTCAAAGTGTATGAAGTCTTAAACTCAAATGTCTCATAACTTAGTGACTTCAATCCTTAATGATTTGACAGAAAACAGCAAATGTTTTGAGGAACATCCCAAAAATGAGCCAACATCTAGACATTCAGCAAAATTCTGGACAGCTGGGACAAACACAGTATGTGGTGTCCAACAGCTTTGTGTCTTGGTAGACCTATGCATGCTATCCATACTTTAAGCCGCATGTTTTTTTTATCTGGTTTCTTGAGTTTGCATATGATGATCTTCACTTCCTTGTACTCTTATAGGTTTTAGAAATAGTTACATAAACAAGAAAGTAATGTTACTGTCTACACTAGCACATGATTAATTCATCTCTATAGCCATATACATTAGAGGGCAATCACATATAAATCTATATAGGTATTTAAAAATAATATCCACCTTAGGTGTGCATTAGTGTTATCACCATTGTAACATAAGCATAATTCAGATTTATAATATGCTTTATTAAATTGGCTCAAATTGTTCAGAGAACAAAACTTAATCTGTTAGTAATCTATATCCTAACAACAGACAGATCTAAATAAAAAGGAGGCATCAAAGAACTGCTGAGCACAAAACAGCCAAGTTGTAATTAAAAACATTGTTTATCTATTACTGTATCATGTGGTCTTAAACTAGTCTAAGCAGTCAGTGTTTGCAGCATAGATTAAGGGCACATTTGCCTTTTATCCTTGAATCATATTACTTGCAAACACTTTTACAGAAAGCAATAACTGAGCAACCCGCTTTGTAAAAAGTCAAAACTAGACTGATGAGTAATGCATTCTGATTATAGAAGGAATACATTCACTTTGCCATGATCTTTAGAGAAAGAGTATATATACTTAGAAATCTTAAATTGCTCTGGATAAATACAGTGTATGTTAAATCCCAAATATTGTTACATTTTATTTCTTTTTTGATGTTTAGAAACAGATACTTTATATTACAAACAACACAAAGTTCACCATTCCAGATGTTCTCTGTCTTGGAATACAAAGCACACAGTAAAACACAGAAAATTAACAGTTCCAAGTTTACTTAGTCCTTTAGTTACAGAAAAGTCAGCCCTATATCCTGATAAACCAAGCAACACTGCTAAAATTCAGGCAAAAACCCAAAGTAATCTTTAAATATGTTCATAGGTTTGTAGGTTGTTACTAGGCAGTTGATTATGGATGAATTATTTGTAGCATAGCGATGCAATATATAGTGAAAGGTAGCCCTTTCCATTTCGGAGAACAGTCCTAGGGTATATTTATGATTTCCTATCCATTCATCCATTTTTTTAGGGTTAGGCAGCTGCTTTGTTTAATATGGAAGGGACCCCATTTCGGGGGGGGGGGCTCTTTGTCAAAGTAATCTATTCCTACAACAGATTCCACTTCTGCTGCAATGAAAGTGCAGGTCCCCTAGAATGGGTGTTTGGTGTGTTATATTTTTCTTGAGGTTCATAGAGGACAGAGTAAGTTGAGGCTTTCTAAACTAGCTAGAGGTCCCAGCACAAAGAGTCTGTATATGACTGAGAAGGGATAGAGCTATAAGGTGTTTTGGACAGGAGTAAGTGCTTAAGTCTCTGATTTTCTTATTGAGGCAGTGCTGCAGTCTTTCCACCCAGGTCATGTGTTTCGTCAAATATATGCCAAAGGAGGCATTATAATTAAATTTAGGACTAATGTGGGAGGTTTAGATTGTATTGATAACATTTCTGGATCAAGAAGATATACTTTTGGCAATCAGCTGGGCTAGGCAGAAAGATTTCCTAATGGTCATAGTGACAAGGTGGTGAAAGGAAAGCTCATTGTCTACAAAGGTGCCAAGGTCCTTGGTAACTGAATATTTCCAGGGGTGTCTTATATTTGATAGATACAAGGGTGCTAGCACTTACCAGTGACACAATGCTACACTTTTTGTGCATCTAGCCTTAGACCATGGTCTTGATGTCATGTGCTTACATATGATAGACCCTCTTGTGGGATCCCAGAGTATGCAGGAGAGTAGAAAGCAGCTACCAGGTTGTTGCTATCTGGAAACCTAGTCAGCCAATATCTTTTGACATCATTTTAAACATCAAAGAAATAAATATTAAACAGAGTTCTGAGAAACCCTACTGGTCCCAACCTTTTTGAGGAAGAGGGTGCCGCTTATCTTGATTTTATAGGTTTTGCCTGTGAGACAGTTTTCTATCCAGTCGATAGCATTTGAACTTATATTTATTTGGATTCATTTGCCTATGATACTGGAGTGTGGGACAGTGTCAACCCTTAGCCAAATTGAGGTATGCTGCATGTACTGCTTTTCCCCCTCATTCAAAGCTGTATTGACTTTTTCAAAGATGGACCTTAGATTGAGTAGGCAGGATCTATATTTCACAAACCAAAGCTGGTTTGGGTCAAGGGATGTCGGTGCTGCCAGTGTCTTTGTTTTTAAGGTCAATAATGATATGTTCTATTGTTTTACAGATAAAACTGATAAGCCTTATTAGTCTGTAGTTACCTGCATCAGTGGTTGGTTCATGCTTGTGAAGATGGGGGGGGGGGGGTAACAACACATTTTCTCCAAGTCTCAGACACAAATCCATTAGAGAGGCTGAGGTTGAACAGATTTTAAAGTGAGTCTTTGAGGCAGTGTTTCATGCAAAGAAAACCTCCAGTACAACATCAAGCCCCAACAAGCTATTTATTTATTTATTTATTTATTTATTTATTTTTATTACCTCAAAGACAGAGAGTCTTAGGGCTTACTTAAAGGTGATATCTGGAAATTATAGAGAGTAATACAACACTTGTGGGGGGTACCAGGTATGAGAAGTTTAATCCAAGTCTGTCAGCTGATAAGGGGACAGTGTCCTCAGGGTTTACATGTGCAATATTGTTATAAATATGTTAAACATTGTTCCTAAGATTCCTAACATAGCTGTAGAAGGAATTATAGTTGCCGTTTCTAGTGGCAGAGAGTTTCAGTTCATTCTTAACTTTGATGGTTTTCATTTTATTTCTAAGTTGTTTATTCACTTTCTTGATTGAAGATTTATAGCATGCAGATTTCTGTATGTTTCTGAGACAGAAAATTATTTTCTTTTTTTGTAAAGTTTATTTATACCAGGAGTCCACTACAGGGGTTTGTTCCAAACTTTGACATTGTATTTATGGCAGATTTGTACCAATGTCTTGACATAGTTACTGAGGCATAGAAGCTCTCTATAAATGCAGCAGTGATTGCCTTAAGGAGGAAGTGTTGGCAGCATGGTAGCAGTGGTGGCCACAGGGCAAGTATAAATATGTACAAACTTAAGTCAGAAGGAGTTATTGGCAGGGCATTTTAACCCAATTTATCCAGAAAAACTTATAAACTGATAATGATAAACAGTGCAGTTTGTAAGGAGCACTTGTGTAAGCCACATCTAAGACTAGCTACTAGCGCATCAGAATCATGGACAACTTCCATGCAGCAGCAGTAGTGACATCAGAACCATGGATGACTTCCATGCAGCAGCAGTAGTGACATCAGAACCATGGATGACTTCCATGCAGCAGCAGTAATGACATCAGAACCATGGATGACATCCATGCAGCAGCACTAGTGACATCAGGTAGCTTATAATCAAATTACACATTCATACAGGAGGGCCTACGTCAGCTTATTTAAAGACTTACATGTGACAACGTGGCTAACAGTCTTTTCAAGCACAGGAAATGCAAAAATAAAAATGTTTAGCTGATGGCTAGGGTCACTGGAAAATTATATATGCAGTTTTTCCACACTTTCCATCTTTCTCTCTGCACAATATATGTTATTTTTTATAACGTACGTCCATATGTTTTAACCAAAAATCTTGGAACTATTTACATATTCAAGAAACCCTAACAACAGACAGCAACAGTTTAACAAATGTTGCCAGTTATGGTATGGAACTCCACATTAAGTAATTTTTGAATGATCTATGCCTGGTTTCTTCATTCAGGCTATTAAATTTTGATCACATGGACCCTGAATTAAAAGATGCAGTTCAAGAGCTTTTAGGTGGAAAGAAAAAATAAACATTAGGTATGAGAAGAGGTAAAAAATCTCCATTCACATAAATGAGAAGTGACTACAAACATTTAAAGGTTTGTTCTACATGGCTGAGTTTCCTTGCTTTTATCCAAAAAGTTAATTTAAATACTTAAGAAGTTTAAATGACTTGATTAAAATATTGAATATGTTTAAAAGAGTTGAATCCAGTTCCAAATACTTTTATATGGCCTAATTGCATGTTTATATTTATAAAATGCAAAAAAAAATAAATAAATAAAACAGTGCCTTTATTATGGACTTCATTTCATGAAGTTTTGAAGCCCACAATTTTCTCCCATTTTTGCAAAATATTTCAACACTTTTAGGTAGAATTCTTCAGTGGTCCTGCTAATGCTTCAGTTTTTACCCTCAACGGGTACTGTTTTATAACCTTAACAGTCTCTCCACTGACAAGTTTAGCCATATCTTACCATTGCTAATAAATTCAGTCTACAAGCGCAAAAAACACTTATACTGGTAGGGAGAAATAGCTGCCACCCAGTTAGTGTGCTAAATCTTGAAAAATGAACATGTTAAAAACGTGTTATGGGACTGTCAGAGTATGTTGAAGTTAAACTTCATAAACAATGAGGTTATCTGAAGCCTATAAGTGGTAAATGTTCAGAGAGCTTCTGTAACAATACCACACTCATACAAGTGTAGTTCTCACAACAGATGCAACAATTAAAATGTGCCTGAACATATTAACTTGACACAGCAACAGCAACAAAATTAGAAACCTGTCAGTAAGAATAAAAACAAAGTTAATACAGAAACAATGGTTAATTTGAATAGAGAAGTCAAAACCCATCTGCATGAAGAATATCTGCATTATTTAAACCCTGATGTATCAAAGAGCAAAGGGAGCTGAGGAGCAACCAGAAAACCAAGGCCACATCACTCCATTCATACTGTATCATCACCCAACCTTCAAGACAGGCAGAGAATGTACCAGCAGTTTCAGTTCTACCCACTGACACTAGTGATTCTGAGTCCTTGAGTCCTCATCAGTGAACCCAATGACTGAGCAGTGCTGAAAGTTTCAACCCCTCTCCAACCTTCAGCAAAGAACCTAGGACTTTTCAGGTGCTTCAGAAGACTACCTTCTGAAACCTCCTTAAAAATATAAAGCAAAAGGAAGTAAACAGATTTCTCTTTAGAGTCCATCACTCCAAACATTGACCTCAAAGAAGGGAAATGCTCCTCACAGAGCCCTCCTTAAAATCTCAGGATTGATGAAATTCTGGAATTAACCAGGCAGAGGAACATTTGGCCCTCTGACCCTCCTCTTCCATGGATGAGGTGGTTCAAGTATTCAGGACTTCCTGGGTGGTTCTTCCTGCTGTCCCCATGATCAAATTGTTGGTGGACAGGGCATGGCTGGAATATGATGCTACAGAATGCATGCCCAACAAGCCTGACAAGATTTTGTACCCACCCAGTAATAGACATCTCTTGTTGTTGCAGCAGTCACAAAGAGCAAACTTTCTGAAGAGAGTTCTGGGTCCTCTGATGAAGTCGAGAGCAATGGACTATATGGGTAACAGGCTTACACCTCAGGAACATTTGCACTCCAAGCTCTGAATTATTTTATCCACATGATAAAATTTCAACAAGATCTAACTGAGCAGAAGCTAGATTCCATGTGAAAAACCCTCCTCCAGATTCATGAAAACAGGTCACATCCCAGGTGGCTATGGTGTTGTCTATCTCCAACTTGTCCATAAGATTGTTACACAATGCTTCAGATGGAGTGGTTAAGGAAGTGATCACAGGTATTGCTATGCTTGGGTGCATTTGTGTGACTTTGCAGACAGCTTCAAAGCATTATTTGTTAATGCCCCTTATAATGGGGTCTCTCTTTTCTGACCCATGGTCAAAGAAAAGTTTCTTAAAAGTGAACTTGAAGGGAAAATGTTCTCTGCCTTAGGAGTATACCTTGAAACCCCACATAGATCTTTTTTCAGGAACCAGAAGAGTGCCATAGCTTTATCATTTAAGACATTTCAGCATCTCCCTTTGACTCCTTTTCAGACAGTGGAAACCATGGTAGAGGGGGACCTTTTAATGAATACCACCGTAGAAGCAGAGGTTTCCTACAAAATCAGGGATTTTGAGGTAATTCTTTTGCAAAACTGCCTCAGCACCCCTGCGGACTTGTCTGACTGCTCTCCACTATGGAAGCAGTCGGGAATTGACTGTCCCTTCATCTACGATCATGATTGGGGACTTGTCTGACTGCTCTCCACTATGGAAGCAGTCGGGGATTGATTGTCTCTTCATCTAGAATCATGGTTGGCCATCACATGAGATGACTTGGTGGAGATCATAATATCCAGAGGCTACACAATTCCATTTAAAACAACTCCCAAACTAGCATGCCTGCCTCTCCCAGATGTATCATATCAGCAAAAGAGAGCAGCAACATAGGAGATTTTTCAGCTCCTTAAAAAAAACTATTCAAGAGATCCCACCAGAACAGAGAGGTTCCGATGTATATTCCAATTTTTTTAGTTCCCATAAAGTCAAATGATCTCTGAACCATGTTAGACTTGAGTAGGCTAAAGTATTGCATAAAAAAGACAAATTTACAGACAGCCACAATGAAAGCAATACTTTTGTGTTTACGGGAAGGGGATTAGATGTCTACTATAGACCATCAAGATGCTTACATCTGTATCAAGATTGCTAAATCATCCAAAAGGTATCACCTCTTCTGACTTGGAGCTAAGCCATTAGCAATCCCAAGCATTGCCATTATGCCTCATCACAGCTCCCCCGGGGATTGCCAAGTGCATATTGGTTGTAACAGCCCAGCTCAAGTTAAAAGAGATCCACATTTTCCCATACCTGGATGACTGACTCCTCAATGCCGCAGTAACAGAAACCCTTATTTCAGCAAGACACTATTTGCTTCATTTATACTTGTCTTTGGACTTTTCAGTAAATTCTACAAAATCTTAGTTGGAGCACTCTTAAAGTCTCAAGTTCATAGGATTCCATCTGGACACAAGATTAAGCACTGTAATACTTCCAGACAACAAACTCATATTCCTATGGACTGTCATCTCAATGCTATGTGTAATACATTAATCTCTTACATCACTGTCTCTACAAGTCCTAGGTGTTGGCTGCCATGATCACTGTTGTTCCACATGCCATGTTCTACATAAGTGTCTTACAGAGGACCTTAAGACTGCAGTTGTCCCAGCCGTTAGATGCAAAAGTCAGACCTGTTCATCTTACATTGTTCTGCAAAATGTCATCAAGATGAGTGGATCAAATCATCATCTATAACAGTTGGAGGCCATTGCATTCTACCTTTTCTAACAGCTATGGTGACCATGACTACCTCCTCTGGAAGGGGAATTTTGGGGGAAGAACAGTCCAAAGGGTGTGGTCTCACCAAGAGGTTTATCTTCACATCAATGTCCTGGAGATGAGGGTGGCTTTTATAACACTGCAGGCTGTTCAGGATTTCCTTCCCCAGGGTGGGATTTCTATCCATACAGAAAATACTTCCACAGCCTAACTAGTCCAACTTTAAGCCAGAAGTGATTTCTTACTTGTGTACCACTCTAAGTTGTTCTGTCAAGGTGATAAGGTACACTGGTCCTTCACCTTGCATCTCACGGGTGAATTACTAAGGGTAGTCTCTACATTGCACACCTCTAGTCTAATGATATGGTATTTCAACAAGCATGGGAGAATCTGGTCCTGCCCCTTTTGCCAAGAGGACAAGAAAGTGTGACAATAGGTGATGTCTTTACAGCACTTTCTGACAGTGATGCACATTCTGGGATGGAAAAACTTTTGGCAGACTAGCTATGCAGTTGTATATTGATGTCTCTCAAGTGGTCCCTCAATCCATTAATACCATAGATATTTCACTACTGGGGTGAGTCTTTCTGTGACTACTTTCCACCCCTGACCAATACCAAGTGGAGCAGCA
This sequence comes from Protopterus annectens, assembly GCF_019279795.1. Lineage (NCBI taxonomy): Eukaryota > Metazoa > Chordata > Ceratodontiformes > Protopteridae > Protopterus > Protopterus annectens. The sequence continues at coordinate 233,645,448 of NC_056732.1, read as the reverse complement.
GCTATTTTGCCCTAATCCCCTCCATAGTGCCAGACATCCACGGATGCTCTAGTCCATCGGTGGCCTCTTAGACACCTTTATGCCTTCCCTCCATTACCTCTCATGACAAATGTCTTGCAAAAGGCATCTCTGTACAAAATCTTAGTCAGCCTTATAGCCTTAGTTTTGACCCAAGAAATATGATTCCTGATACTTTGGCCTCATCTCAAGAAATAGCCCTGGCTGCTCAATCCCAGTCAGATCTACTATGTCACCTGTTCAGCAAGTTTCATTCATATATCTCATCAATCAAACTAGCCACATAGTTTCTCCAACTCCACTGACGGCAAGGTTATTCAAATCCTGCCTTGTTCTCAGAAAGTTACAACTCATTAGTTGTATGGGAGAAAATTGAAATTATTTTTTTTATCGACAACTCAACAAGGGTTGAACCCCATTTCAGCCATACTTCCTTGAATTTTCAGTTCCTAGCCACACTGTTTGATTCTAGCACCAGTTTCCCTGCTATTAAAGTCTAGTTGACAGCCATTTCCAATTTTCCTCAAAGTTTTAATTCTTTGTTTCTAGCTTCTCAAACATTTGTAAAGCTTTCTTTAAACAGACATTCCTTTTGTGGCCTCCTGTTAAAGATCCCACTAAACCTTGGGACTTGCATGTTGTTTTGGAAACATTGACTTGAGTCCCCTTCAAGCAATCTTTTTCCAGTGAAGTTTGTTAAAATATCTCTCTTGAAAGACCTTGTTACTGGTGGCTATCACATTAGCCAGAAACCGCATGCTGTCTGCTCAAGCACCCTTATTTGATTTTCCATAAGGACAGTATCTCCTTCAGAACTAACTCCTCCTCCTTTATGCCTAATGTTGCTTCAGAATTTACCATAAATCAGACCATTGTCTGCCTTTTTCCATATCCATTCCAACAGAATAGAGTATTTGCTTTATTTCATTGAGGTTCATAATCAGGAACATTTCTACCGGCATTGCCTTTAAGGAGTTCAGAATGGATAACAAACTCTTATTTACTATTCCTCTTTCCAAGTTTGGTTATAAGGTTTCAAAGGTTACAGTGTCTAGAGTGCTGTCAGATTACATCATGCATATATAAATAACACGTTCATAACAGAACCTCATTGTCAAAACATAAGGAGCATTCTGCTGCATCCATTGTAATTTCCATGACCTTCTTTTTCAAGAATTCCTCAGCTGACAACATACAGACTGCAGCAGCATGGGCATGAATATATACCTTTGCCAAACAGCACAAAATGGATATGATATCAAGGTCTTAATCCACCAAAAAATCTACCATCTTCAGGGGTGTCCTGTTATCATACCATACAGGAATTTGACACCTGGGGATTCTCTCTTATCAGTAGAAGTGGATAAATGGAATAATGCAGGATGCAGAAGTTATGTACTTGCCATAACCTTGGATCTTTATTATTCCTAGTCTGTCTACTTCAACAACCCATCCACTTTCCCCCTCCAAACTCACTCTTCCTGACTTTCCAGACAAACCTGGTAGACCTAATCATGAAGCCTATTATCTAACCATTTACTCCCCTTTCCTATATATTTTTGTATTAGTTGGCAAACTTGATCTGAGGGCTGAAATGGGAAACTATTGTATTTTGGGAAAAGGGAGGAGCTTGAGATCTGAATAAGCAGATATTTCTGAATTGTATTTGTTGTGAGATGGATATTCCCATCAACTGATGTGGATGAACTACAGATAATGAAGCTCCAGTATTATGGTAAGTGTATAATGTCCATTTTTGCAGACTAGTGAGACGTCACACTACCTCAGGCTCCTGAACTTCTATCTATTAACTCCAAGAACAGACTTGCCTCATTGAAAAAGCCTACTGCACTTCAAAGTGCATACTTCTATTCTGTTCTGTATCCCAGTTAATGCAATCCTAATCCATACACTTACATTGGAGATACTTAAGAGAAGTAAACACAAAAGCAAGTTTATAAATCAGCATAGATGCACAGACAAATGCAACTGAGTGCTTGATTTATGAGAATTTAAGAACAAACATTTCCATGATCTAGTAAACTTATTTTTTCTACCCTTCTCCTTCTATTCTACCTGTAGCTGCTTACCAAAGTCCAGATTACAAGTTTCAAATTGCACTTGTATTTATTTATATCCTTTGTAGTCTCCCAGCCTATCTTGCATTTGAATGTTATTTACATTGCAATGTCACTCTCCCTTGCCAGGTCAAAGCACAAGTGTGCCATATGTTTATGCAGTGTTCAGCACCATCATCTTTAACAGGGCACTGTTAATGGCATCTTAAGAAGCCATCCTCCTAACTCTTGCCATTCGTCACTGAAGTCAGCCTATTTCTGGACAAAAAGTAATGTTTATCTTGGTAGATACGTGCAAGTATCTGGTGCAAAATAGTCTAGTGAGAAATAACAATCCAAGGATGTCCCCTAAGGTACTTGCAGTTCCTCTCGAATGGGGTAGGTGTTATTTGCCTAACTTTGAGTCAGATTCATACATGATGTCTGCAATTGTGCAGGGCTATTATATGCTAAAACCCCATAAGCTATACAGTGACACATGTACAACTCCATGGGCTATATGCATGCTCTACTGCATACAGATGAAAGGCTAACAAAAAGGGGAAATTTGGCCAGGGCATTATGGAACTTTCCCTACTCTTTAGGTTCTATGTGATCTTTTACATCCACCTGAGCTAACACCAGCTCAGGCAGATGAGACCTTGCTTTAACATCTCATCCAAAGGATGACCCACTCAGGAGTGCAGCACTCCCCCTCCCCAATGTTGCACTGTAGTGTCAGCAATCCAGTCACCTGGAGTTTGAATAGAAACCACAGCCTTCTGGTCTTCCAGCACAAAAGGCAAGTGTGCTACCTGTATTACCGTAGCACTGCATAAAGCAATAGTACACATAATAGAAAATGGCTGGGATAAAACACACACACACACACACACACACACACACACACACACACACACACACACACACACACACACCATATCTGTGTACTCTTTGGGCAGATTTAGTAGTACAACCACACCCCATCTTACTTTCAGCACACAAAATGAAGACACCAACATCCCACCAATGGGAGAGATGCCAGCACCAGATTTATTTATTTGCTTTATATACAAAATAACACCACTATGCAATCATGGCCAGTTTATGAATCACCCCTGGCCAACTGCATGAAGTAGCAACAGGTAGAGCAAAATGTTACACAATCATCTAGATGTTCACCTTTTAAGAGGCATGCTCTAAACTACCATGGCTGGGAATGCCAGGTAAAGGCTTACATACATTAAGAACGCAGTAAGTTCTCCCGAAAATTTCCCGTCACATTTTTAAATAGCAAGTTGCTACTAATACAGAAAGTATCAAATAAATACTGACTTCTTGACTACCTGTTGTAGATCAGTGTCTATGTTCCTTTAAGAGCTATTCCAGTCAGTGAACACTTGCATACAAGTACTGACCATGTGCAAGCAAGAGGGCCATTTTGTAGTGAGAAGCCGAGGTATAAGCATGCATGTGTGCAGTAGTCAGTCAGTTAGTTTGTTTAAATTTAATGTTACCGTTCTCCATCCTGATGTGTTTGTGTGTAATAAACTACTTAAATGAACACCTAGCCTCCAATATACACAAGACAAGCGACATGGTATCAGAAATAAAACTTCTTCTTCAAGACCATGAAGCAGGCATTTACAGTTGGAGGAATATACAGTAGTGGATCATCCCTGCTCAAACAACTATCAAACAGGTCAGAATGACAAATCCAGGTACTAAAACTCGCTTAAATGATGTTTTACTCAATGGATATAAAACGAAGCATTCAAAGCATTCAAAATTACTTTCTAATTAAACAAAATGTTCAAAACTACAATATATTGATAAAAATACTCAAAATGCTTAAAGTGCTTGAAATAACTTCCAAATAGCATAAAATGTACAAAAAAAGAGAAAACAACCATATTTTTTCACTATGGGCTTCTTTTTCATATTAACTAAAACTGTTTGGAATATCCGAGGTGTGCAAAGTGTTTGCAAGTTTGCGCAGTGTTTAGTACAGTTATTTCACAGAAAACAGTAATTTCAATGAGTTTATGGTGCAGTTGAATATTTTTCATGTACCTGGTGTGTGTTTTTACATAATTACAAGGGCATTTTGTTGGCATGGCAGAAGAATTTTGCAAACCTGCTCCACTTCTATTTGATAATAATGTTGCTGAAAATTGGAGAGTGTTTGAGCAAGAGTATGAAAATTTCCTACAGGCTGCTTTTTCTGATAAAGATGCATGTACAAAAGCTTTTATTCTGCTTAATTTAGCTGGTTCAGAAGCCATTAAAAGGGAGCATTCATTTGTGTATGCCCCACCTGTGTATGCAGGAGACAGGGAAAACTGCCATATAGTGGTACCGGCTGAAACACGGGCAGACCCTGAGTGCTTAAAATGGAAATTTTGAGAAATATGTAATCCCCAAACGAATATTACAATGGAAAGGCACATATTTTACACAAGGAGTCAAAAGCCTGGTGACATTTTTGCAGCATATGTAACTGACTTGAGAAATAAGGCAAAAACGTGCAGATATGGTGATTTAAGAGATGAGTTGATAAAAGACAGGCTTGTGTGTGGTATTAAAGATGATGCAGTGATTACTTCAAGACAGTGATTTAACTTTGAATAAGGCCATAGAGATTTGTCAGATATATGAGCTCATGAAAAAGCACACAGATATGCTTACAAATGAGAAATGTATGCTTCCAGTGTCTCCTAATGCTAATGTTGATAGTATGCAGCATGTGGTTAAAAGATACAGACTTAAGGGTATGGCTGCATCAGTGAAACCCCAAGCCTTTCTAGTAAGTTTTAGGGCGGTTCCAGTAAAATCCAGCGCATGCTCAGTGAAGCAGAGGAGTGACTCAGCAAAACCTGTGGCAAGCCTCATAGTCAACTGTTGTAATTGTGGAGGTAGTCACAAGCCCAAAAGAGAAAAGTGCTTAGCATTTGGTCAGCAGTGCCACAAATGTAAAAAGTGGAATCATTCCAAAAGGTTCTGAAAATCAAAAGGGGCACATTCTTTTATTAAAAGAGAGCATTCAAAGAGACAAGTTGATCAATTAGAAAGCTGCAACCCTACTTTTTATGTTGATGGTGTGTCACTGCTTGGTGAAACACTCAATGCAGTAGATTTGTAGGCAAAGAATGAAGTATTTTGTACTGTTCTGATTAATGGGAAACCTGTAGAGGTCAAAGCTGATACTGGTTCAAAATGCAATGTTATGTCATCAGAAATATTTGCCAAAGCAAGAGCTGCTGAGAAGCTTGATCTGGCAAAGTGCGCAAAGCTTATTGCTTATAGAAGTGAAGAAATTCAAACCAAAGTCTCAGTAGTGCTTTCATGTTACCCTACTGGGAACAGCTATGACTTGCAATTTTATGTAGTCAAAAGGCACATACAGTCATTGTTAGGACTCAAAGACAGTCTGAAAATGAGACTACTTTCATTTAATGCAAAAGTCCACCATGTAAGCACATGTAACAACAAAAATTTTGCCTAAACTGTTTTTTCTGTTTATGCTGATCTTTTCAAAGACAAGTTAGGCAACTTCCCAGTTGTGTACTGCATGTAGTTAGACCCTGAAATATGCCCAGTCATCATACCAGCAAGGAAAGTTCCAGTAGCCATGCAAGGCAGAGTCAAAGCTGATCTAAACAGAATGGTTTATCTAGGAGTAATTTGTCCACTAGATGAACCAACTGAATGGGTGTCCTCCATGGTGGTAGCTCATAAGAAAAGCTCAGATGATATTAGAATATTTATTGATCCAAGAGACTTAAACAAAGCACTAAAACAGCCACATCATCCAATGCGTACAGTCAAAGATGTTGCTGCTCTTATGCCTAATGCCACTGTTTTTTCTGTCTTAGATGCAAAAGTTCATGTTGGCAAATTTTGCTTGACTGTAAATCTTCATTGCTAACCACTTTCAGTACACCATTTGGAAGGTACAGATTTTTGAGAATGCCATTTGGGATAAATTCTGCCAATAAAGTATTTCAACATGCAATAGAACAAATTTTTTGTGGCTATCCATGTGCTATAATAGTAGATGATAGTCTTGTAGGAGGCAATGGTGAAGCCAAACAAGACAGAAACTTCAGGAAAGTTCTGGAATGTGCTCATGAAGTGAATCTTAAGTTGAATCCTCAGAAATGTAAGTTCAGGCTACAAGAAGTTACTTATGTGGGTCATTTGTATAGTAGTTCAGGCTTACAATCAGATCCTTCTAAGCAAGCTAAAATTCTTGAGATGTCAGCTCCTGATAATGTCACTTCCTTACAATGTCTTCTTGGCATGGTCAACTATTTGGGCAAGTTCATTCCAGATTTGAGTCAGCCTTCAGCACTGCTGAAAGAGCTAACACGCAAAGATGTAATTTGGTATTGGTCAGAACAACACCAAAGATCATTTGATGTCCAGAAACAGAGAATTGCCAGTCCACCCACCTTAAGATATTAAGATGTTCGCAAACCAGTAACTTTTTCCTGTGATGCTTCGCAGTTTGGTCTTGGTGCATTCATTCTTCAAGTGGGTAGACCAGTAGCCTATGTATCCAGAACTCTAACCCACACTGAAATGCAGTATGCTCAGATAGAGAAAGAGCTCTTGGCAAATGTGTTTGCATGTTCAAAGTTCCATGATTATATTTATGGCTGACCTATTCAAATCGAGACTAGCCACCAACCTTTGGTCACTATGTTGAAAAAGTCAATGCACACAGCTCCAATGAGATTGCAATGTCTGATGTTAAAATTTCAAAAGTACAGTTTTCACTTGGTTTACACAAAAGGCAATCGTCTTTATCTTGCTGATACTTTATCCAGATAACCCAGAAAAAAACACTGAACAGCATGAAAATGAAAACCTGATTTTGAAGTCATGGAAGTGAGAATTTTTTTCTTCCACACATCCTGATGAGCTTAGAACTCATGCAGCTTCAGATCCAACTGTCCAGAAGCTCAACCACTTTATCATTTGAGGGTGGCCATCAAAGCAATCTTGTTTACCACTAGACGTGCAGCAGTATTTTCCTTACAGAGACGAGATTTTGATGGAAGATGGTATCATCATGAAAGGTCCTAAAGTGGTTGTTCTAAAATCCTTGCAACAAGAGTATATTAAAATCTTGCATTGTAGCCACCCAGGAGCTGATTCTACCAAAAGAAGGGGGAGAAGACTGGTATGTTGGCCTTCTATGTCAAAAGAAGTTGAGAGAGAACTTTCAGCTTGTTCTGTTTGCAATAGTACTAAACAGCATCAACAAAAAGAACCACTTCGGCTAAGCCAGATTCATGAACTACCTTGGTGGACAATAGCTACAGACATTTTGAGTGGAATGGTCAACATTACTTGGTATTAGTAGACTCTTATTCAAATTTGTTCAAGATTGGCCTACTTCCTAATTTCACATCCAGCACTGTCATTGCAAAGTCAATGAGACATTTTTCTGTCCATGGCGGTCCACACAAAGTCATTTCTGACAATGGTGCACAGTTTACAAGTCATCAGTAAAGAAGACCTGCTAAAGCATGGGACTTTGTTCATATTATGAGTAGTCCTGAATACCCACAATCAAATCGCTTGGCAGAATGTGCAGTTCAAAGTGAAAAACAGCTGTTGGAAAAGTGTAAACATGACAATACTGATGTTTCTTTAAATCTCCTTAATCTCAGAAACATACCTCGCAACAATCAGACAAACCATAGCTCAGTACTAGGCTAGCTGCCCCTGCGAGCCATTTTAAGCCTAGCCAGTTATCCCTTGTGAGGCTCAAACCATGCACCTTGTGTTTGTAAGATAAACACCTTAGCCATTAAGCCACCCTCCCAACCACTACCAATCAACAATAATTTGTTGGTTCCAAGTGCTAAAAACAACAATGCAGTAAAAGCACAACTCCTAAAGAAGTTTGTCCCAAAAGTCCTATTATGAAAAACCAGCAAGCCTCTGAATCCATTAAAAGAAGGAGAGATAGTGAGGATACAGACAGCAAAAGGATTTGACTGAATAGGACTTTTGAAATGTTTGTGTGAAGAACCGAAATCGTACATCATTGAGTCGCAAGGCATGGAATTCCGGCAAAATCAGAAACATTTATTACAGGTGTCTGAGCCAGTGTTGCAACATTTTGCTTCTAACAAAGACCCTAATTCTCAGAGTGATTTGTCCAATGCTCCTGTTCCAGAGAACATTTCATCATCTGTTCCTGAAAGTATCCCTGAAAGTCCTGAAGAAGAAAATTTCCAAGTGACTGTACTTGTTGCTAAACCCTGTTCTAGTTATTACATTAATATCATATCATATCTCATATCTCAAGCTCTACTGTCAAATACACAGCAACCTGGACATGATGGTTATTTGTATATATCTGTATAATTTGCATACTCATATGATTGTCATTGTTTATTTGCATGACCAACTAGTCAGATGGAGGATGTAGATCAGAGTGTGTATGGTCCTTTAAGAGCTATTCCAGTCAGTGAGCACGTACATATAAGTACTGAGTACGTGCAAGCAAGAGTGCCATTTGTAGTGAGCAGCCGAGGTGTAAGCATGCATGTGTGTAGCAGTCAGTCAGTTTGTTTTAAGTTTATTGTTACCATTCTACATCCTGATGTGTTTGTGTGTAATAAACTACTTAAATGAACACCCAGCCTCATCGTCTTATTGAATATACACAAGACGAGCGACACCTGTGAATAACCTTACTTAGTTTTAAATGATTACCGACTGACATTATCTGGGAAAGAGAACTCACTGCACTCACTGTTATCAAAAATCTTTCAATACGCTCTGCCTATTGGCTCAGATGTATCTGTAATCCATGTAATGCAAATTATATTAGCTGAATGTCTTACCATCTTTTGGTAAAAGTATATTTTTGGTGGAATAGAGAAATGCTGTAATGTCATGAGTTGGTATTCATTAGAGCCAAGTATAAGCTGCAGGATATAGTGATGCACATATTGAAGAAGCACCATTCTGACAAACAATCAGAGTTCTGGAATATAGGTAGAAATAATATTTTAAGCACTTGTGTGTGTGTTTGTGTGTGTGTAAAGACAGATAGAGAAAGATATGGAGAGTGTAATCTGGCACCTGGTTGAATGCCCATTTAGTCGAAACTCAATAAATAAAAAAGCTCATTTCATTGAAACTCCTTTTAATTGAATTCCAAATAACTGAAACATCATAAAGTGAAAATGACCCAAGAAAAATGTTTCAAAAAGTTTTTTGCAGGGAGCAAGTCCTTGCACCTCCTGTGTGTGGAGCTTTACCCCCTGCACCCCCACCTTATTTAAATATCCTAACTTCATGATCACACAACTGAGAAGAGAAGTGAAAACACCACAATAGGAAATCATTGTCAGTGTGCAAAACAGAAACCCCACCAGAAGTGGTTATGTATAGGCAACACCAATCCCCAGATAAAGCTTCTTGGTGTAATTCTGCACATACCTCTCAACCTCTTAGACCAAGAAATCTGGATAAAGCCATAACTAAAGGTAGAACTAAGGCCCAAAAAATGGGACAATTTTTAATTATTGCTCTTACAAACTTTGAAAATTGATGGAATAATGGGTTTTGCATTAGCATGGATTTTCTGAAAGGTATGAAGTCAGAAACTCAAATGCCTGTCATTATTTTCTGACTTCATTCTGTAATAACTTGCCACTAATTTGCAGGGGAAAACCACAATTTTATGAAAAATGGACCAAAAATATGAGGCCAAAATCTAGACATTCTGTGAAAATCTGTACAGTTGAGAGGTATGATTCTACATATTGTACTTACTTCTGTATTACAAAACTAAATGAAGCTGTGCCACATTCAAAAAAAGTTACTTACATTCAAATGGTTGTTTGACTAAATGAGCCTTCAATTATTTGAACACAAGTCACTATTCAGCAATTTGTGTGTGTGTGTGTGTGTGTGTGTGTGTGTGTGTGTGTGTGTGTGTGTGTGTGTGTAAGTATAAAGATTGACTGAGGCACAAATAGCAAAATTATCACATCAGCTACAAAAAACATTGATTAAAACACTGAAAAATAAACAAAACAAATAATTTTGCAGGGGTGATAAGCCCCCCTGCAACCACCATATGGAGGGTTGCATCCTCCTCTCCCCCTGCTAATTATATATATTACAGCTCCAAGATCGCACTACAATGGGGAAAGGGTGTATTCCCGATCACTACTGTACTGCTATCTCTAACATAAAAAGGTGAAACTATTCGAACACCTGCTTTTTGATGACCAGCATTGACTCCATTCCCCATTGAAGAAAACACTCCCCGATGAAAATCTGTGCACCCATATATATATATATATATATATATATATATATATATATATATATATATATATATATATATATATGTACACATATATATACATATATATATATATATATATATATATATATATATATATATATATATATATATATATATATATATATATATATGTATGTACACATATATACATATATATATATATATATATATATATATATATATATATATATATATATATATATATATACATACACTGTTTATATATATATATATATATATATATATATATATATATATATATATATATATATATATATATATATATATATATATATATATATATTTTTTTTTTCCTAGAGGTGAGCTGGAATGTTCCACAAACTATAACTTTACTCATATACCTGAGTACCTCAAGACTATCTTGATCTATAAATAAAGGTGAAATTCTGAGGTAGTAAGGTAGCAATGTTTTATATTTACAGTGTGCCCCTGAAAAGACAAACTCTCTCCACTAATGAGCAGTAACACTTAAAACTGAAAATAAAAAGTCTCACAACACAACTATAGAAACAGTGAGGGGAATTCAGAAAGTCTTCCCACATGCTAAATTGTCTAATGCAGGTTAGTCAATTATAGAAACAGAAATAATCTCCAAATAAGAAACACAGCAAAATCACACAGAAAAATACCTTGTTAGTGACCAATTGTAATGTCGCAGAATGGAACACTATGCTGTCAGATCTGACTTCACTAATGTTCTCCCTACCAACACATGAACTGTGGTAGCGTAGAACCCCAATACACACACACACACACACACACACACACACACACACACACACACACACACACACCTATACCCTTTTTCACACTCTCAGAAGTACTCAGTCACTCATTTGCATGCTCACAAACACATACATACACATACATATACACACACACACACACACACACACACACACACACACATACATATATATATATATATATATATATATATATATATATATATATATATGGGTCCCTTCAAATAAAGGACCGACAAGCGTAGTGACCCGATATGCTGAAAAATCCCAGCTGGAAGACCAAGGGGCGTGTGCGAGACTTAGCAGCGTGATAGTATATTTTGATTTTGAGGGATTTTGGATTAGGCGGACAGGTAAGGAGAGTGGTATAGGAGGGTGAGGGGAGGTAGGGTGTTATGATTGAAGGTGATTAGTAGGTTAGGTGTGAGTTAATGTAAGTGTGTGTTAGTGATTTATGTTTTAGGAGTTAGGTAGACCCATATATATATATATATATATATATATATATATATATATATACATTCAGCTACATTCATGCCCCTACAGACATGAACACATGCACAAGTACACATCCTCATGGCTCTGCTATACTTACCTATACTGCAACTGCTCCCCTAGGAGTGAATCGGTGAATGCCATCAAAAGACTGAATTGTTTTGCTGAATTAATCCAGAGCTAACACAATTTCTGTGGGAAAGCACATGACAAACTAGCATTAGCCACTACCCAGAACTGCTGCATTAGAAGGTAGCTTCCCTAGTTGGGTACTTTCCATGCTACAACAACCACGAGGATAAAAGGATGGCAAGAGTGCAGTGTCTGAATCAGAAAAGCTTACTGTGAATGAAGTACCTTCTGACTTAAGGGTTCCACACCTTACAAAGATTTCCTGAACCTCCGTAAGTCACGTTATTTTGGTTAAAAACAAAAACTATATAGCACTTTCATCCCTACCACTAAAACAGATTTCATCACAACAGCCTGCTCCTTGTTGGTCTTGCTTTCTTTTTTTTGTTAATGCATGGAGATTTGTAATTTGTAGTGAATGCAATTACTCTTTTGTATGATTAGCATTAGTTAGCAAAAGGGAATGCAATATTGTGGAGGACGGATGGACCAAAGAAGAGAAACCTATGGTCATTTGAAAAGGTAAAGAGGGTGTAATCATGCACCAAAATAGTTTACTGTCCAAAGAGCTAAGAAGAAACTTCTAAATTGTTACTGTTTATATATAAATGAATGTTAATTTTCTTTTTTGAACTAAATATTTACATTATATAAAAACAGCTCTACAAGGCAATATCTTGCCAACTACTTTTCTGGTAAACCAAATAAGCAAAATTGTGCTTCTGTCAAAGCTGTTCCATTAGTAATGTTTGAACTCTGTACTGTCCTATTTCATTTATTTCTTTCTCAGTACCTTTTACCACTCCAGACTAGATCTAACATGAGAATGCATTCTTGGTAAGGTCATGGGAGGACAAGCTGACATTACATAATGTGAAGCACAGATTCACATTTTTACTTCAGCAATGGGGGCCCAACAAAATGCATATACATTATACTTCATGCAGTCCCCTGCCAATATGGCAGTGCCCTTTTCTTTAAAAAATGCCCTCTAAGTATGACAGAAATAGTTCATTCTGATAGTAGGAATTGTGTGTGTTTATTATACTATATGTTTGTGATGCTGTGTGTTACAAAGCTGTAACCAGGGTGGGCAAAGAGGCCAGCTGTTCCTGGTGAAAGATGTCAGGGGCCTGGATTGGCAGTGCAATGCCAGTATTTATTTATGACTGATAATATGGAATTTGTGGTCATACCTGAAACACGGATCGTTTAACAGTAGCAAGCTGCCTGTTACCTTTGTAACAATATATAATTGTGATCTTAATTGTACATATGATTCAGTGTTCCTACACCATGGCTGTTCTGTCTCATATATATGATTCTGAATCAGGGCAATGCTGTGCTATATGCATGATTCACTGTACCTACACCATGGCAGTGATGTGCCATATGTATGATTCAGTTTTGCTACATCAGGGTAGTGCTGTGCTATATGTATAGTTCAGTGTTCCTAACTTGATGCAGTGTTGTGTCATACATATAGTTCAGTGTTTCTACACTGTGGCAGTGCTGTGCCATATACATGGTTCGATGTTCCTAAACTGGGGCAGTGCTGTGCCATATGCATGGTTCAGTGTTCCTACACCAGGGCAGTGCTGTGCCATATGTATGATTCAGTGTTCCTAATTTGATGCAGTGCTGTGCCATATGTATAGTTCAGTGTTTCTACACTGTGGCAGTGCTGTGCCATATGTATAGTTCAGTGTTCCTACACAAGGGCTGTGCTATGCCATATGTATAGTTCACTGTTCCTATACCAGGGCAGTGCTGTGCCACATGTATGATTCAGTGTTCCTAATTTGATGCAGTGCTGTGCCATATGTATAGTTCAGTGTTTCTACACTGTGGCAGTGCTGTGCCATATGTATAGTTCACTGTTCCTACACCAGGGCAGTGCTGTGCCACATGTATGGCTCAGTGTTCCTACTTGGGGGTAGTGCTGTGCCATATGTATGGTTCAGTGTTCCTACACCTGGGCAGTGCAGTGCCATATGAATGGTTCAGTGTTCCTACACCAGGGCAGTGCTGTGCTGTATGTATGATTCATTGTTCCTACACCAGGGCAGTGCTGTGCTATCTACATGGTTCAGTGTTCCTACACCAGGGCAGTGCTGTGCCATCTGTATGCTTCATTGTTCCTACACCGTGGCAGTGCTGTGCTATATGTATGAGTCAGTGTTCCTAAATCGAGGCAGTGCTGTGCTATATGTATACTTCAGTGTTCCTACACCAGGGCAGTGCTGTGCCATATGTATGGTTCAGTGTTCCTACACCAAGGCAGTGCTGTGCCATATGAATGGTTTGGTGTTCCTACTTGGGGGCAGTGCTGTGCCATATGCATTGTTCAGTGTTCCTATACCGGTACAGTGCTGTGCCATATGTATAGTTCAGTGCTCCTATAATGGGGCAATGCTGTGCCTTATATGTGGTTCAGTGTTCCAACACTGGGGCAGTGCTGTTCCATATGTATGATTCAGTGTTCCTACACTGTGACAGTGCTGTGCCATATGTATAGTTAGTGTCCCTATACCATGACAGTGCTGTGCCGTATGTGTGATTCAATGTTCCTACACCAGGGCAGTGCTGTGCCATTTGTATGGTTCAGTGTTCTTACACTGGGGGCAGTGCTGTGCCATATGTATGGTTAAATGTTCAAGGCAGTGTTGTGCCATATGTAATGTTCAGTGTTCTTATACTGTGACAGTGCTGTGCCATACATGTAGTTAGTGTTCCTATACCATGAGTGTGCTGTGCCATATGTGTGGTTCAATGTTCCTACACCGGGGCAGAGCTGTGCCATTTGTATGGTTCAGTGTTCTTACACCAGGGCAGTGCTGTGCCATATGTATGGTTAAGTGTTCAGGGCAGTGCTGTGCCATATGTATCATTCAGTATTCCTACAGCATGGCAATGTTGTGCCATATGTGTGGTTCAGTGTTCCTACACTGCGGCAGTGCTGTGCCATATGTATGTTTGAGTGTTCCTACACCAGGGCAATGTTGATTTCCATATATTCTGTTGGGCTCACAGGTGGCATGAGGTGATCTGTGCAAACTACTTACGCTTTGCTCCCATACCATTTTTAAACAACTAACAGTTATTACTCTTTGCACTTCTCTACAACTACCTTTGCAACTTAGCACAAAGTTTTCTGAGTCCCAACTTTTTTCATTAAAAAAGTTACAGCAGCTGTGGGGTTTATCACACAAGCATATTTTTCAAAATTATGAGCAAAAAACTTAAAATAATTCTGCCACATGCCTCACTGCAAACTATGATACTTCATTAAGACGAATGAACATTTTATACTTACAATGACGTTTTATTAATGTGAAACATCAGTCTGTCTTATAAAATATTTCGGCTTCCTGTGAACCATGTTGCCAGATTACTTTATAGTGCATTTGCTTGGAATCCTTGGTACTGGGTTGTCCATTCATCACATAATTCAGCACATTTTTTCATTATCATTTGTTTATAAATCTTGTTTGTAAAGCATTTCTACATGCAAAAATGAAGCAATTATTTCTGAATGAAAAAAGCTACTGATACATTTGGACCTATTGTTTCCTGAGTGGTTAGACCAGCTGCCATCTATTAGAAATGACTCTATGTGCATTTTATTTTGTACTTTTTAAGTACTTCACTACTAATAAACTATATTTTTTTAGATGATCTTAATGCCTATCCTCCAGCAGGCCTAGAGGAAGAATGTGCCAGGTAATACTGTCTTCGAGGCTTTTATTTACACTGACTAGTTCAGTGTTGACACGTATATTTGAATATTTGTTCATCTTCTTTCAGAATCCGTGAAGAAACCAATCTTGAGTCAATTGAAATTGTAAAGCGGCACATAAAGTATGAAATGGATAAAGCTGAGAATTTCACTAAATCTGAAGATGCATATTTAACGACCAAAAATGCCAAAGCAGATCATAGTGAATATAATGAAATGCTTCGAGTCAGTGAAACAAGGAAAACTAATGTCTAAGGAAAAGCTATATAACAACCTGTGGTATGTGCACAGTTATATAACATGGCTTAGGATATATATTTTTACCGGGAACATTATAAATAATTCTTCCATATAAAACAGTCTCAGTACCTAACAGTTTTGGCAATGTTTACCTTCAAGTACTATTTCATGCAAAATGACTATAATGATGGTGAAATCTTTGAAGTGAAATGATATTATTAGCTGTCCAGCAGCAGAACACTAGCATGTTGTGCTGAAGGGTTTGGCTTCTAGTCCCTAATATTATGCTTTTACTTCTAGTATTCAAACAGTGCCTGAGCAGAGGGCTTTCCTCTGTATGTATGTGTGTGTGTGTGTGTGTGTGTGTGTGTGTGTGTGTGTGTGTGTGTGTGTGTGTGTGTGTGTGTGTGTGCGTGTGTGTGTGTTTCTAGTTTGATCATAATGGTGTTGAACTGAGCCATGATTCCAGCTATTACAGTGTTTGATGTGAAAACACATTTAAGACATTTTATAAGATTTTACAGGAAGCAACTGGCATTGCTTAAATACCATTCCAGATCTTTGCTTATGTATGTAAAGCATGTGGAGAATCTGTTGACTTAAGACGAACGAGCTGAGTAATTTAAAAAAAGCATTTCTTAGCAGTATTATGCATTCTTTTAAGGTCTTGTTTTAAGGTCTTACTACCATCATTCTAATGCTTTCTGTGTTTTACAGTTTAGCCTGCAAAACTCCACTGTATCTCTTTTTGAATCTTCAGTTAAAAACAAGGAAAAATAGGCATCTAAGCCACATTGCATTACTTGTAGATGTCATGAAATCTCAGATCTGTTCTGCTGTATTCATTTATTTATTTATTTCTATTTGTTAACTTTAATACTCTTGTATATATACCAAGTCACTTTTCACTGGAGGCCCACCAAGAAAAATCCAATAAATAAAGCAAAGCACATTATAAAACTAAGTGAAAACGTCATACAGAAGTATATATCCACGAATATTGTCATATATACCATAACAAAAACATATTGATAGCCACTCCATCGGAGAAAAACACTGATCATACAACACATCAAACCTTCATAACATTGAAATATATTTGATCAGAAAAGCAACCAAAGTAGTTTCACTCTGTGATCACAACACTGCAGATACAATCACACATGCAAACACACCATACTGTTCTGTACCACCCATTACAAACACCTAACAAACAATTTACAATCCTACATACTCCAGCCTAGTCAAAAAAGACATTCATTGTTTTATGTGGCACTGAACCACACATTCTAATTTGAATTTACTGAAACCTCAGTTACACAATTGTGACCAAAAGCAGATGGACAATACAGTCACGACTGCTGAATCCTACACAAATGCACTCTATAAGCACTTCCACGAGTGCATGGATTGTGCTATCCCAAACAGAACCAAGACTCTATCCTCCAAAAAAAAGGAAGCCAATCTGGTGGTCCCCTGACATAAACAAACTCTAAAACAGAAGGAAGAAACTGTTGCAAAAGAGAGTAAAATCCCATGAGTGGAGGAGCTCCCTGGTAAGCCCCAGAAGAAGCCGAGATCCATTATAAGATCCTCCAAAGCTAGCTACAAAAAGAAAATCGCCAGTGATTCTAAGGACAACCACAAAGCATTCTATAGCTATGTCAAGAATCTCAATGGCAACACCCAGATCTGCTCTGAGTTACAGCACAATGGCACGAAAATTACAGAGCCAACTGATATTGTCAACATCCTGGCAGATAGGTTCAGTGCTAACTTTACCCCCCTCCCCTCACCCCCTAAAGGGCCCATATCTATAGAGGAAGTATGCAGAGTCCCTGTAATTACAACTACGCAGGTAAAAGCTGCACACTCTAAGGCCAAAAACACACCATCCATGGGACTGGACAACATCCCAGGCTGCGTTTACCTGGGATAGCTCTGTTGAGTGAAAGTGGGATGTAAAATGAATCAACCTGCCAAACATAAACTAAGAATTGCTACACTCAGTGTAGATTCACTGATAGGATGAGACTTTGAATTGGATGAAATGATGAAGGAAGCTAGACATCCTATGTATACAAGAGACTAGATGTTAGGGCAGTGCAGCAAAGCCACTTGGCTTATGATCTAGAGTCTAATACTCAGGTAGAGGACATACTAGAAATGGGGTGAGAACTGTGGTGAAGAAGAGGTTTCAGACGACATTGAGGGATGTCATCAGAATTAGTGACAGACTCATAGCAGTCAGACTCAGTGAGGGTCATCATCAGAATTAATGACATACTCATGGCAACCAGACTCCAGTGTAAGGATAGGATAGTATTCATAATTTCAGTCTATGCTCCACAGCAGGGCTGTGACAATGAGGAAAAGAGAGCATTCAGATAGTAGTTGCAGGACCTGCTAGATAAAGCAGGACAACATAAATTGGTGTTATTAGTGGGTGACTTCAATGCACATATCAGGACAGACACACTAGGATATGAGAATTGCATGGGTCCACATGTGTGGGGCAAAAGGAATAAAGAAGGAGAGGTCATTCTAGACTTCTGTCCGGCAAATGGCTTAGTAGTAGCCGATGCATGGTTCAAAAGGAGAGTCAGTCACAAGATCACATACAACAGTAGTCAACATGCAACTCAGATAGACTTCTCCCTAGTAAGGAAAGGGTACTGGGGTAGAATCAGTGATTGCAAAGTCATCCCCAGTAAAACAGTCAGCACACAGCGTAAACCAGTGGTTGCCACAGTCAGCTGCAAGCAGTGGTCAGAGAAGGCTCTAAGGTCAACAGAAACCAGGCTGAAGACCTGGAGATTAACTGGATAGAAAACACAACAGTTCAAGGACAAGAGCAGAGCTGTAAGACCTCAAGAAGAGGAGGAAATAGGTGGAGTTGAAGAGGAATGGCAACACCTCAAAACAGCATGTGTGAGGATTACAGAACAGATGTATGGCTGAGCAAGGTATGGAAATAAGGTACATAAGGAAGCTGATGGTAAAATGCAGAAGTCTAGGAAGTCATCAAAAGAAGGAAGGAGTGCAGGGCAAAGTGTGAGATAGAAATGATGGACGAGGTTTGGAAGGAATACTGGTTGGCTAACAAAAAGGCTAAGAGAGTAGTTGTGATAGCAAAGAACAACACATCAAATGCACTCTACCAGCTTTTAGAAAGTAAGTCAATAGATGACACAAAGAAACTATATCAGGTTGCAAGGCATAGACAGAAAGATAAGAAGAGAGACACCCTTCAAAAGAGATGCCAGAAACAACCTGCTCACCAGTCCACAAGAGAGCAAAAGCTGCTTCCAGCAGTTTCTGAATGGAGAAAACCCCACTGCCCAAGATACAGCCTACAATAAGAGAAGAGGAGGAGCCCAGCATAGAAGAAGTAAAAACAGCACTACAGAAAATGAAGTCAGAGAAAGCAGCACTCTCAGATGAAGTCACAGCAGGTACGATAAAGGTGCTGGGTGAGATAGGGGAGAAATGACTGCTGAGGGTACACATAGTAATGTGGAGAGAAAGGCATATCCCAGATGAATGGAGAATAAGCATACTAGTGCCAGTGCTCAAGAACGAAGGGGAAAGGTATTAAACTCCTGTCACATTGCATGAAAGTTCTGGAGATGGTGCTTGAAAAACAAATACAAAGAGTAGTAGAAAGTAGAGCAGTTTGAATTTAGATCAGGATGCAGCACAACTGGCCCAGTGTTAGCAGTGAGACAGATACTGGAGAAGATGCTAGAGATGATAAAAAGAGTCCAACAGAGCATTCCTGGACTTGAAGAAACTATATGACAAGGTCAAAGAAAAGCTGATGTGGACAGTCTTGTGGTAGTTTGAAGTCCCAGAAACATTTGTGGAATTAGTGTAGGCAATGTACAAGGATGTGCAATGTGCAAACAGTATTTGGTCTCACAGACAGGTTCCCATTGTGAGTGGGCTTGCATCAGGGTTCAGTTCTGAGCCCACTGCTGTTCATAGTAGTGATGGACTACATTAGCAAACAGGTTGGAGGGGAGAGATCAACAAAGTTGCTGTATGCAGACAATGTGGCATTACAGGCAGACTCTGAGCTAGAACTTCAGCAAAGGATAGGGGAATGGAATGGAACACTGGAGGCACATGCAATGAAACTGAGGAAGTTGTAATGGCAGCAAATTGTGGAGTTCAGAAGAAGCTGAGAATTGAAAATAATGGGAAAATAGTGGAACAGGTTCACAGCTTCAAGCATCTGGGAGGAGCGGTTGAGGAAAAAGGAAGTCTGAATGATGAGGTTAAAGCTAGAACCAGAGATGATGCAGCCAACTGGCACAGAGTGTCATGGGTAGTATATGACAGAAGAATGCCAAAGAAGCTGAAAACTAAGGTGTACAAAACAGTGGTTTGACCAGTACTACTATAAGGTATAGAAACCTGGGCAGTGATGGCAGAGCAGTTGAGGAAGCTAGAATTGATGGAGATGAAGTGCCTGAGAAGGGTGGTAAGATGCACACTGTAGAACAGATGAAGAAATGAGGACATAGGAGCAGAAGCCAAAGAAGCTCCAATTGCAGAAATATCAAAGAGAACAGATTACAGCGGTTCAGGCACAGGTGCAGAAAAGCAAAAGACAATCTAGTGAAAAAGATTTCGGACACATGGGAAGAAGGCAAGAGGAATCAAGGGCATCCAGGAAAAAAGTGGATGGATTGTGTGAGATAAAACCTGTGACAGTCAGGCATATGTGGTCGAGGAAGGCAAGAGAGTGATTGAACAGAAAGAGCTGATAACAGTTGACGCGACACTCCGATCCCATATAGAAAATGGGGAAAAATGTGTGTTAGTGACATAGGAATAAAAAAAAAAATGACAGAACAGAATATTATGAACATAAATTGTGAGTGTGTGAGTGTTATATGATTGCTGGTTTTAAGGGTCAAAAAATACAAATTAATTAATTGCATTTACCTATGTTATATTTGTGTATGAGCAACTGTATATACCTGCGAGGTAGTTTTTAATTTCATTATGAACAGTTACTGCTTTTTCTTTATCCATTCTTAATTGTAAAGCAGCCTTATCTGTAAAGCAATGGAGTGTATCATTATGGAATTTATTAACAAGGAAGTAAGAAGTCTTTAAACCTTGGACATAAACTAGTCTGGATTTGTTAAAGACAGATTTTTTTCCTCTTAAACTTGATGGACTCTTTTGAACAGATCACTTAGGCAAATTGGTTCACACTGAATGCATAGACTTGGCCATGGCTTTTGATGCATTTTATATTCTGGCATCTGCTGGACTGCAGAATGGCTTGATGACTGATCACAGTCTACTAGTGTTGGAGGTGTGATTTCATCTAAAAAGTAGTTACCAGTGGTGCCCCCCAGAGATGGGTTCAAGGATCACTCCTTTTTGGTATTTTCTTCTCTGACATGAAAGCTGATGCCAAGTGCCTGTAGCAGATTAGGTTTGGTGATGATTGCAAACACAGGGCTGTTATAAATACCCCTACTGACCTTTGGATTCACCATGATTGCTGAACATGCACTAACAAGTGGTGTGTGAACCATGGTCTCAAATTCAGTGTCAAGAAATGCAGTATTGTATCCTTTGGCAAATCTGGGCACTTTAACAGACAATGACCTGTTCTTTGAGCACCATGAGATCTCTGTTGATATGAAAATTACTTTATATAGCCAGACAGATCACCAAAGCTGTATCTTCTAGATCCATTGGCGTTATCATCCCACTTTACGCCTCCCTTTTCAAAGCAATAATTGAGTATACTGCCTCCCCTTGGTATGTACTTATATAGATACATGACCCAGCTCAAAAGACTGCACTTTCCTTACTAAAACAATAAAGGTCATGTCCTTCTTGAGCTACCCTGAGCACCTTAAAGTGCCCTCCCTCATTTCTATTTTTTATCAGCTATTGAGAGGGGACCTATGCCTTGCCTACTGAATTTCAAAAGATCTGGTATTATGCAATCTCTTACACATCTGCAAAACTAATAGCACCTTAAACATGTGCTCAACAGATCTTAAATTTCAATTAAATTGATTAAATTTAACTTAAATTTAAATTGGGTGGTGCAGTGGTGCAGCGGTTAACATTGTCGCCTCACAGCAAGAGGTTCACCAGTTTGATTCTTGGCTGGGATGCCTTCTGTGTGGAGTTTGTATGTTCTCCCTGTGTTTGCGTTGGTTTCCTCCGGGTACTCCGGTTTCTTCCCACATTCCAAAGACATGCATCTGGAGCATTTCTCCCTGGGCCTCCGCTGAAAACAGGCTCTGTGGAACCTAGTCAGACTTTCCCGGTCAACAAATGATAAATAAATAAATAAAATAAAAAAGTGTAACCCAGATGACTGAATGGGCAGCCATAAGTACATCCCCAGTATGGTCCCTCAAACTGTTATGGAAAAGGATCAAAACTAGATGCAAGGACCTCATTTCATGGTGCATGGTAGTATTCTATGTTGTGGTTATTTTATTGTGTGATCATGTGGCTAGGCTACAAATGGTCAGTTGGATCAACAGCCTAGTATTAACCTATGAACCTATGCTTGTAAAACAGGTGGGTGTGAGTGAAACTAAATAATAGATAGAATCTGTGGCTACTGGAGGAGATTTTGGGAGTGGCATGCAGTGTGATTCCATTTGTTTCTTTCTTTGTAACTGCAAAGCTTATAGCAATTGCAATGATTAAATGCCTTTCTGCACATCTCTGTGCTGTTATAGAGGACATTCTTATGGTAAGATTACATGCAGGGTTTATACATTTGTACCATGTAAATGTATGGAATTTTCTCGCTGAATCTTCACTGCAGGATGGCTCTGCCCACCAAGACTAACATAGTTATTAACAGGAATAAATAAATAAATACATTATGAGGCTATTAATCCAAAAAATACTGCAAAGTCATTACAAATTATATATATAGCTTATACCAAAGCAAGAACTAAGTTGCAAATATTCTTGTTTCTCTTTCATTTGTCAGAACTACGTTAAAGAAAGAAAATATGAATCAGTGGCTGAAACTGCATTGTATGCCAAATGCTAAAACTGTGGTTCTCCAAACTACTTTTTCAAAGAGGAATACTTGATAAAATATCTCCCCTTTTCTAAAACTGAATGACTGCACACTAGTTCAGATACCGAGTAGAAAGAGTGTGGACAGCAGGCCGCACTCTTCAGTGGTGATACACTGGGGCTTGCCCCAGTTAAAAGTTTTGATGCATATTTGTTCTCTTTTTTTGTTTGTGTTTTGATCTAGTGCACATCACTGGCTTTACTTCAATGTTGTATCCTATAACAATTACTCATTCAGCTACTGTAGTGTGGTACCTTATATTTCAAAACTATATGTTGTAAATAGGAATTAGTACATTTAACTAATTCTGTTAGAGATGCTTGTAAAGTAGTTTTGAGAGGTGCACCTTGTAAGCAAACTGAAACAAAATAAGTAAATAAAATGTAGATGAAGTACAGTAAACACTTCTCAAATATGCATCATGCTTCACAGAGTTCAAATTTTCAATGTGTTCTTTTTTTTTTTTTTTTTTGTAGATAACCTTCATCAAACCTAAGAAAAGAGGAAGCCATTTCATCTGAAAAGAAAAGCAGGACAACAATCTGCCAACTGTTGATACATGAAGACTTTTTCCTTATTTGTTTAACTACTGGGGTTGATGAAAACAGTGTTGAACACTCACATCTCAGTCATCATCTTGCACCTTACAAACAACAGTGAAGCAGGACAGAAATTCAATGTTTATGTTTTCAGAGGATCCTACATCTTTTGGCACTGAATTTTAGAAGATAGTACCTTGTAGACAAGACATCTCCTACCTCATCGTAACTGCTCTCCTGTAACTTTTAATAAGCACATGACATTTGAATCCCTCTTTCTTAACAAATATTTTGCAGCTTAGCCACAGAATTACCTACAAAGTCACCAGTAAGTAGTTTGGCAACTTTTTGCACTAAGTTGTGACTTGTACAGAACTCACCACCCATGTTATGTCAGTATACTGGATGCCTTTCTATAAATAACCAACTTTATAACAAAAGAGATCTTAGTAAAATGAACTTTCTTCACATTTACTCATTTCAGTACAGTGTTTTGATTTGGGCTCCTTTTGTTCAGTCTGTATGTTCAGTTTCTTTATACATTACACTGTAACACAGTTATCCAATAAAGCCTATGTACAGAAATCGTGTCTCTGCACAATAATTTACATGAATGTTTACTGTCTTTAAGAACATTTTAAAATGTGTATTTTAAAAAGTATTACATTGTAAAAGCACTAATGGGAACCAAGACATGTTTCAAAGAAATGCCACATTGACTTTGACTCATACTGTAGGTTTGTTTTAAATTACTTCCATCAAAATTGCCTTTAAAGGCAAAATAATTTAGTGCTTCTCCTTTCATGAAAACTCATTTTACCTTTTTTCAAAAGTCTTTATGGTTAAATGGCAAATAGTATTAGGACATAACATATTTACAGATGAGTACTTATCTTACATTGAAGAAATTTAGGTGAGGCACATGCCTGTTTGATATAAAATTACAGTATGGATGATTTAAATTGGGAGCTATTATAGATTCCCCCCAAGGCACCAACATCTTTGAAAGAAGGTTTAACACAGACAAATGACCGTATCCAAAGCCAAGGCCTAGAACACAATGCCAGAAATTGCATTATAATGCCCTTTGCTAAACTGTCAACCCAATACGATTACTCCATTGATAAAACAACCCTAAGATTTGACCGAGTAATAAGGGATCTGGGAATATATGTTGACAGTAATCTACACTTTGATCAGCATGTAGTTAAGATAATAAGAAAATAGTCTTCACCCAACTTATAGGAAAGATATGACATCTAGGTCCAAGGACGTTATTGTACCACTCTACTCAGCCCTTATTAGACCTATCATTGAATAAAATGCCCCCTTTGGCATGTATCTAACCAGACACACGCAACAGTTGGAACGCTCACAAAAGTTTCTTACCCGGGGAATTCAGGCATGAATACCCTATCTTATACTAAGCTCCTAAAGGTTATGTCTCTGTATTCAATCTCCTACAGGCTGCTAAGAGGGGATCTTTGTCTGACTTACAGGGCTTCCTCAGACCCAGCCCTAACAGATAAGTTGCACATGTGCAAAACAAATAGCACCAGAAACATTAGTTCCAGGGATCTGAACTTCACTTGTGACATAAACAGAATGTGCTGGAGAGACAGATGTGTGTCCCAAAGGATCACTGCACTATGGAATTGGGCCCCATCCATGTAAAACAGAGTTTATCCTGTTATTTAAAATAAACCTTGGCAATTGGATGGGAACTCATGCATTTAACCCCAGACTAGCCTCCATGTCCTTTATGGACAAAAGCTAACCCCAAACTAGCCTCCATGTCCTTTATGGACAGAGGTCATCAATATAAAAAGCATTACCTAAACTAACAACCCCACTGAAAATCCTTAGTTACCTCCCTACTAACTATTAACTAGCTGTTGTGACAATTAACTCATGGGGATAATTAATTGGCTGTGTTAATTGCTGTCCTTTTAAGTGTCAATTTGATTCCCATGCTGTTCATTTCTTTAATAGAGTTGGGGGTTGGCATAATGGTTAAGGTGTTTATCTCACAGACACAAGGTACAGAGTTTGATTCTCATCTTTGATGGGAAAGTGACTAGGCTTAACGTGGCTTGCAAGGACTGCTAGCCTAGTACATGGCTATGAACCTATCAACATATACCCCCCCCCAAGATGCCCATGATACTCAGGAATCAAATGGATTAAGGTGAACAGCTAGCCTTAGTGATTGTTAGCCTAGTGACAACCTATGAATCTATGAATAGACATCAAAACATCAGTTTTTCAGTTTGTTGCTTATTTTATAAGTCAAAATATATTTTAATATCATTGGCTAAAAGTGTTTGATATTAGCTATTTTCTAATGATATACACTTCATGAAAACTGTACAGTTTTACACAAGTAAAAATGTCTGATACATCGGTTATAATTCCACTGATGTGCAGGCCAAGGATAATGCAGTTTCTGAGTTGCTGTAATGGTTAATCTTTTATTATTAATCTCGGTTATTAAATGAAGTTGTTCTTTGCTGCTGCAGGCATTATCATGGGTTAACCATTATGTACTAAATAACACAGACCTTGGCTTGTACACTGGAATTCACGGGCATTCTAGAATGTAAATAGTGAAGTATGCATCTAGTGCTTCCAGCAAGATTAATTGATTTGTGTACCTGAGACATTATCACATTAAGCTAACAAGACTATTCAAGAATATCCAAACACACATTAATTACAGTAATAGCACTAAAAAGTCTTAAAGCAGCAGTTCAGTTGACTTCCCATGATTCTTGTATCTGACACACATCTGAGCTATATTTTGGAACAGCAGACTGGGGCAAGAGAAGCCAACATTAGGAGAATCAGGCAGCAGTGGGACCCCCTGCAAGGGCTGAGGTGAACAATATATATCACAGCACTGCAAATAGACATCTGGACCACAACTATGAGGCGTGATACAGACAACACCACTAATGAAATGCTATATGTATTATCATATCTAAGCAATGCAGTGCAGTGCATGGACTGGCCATGCTGTGCATCAGACCTTACCTTGCACATACAAGTTAAGGAGTGGGCAGGGCAGAGACATCATCATTGCCACATTTGGGGGGACTGCAATGCTATCATATAAGCAAGGGTCATGGAAGGTAAATTTCATAGCTACATGGTCTGGTAGCAGGTTTTGGAGAGGCAGGGATCACATCCTCTATGGTAGGATCACATCCTCTATGGTGGCAGGTTTTGGAGAGGCAGGGGTCACATCTTCTATTGATGGGGAGGCACTGCTTTGTCATGAACATTATTAATGAGTACTTTGGTGGGCAGCAGTTTCAGGGCTTGATGTTGTTTGTGGCAGGGATGGCAGAGAACTAGGGGAGTGTGTACATGCACCCTGATGGGATTTTCCATGTCAGGAGCCAGCAGATGCACAGCATGCACTGCCCAGATGATGGCCATGGATAGACATAGTGCTCCATCAGCCTGAAGTGTAAAAAGAAGACTGATGGTGTAGAACTAGAGGAGCAAGCAAGTGTAGCCTTGTGAGGTGTCCAGTGATAGAGCCTGAAGATGGCCACATACATGAGACTACCGATTACCAGTTTTGGTGGCTTCTGTAGCCAGAACCAACAATGATGCTATGTCAGGAACAGTCTGCATCATCTGGGAATGCTTGGCCTTTGACTGGTCACCTCACATTAGGTCCCTTAATGGCCATAGACAGCAGAGCATGCACAGACAGACTAAAGGACAGTTATTACCAACCTCATGAATGCTCCATTAGATGCAATGACAGCCACCAGTGACCTCACCTAAACTGTCTGTTCCTTATCCTTATAGTCATTGTCACCGTGCAGGTGTGGCTGTCAATATGCTGGCCATGCTTATGTAGCATGCTGTCCTGCAAGCCATTCAACACACTCACCATCTCCAAAATGGTGTGAGTAGCATCTGCCTGCAAGGGATCTCTTATCTGCACCCAGGTCAGGTACAGACCTGAAGTCATAGTGGTTCCAGAAGCCACCATATTTTTCTCTGTGGGGAGCACAAGCACATCAGAAACAGTTTAGCTCACAAATGCCACCTGTCCTAGAGACTCCTGTGTAGCCTGGGTGGAGCTAACAGTTACAGGATGTCTGCCAAACATTAATGAAATTGGAGTTTTGTTCTGCCCCAGCACAGGCTCCTCATATGTTTGAGATGAGTATCAACCCTCCATTGTTAGTGTTTCTGACAGTGCCACTGTCATCAGACAACACCATGTGCAGACTGGTGTTATCATCATCAGTCACAGGTGACTTGAAGAAACCGGCATGCACTGTCCATTTGTGACTAGACCTTCTACCAGTATAAAGTGTGAAGTATAATAACAAAGTACCCATGACAGTGCTATAACAAATGGCTATCCCTCACAGGCATACTGGCAAATGACAAAATCTTTGTTTATCATATGGATGTTAACATAATTTGCTGTGCAGGTTGTTGCATTTGCAGACCAGAGGTACCTGGAGGACAGCTCTGCCTCCTGATGAATAAGTCCCTGCCTCACATGCACTGCACTACAATATAGGGCAATGTAATAGCTAATACTAACCTGGTGCATCCCCCCACAGACACTTGTTCAGCTGTTACCTGCCCAGTTCCCACATACATGCCACTATTAGGTATGAGGATCAGCTGCCCATCTCTGTACAGGGAAACCAGGAACTCCT
Organism: Protopterus annectens; assembly: GCF_019279795.1. Classification (NCBI taxonomy): domain Eukaryota; kingdom Metazoa; phylum Chordata; order Ceratodontiformes; family Protopteridae; genus Protopterus; species Protopterus annectens. The sequence goes on along the minus strand of NC_056732.1, from coordinate 233,617,339 downwards.
TTATCTTTGTGAGCCACTTCTGTATCATTGGTCCTTCGCTGAAGCCAACACAAACCTAATGTAGACTCATCCTATACTCACCCACAGGACTGATGTCCTCTAGTATTCTTTGCCTACTCCTGAAAAGCCTTGTCATGTTACCTATAGCTCAGATGCCCATGTCAAAAGTACAAAGAGCCTGCGGTAGCACCTCATTGAGGACATTTTCCATCATTGCCTCTGTTGTGAGCCCATGACAGGACATGCACACCTGTGGCTATGTGTACACAGCTGTATGTGGATGTCCTGTATGACTGTATGCTGCCCCCACCACCACATGGTGCCACTTACCTGTCCCCTGTTGTGCTAAGACAATCCCCCTCTTTACTAGCCAACTGCATTTCTAGATTTGTTATCATAGCACCTCTTACATGACACACTGAAGCCATATAATACTCTAAATAACCTGCTCCCCTACAATATGTATTGCTATGCTGCACCCTATGTTCAGACAAAGCATGGCATGGCTTGTGCTACATACACATTGCCCTCCCACAGCAAGACATGACAGTGCCATGGCATTGTGGTGCATTTCCACACATGCAGATGCCAGTTACAATATGCCCCTGTTGTGGCCATCCACCATAGTTGTTTAGTACAGTGCAACAGTACAGTTCCAGTTGTGTTGTCATCCTCCAGTATAGCTATTTCTAGGTCTAACGTCCTAATACAGTAAATTCTTGATTTCAAAATTGGCTGTGTGAGAGAATATTAGAGAAGCCTCTCAAAATATGGCAGTATAGCTTTATATCATGTTAATTCTGGCCTGATGGAGTGACAGTTGTGTTAAATGCTGGACTATAAGACAGATGTCCAGAAAGGCACTGAGGTAACATAACAGGTAAAATCACAAACCCTTTATTGTCCAGATACAAAATGTAAACATAAATGTAGAAAAACTGTAGAAAACTGTGGAAAAAACTGACTAAGCGCTTTCACCCTCCTGGGCATCTTCAGAGTCAGTTAACTTCATTAAAAACAAACTTTAAATACACAAATTAATTAGTACATAATTAGACAGAACTGATAGAACAGGCAAATAGTTAATTTGTTAACCCCTTAATTACTTGTTCATCAAGCCTTAGGCTTCTGGCAAAACAGTGTTTCTTGAGTGTTAAAATCACTGTGTGGTTAAACTAAAAAAAAATGAATAAAATGAAATGACATGAAGTCAAAAACAACATGTATTATTAAAAAAACTAGTTAAAACAAAAACTCATATCTGTCACAATGTATATATACACACCATTGTTGTGTGTCAAATGCAGGCTGCCTTGTGTCTTAAAATGCATGCTAGAGACAAAGAGTCGTTGATGCCTGGAGCATTACTAGCATCCAGTCTCAGCTGCCAAAGACATTCCCTTATCTCCAAAATAGTTTTATAGTCTCCCCCAAACTCCTTTGTGTAAAGCCTATCAATGACAAAGAATATGAACTTTTTAAAATTTGGACAGTGATTCGTGTGAGTGTATAATAAATTAGTGGTTTTCTTATTTTTTATGTCTCTATAATGTTCCAATATTCTTTGTCTTAACTTCCTAGTAGTCATGCCTATATAGAAGGCTGGGCAAGATAAACAGGTGGCAGCGTAAATGACCATATTTGTGTTGCAATTACAGTGGCCAGGACTCTTCAAAGTTCTCTTAAAGTTACCTAAACAAATGTAAGGCCCGTCGTTGATAAATTTACAAGCCTTACAGTTGCCACATTTAGCCATTTTAGCAGGTCTTTGTCCAAAAGATCTAGGTATCTTCTCTAATAAATCCTTCAAGTTTAAACCTCTGCTGTTTATAAAGGTCGGGGTTCTACCTAGTGTGTCATGTAAATCTGCAGGGATAATATTTTCCCAAGCACTATGAATAGCACCCTTAACTTCAAGTGCTAAAATTGTGTTGTAGTACCATTCCTGTTGGCACATTTTTTTCTCTCAAACTCTTTTTTATGATTGATGACTTTGTCGCACAACCTGTGTGTGTCATGTAAAATGGGAACAAAATCAGTGGACCTTCTTCTAAAAACTTCGTGTTGAAGCATCAAAAGCATGTCAAGCGGGTAACTTCTTTGGACAAATAAGTCTCTCAATATACCTAGTTCAACTGTAAAAATGTCATCCTCACTGATGATATGAGACAACCTGATCATCTGGCCCTTGACCACATTCCTCCTAACATAGGCAGGGTGACAACTCTTGTAGTGTAAAATGAATTGCTGTAGGTTTCTTTTCTGTACAAACTGGATTCTATTTTGCCATTTTTAATATATAATTGTAAATCCAAATAGTCAATAATCTTCTTATCAGCCTTATATGTAAATTTAAAAAATGTAGTGGTGTTGTTCAAGTATGATATAAATTCTTCCAGTTCGTCAAGTGTACCCTTCCAAAAAAACAAAATGTCGTCCAAAAATCTTAAGTAAATAGGCATCTTTGCCTTAAATTCAGATGTCAACACAAACTGGACTTCCCATTCTGCTACAAGGTTAGCATATATGGGCGCACATTTAGCGCCCATAGCAACCCCAGTGGACTGTCTATAGTATTCATCCTCAAAACCAACATAGTTGTTCTCCAATACCATCTGCATCAGGTCCACCAATAAACCCTTCTTATCCCGATGCAAATCGGTATTTTTGTCCAAACTCTTGCCAAACCAGTCTAGACCAAGGTCATGGGGAATTACTGAAAATAAATTGATAACATCAACAGTTACCAACAAAAATTCCCCTAAATGTTCATCAGGCAAAGTTCTGAGGCAGTCCAAGTAGTGCCAAGAACTTTTAATATATAAGGCAACCTGTCCAAATTCTCCTTGGTCATAATGTCTATATATGAAGCTAGTGGTTCAGTTTTAGATCATCTTGCTGTTCAATTTTAGATCGTCTTGCTGCGACTATTGGTCTAAAAGGTGGGTTGATAATGTTTTTGTGGATTTTGGGTATACCAAAAAGGGTAGGCATGACCGGATGTTCCACCAGTAAATATTTATGCTCCTCTGCATCTATGATTCCTTCACATAGCAACTCATAAAGCTGCCAGTCTATTTTAGTGTATGCCTTCTGGACGTCAGATTTTGAAACTAACTCATATGTGCTGGAATCACATATAATATTCTGCATCTACCTTGAGTAGTCAGTGTTGGTCATAATAACTCCTCTACCCCCTTTGTCCCGTTTCATCACCCTATATTCGTTGTTACCAGAAAGCTCCTTTAAGCAAAATACTTCTGCAGATGTTAGGTTGTTGTCTAACACTACCTGTCTGTTATCAATGAAATGCCTAATTTGCGTTGTACATAACCGTTCAAAAGCCAAAACCGCAGGATGGTATGGGGGTATAAAAGTACTGTTTCTTTTAATTTTAAACATTTGTAACTCTCTATCAATCCTTTGTTTGGTACTGAAAAATATTTTTAGATTCAATTTTCTTGTATATAACTTTAGATTAATAAGTACTTTACTGATGTCATATTTGAAGTCAGGGACAAAAGATAAACCTTTTTTCAATAAACTAAGATAACTGTCTGTGATCTTTAAACTAGAGAAACTGTACACATAAAAGGAGTCATCCCCTAAAATGGTAGGACCCTCCTTGGAGTAGTTCACCAAGGATGGGTTCAGTATAATTTCAGGAGGATGTTGGGGTAAAACAACGAATGACTCAAAACAAAAGGCTGGAATATCTGTAAGTAAAAAATTGGATGAAATGTTGTTGTAATAGTCATTCATCTGTGGTGCCAATTTTTATTGTTGTTGGAGTTCGGGTTCAGATTCAAGTTGTTCCTCCTCTGTCCCCCACCCCTCCAGTTGTTCCCTGTGTACCGCCCTAATCCCTGGGGTGGTCTCTGATCCATCTGGTCTTGTGAGTTGCCTCGGTTCCTCAGCCTGTCTGACTGTCTTAGTTGAGATTGATTTTCTAAAAAAACTTCTTCATCCTCCTCTACTACAAAGTGTGTCTTTTCAATTACCCCCTCCTCAGTTAAAATTGTGTTTCTCCTTATGTCCCCTTCGTGATGATCATCCCCACTAGTGTTAGGTAAGGGATAAGCTCTTTTTTCTTTGTACTCAGCAGTGTCCCTTAAAATCTTTTTCTGTTTTCTTTCCATACTTGTTTTAACAAATCTTTCAAGTTCAATTGTGATTTTGTCCATATTAACTTTTGTTGCTTTCAAAAAGTAAATCATTGGTAATGCTCTGCTTAAGGGTAAGTAGTTCATTTTTTAGAACACTAAGCCTGTTATTGTTGTCTCTAATAATGATTCTCATTAAGTCCATCCCAGTTCTGTCAAAAAGTTCCAACATGTTTTTGTAGGCCTCAGTGTTTGCCTCAATCCCCATGGGTATTCTATACACTCTCAAACCTTTAGGCACTTGGTTAAGTTCTAATGAACATTTTAAAAAAAAATTATCCATCTGAAGCGATTTGTATTTCCTGACTAACTTCTCAAATCTAAATACCTGAGTGTTGAATGCCCCAGGGTTATCTGGTCTAAAAGTGTCACCTAAAACTGGTGGGATCAAAAAACTTTCCATGTCAAACAACGATCCTGCTGGAACACTGTTCATACCCACCCCTCCTCTGCTGTTGTTGTTATCCAACCTGGGGTTGTTGTTCCTTTCCACTCTTAGTATGTCCGTGTTCACTTGCCTTTCCCCAGAAGTCCCTGGTGGTGTATGCATAGTAAAAAGCTCCATTTGTGTGTCTATTAAACTCACATCTTTAGCATTGTTTTCAATAGTCTTGTTAGCCTGCAACAATGTAATAATTTGTCTGGAAATTTCCAAATATTGAACCATCAGTTGTTCCATTATATATAAAAAATATATGCCTAATTAAAGCAAAATAGAAAAAAAACATAAAGGTGATATAGATATATAACCTTTAAATGCAACCAAAACACTTAAATTATCTGTTGATAATGTTAAAACCAAAGAACATTCATAATGTAATTTGCAAATGAATGAAGCTGGCTTAAAACCCTCAGAATAGTGTGTGTGTGGACATCAATTTTCCATCAACTGTATTCCAACGTTTGTAAAATAAAACAAAACAGTTGTGAAATAAACCAGCTCACAAAATTGCACTTACAATAAACCAATATTCAAAAACATGTAGGTTGCTTGATAATTATGATAGCAGCCTAAAATACAACTCCTAATCATAAAAGCTACGTTGCTTCAAAGTTGAAAACTACTGAAACATCAATCAGCACAAAATCAGTCCAATGAAAAAGTCCTCTTTAAACAGCAAATGTAAAACAAAAAAAATAGTTCTTCAACCTTGTTTTAAATGATGGTTATTGTTCGAAATAGTACCTTACTGTGTTGCTAAACACGTCGCTTGAAAGAAACCTCTGGTTACTTCCTCGTTATGCAAAATAGAAGCCCATGCTATAAATAGAGCCGTTGAGCACGCCACAAGATAATCCAAAAAAGAAAAGTTTTGCTGTTGTCACATAACCACCACAGAAGCAATGAATTTAAAGTCAAAAGTTTGTGGTATAAAACCGTTGCTTCCTTTAAGTTGAGGAAAAAATTAATGGGTGGGAGGTTGGCGTAATAGTTAAGGTGCTTACCTTTGAAACACAAGGTGCAGGGTTTGATTCTGTCATGGGGTAATTGGCTAGGCTTAAAATCGCCCACAAGGGAAGTTAGCCTAGTACTAACCTATAAACCTATGGAAGCGAAATAAACAGCACGTACCTGAAGCAACAACACATTTCAAGCCGACAGCACGTCCTCTACGTTGATAACCTAAACAGGAAGAACAACAGTTTAAAGTGGGATTGCGTGCTCAAAATGAAAGCAGTATGCCACAAAATAAAAAAACTGATAAAATGTTTTAGGCTCCTCCAAAAAAGCCAATCTAAGGCAAAAAACAAGTCAAAAGCTGACAAGAGAGGCCGGTCTTTTAAAAAGAAAAGAAACTGTTGAACCTGCCGATAATTCTAATGTAAAAAATACTGAATACTCAATGATCCAATAAAACTGTTGGTTAACCTTGGTAGCTGTTCAGCTCAAACCAAGGACTAAAAAGATCTGGTCAAACTGCTGGTGTATCCAATAGGTCGCCAAACTTGATGGCCAGGTAAAAAAATCGTTGGTTAACCTTGGTAGCTGTTCAGCTCACACCAAGGACAAGACCAAGTACAGCACAAAGCACTGATTGTAGCACCAAATAATGATTGTCACAACCATGAAAAAGTAAATCTCTTAGCAAAATCCTTCACTGTGAATTGCCAAGCCTGGCAGGGTCAATGCAATAAAAGGTTTCGAGTGACAACCCCTGTGTTGTTACCAAGTGCCAAACAATGACCAACCAACTCCAAAAAATGTAAAATACTGATAACCAGAAAGGCACTGAGGTAACATAACAGGTAAAATCACAAACCCTTTATTTTCCAGATACAAAATGTAAACATAAATGTAGAAAAACTGTAGAAAACTGTGGAAAAAACTGACTAAGCGCTTTCACCCTCCTGGGCATCTTCAGAGTCAATTAACTTCATTAAAAACAAACTTTAAATACACCAATCAATTAGTACATAATTAGACAGAACTGATAGAACAGGCAAATAATTAATTTGTTAGCCCCTTAATTACTTGTTCACCAAGCCTTAGGCTTCTGACAAAACAGTGTTTCTTATGTGTTAAAATCACTGTGTGGTTAAACTAAAAAAATGAATAAAATGAAATGACATGAAGTCAAAAACAACATGTATTATTAAAACAACTAGTTAAAACAAAAACTCATATCTGTCACAATGTGTATATATATATATATATATATATATATATATATATATATATATATATATATATATATATATACACACACCATTGTTGTGTGTCAAAAGCAGGCTGCCTTGTGTCTTAAAATGCATGCTAGAGACAAAGTGTCGTTGATGTCTGGAGCATTACTAGCATGCAGTCTCAGCTGCCAAGACATTCCCTTACCTCCAAAATAGTTTTATAGTCTCCCCCAAACTCCTTTGTGTAAAGCCTATCAATGACAAAGAATATGAACTTTTTAAAATTTGGACAGTGATTCGTGTGAGTGTATAATGAATTAGTGGTTTTCTTATTTTTTATGTCTCTATAATGTTCCAATATTCTTTGTCTTAACTTCCTAGTAGTCATGCCTATATAGAAGGCTGGGCAAGATAAACAGGTGGCAGCGTAAATGACTATATTTGTGTTGCAATTACAGTGGACAGGACTCTTCAAAGTTCTCTTAAAGTTACCTAAACAAATGTAAGGCCCATCGTCGATAAATTTACAAGCCTTACAGTTGCCACATTTAGCCATTTTAGCAGGTCTTTGTCCAAAAGATCTAGGTGTCTTCTGTAATAAATCCTTCAAGTTTAAACCTCTGCTGTTTATAAAGGTCGGGGTTCTACCTAGTGTGTCATGTAAATCTGCAGGGATAATATTTTCCCAAGCACTATGAATAGCACCCTTAACTTCAAGTGCTAAAAAATTGTGTTGTAGTACCATTCCTGTTGGCACATTTTTTCTCTCAAATTCTTTTTTATGATTGATGACTTTGTCGCACAACCTGTGTGTGTCATGTAAAATGGGAACAAAATCAGTGGACCTTCTTCTAAAAACTTCGTGTTGAAGCATCAAAAGCATGTCAAGCGGGTAACTTCTTTGGACAAATAAGTCTCTCAATATACCTAGTTCAACTGTAAAAATGTCATCCTCACTGATGATACGAGACAACCTGATCATCTGGCCCTTGACCACATTCCTCTTAACATAGGCAGGGTGACAACTCTTGTAGTGTAAAAATGAATTGCTGTAGGTTTTCTTTCTGTACAAACTGGATTCTATTTTGCCATTTTTAATATATAATTGTAAATCCAAATAGTCAATTCTCTTCTTATCAACCTTATATGTAAATTTTAAAAATGTAGTAGTGTTGTTCAGGTATGATATAAATTCTTCCAGTTCGTCAAGTGTACCCTTCCAAAAAACAAAATGTCATCCAAAAATCTTAAATAAATAGGCATCCTTGCCTTAAATTCAGATGTCAACACAAACTGGACTTCCCATTCTGCTAGAACAAGGTTAGCATATATGGGCGCACATTTAGCGCCCATAGCAACCCCAGTGGACTGTCTATAGTATTCAACCGCAGAACCAACATAGTTGTTCTCCAATACCATCTGCATCAGGTCCACCAATAAACCCTTCTTATCCCGATGCAAATCGGTATTTTTGTCCAAACTCTTGCCAAACCAGTCTAGACCAAGGTCATGGGGAATTACTGAAAATAAATTGATAACATCAACTGTTACCAACAAAAATTCCCCTAAATGTTCATCAGCCAAAGATCTTTGGCAGTCCAAGCAGTGCCAAGAATTTTTTAATATATAAGGCAACCTGTCCAAAATCTCCTTGGTCACAATGTCTATGTATGAAGCTAGTGGTTCAGTTTTAGATCATCTTGCTGCGACTATTGGTCTAAAAGGTGGGTTGATAATGTTTTTGTGGATTTTGGGTATACCAAAAAGGGTAGGCATGACCAGATGTTCCACCAGTAAATATTTATACTCCTCTGCATCTATGATTCCTTCGCATAGCAACTCATAAAGCTGCCAGTCTCTTTTAGTGTATGCCTTCTGGACGTCAAATTTTGAAACTAAGTCATATGTGTTGGAATCACATATGATATTCTGCATCTGTATTGAGTAGTCAGTGTTGGTCATAATAACTACTCCTCCCCCTTTGTCCCGTTTCATCACCCTATATTCGTTGTTACCAGAAAGCTCCTTTAAGCAAAATACTTCTGCAGATGTTAGGTTGTTGTCTAACACTACCTGTCTGTTATCAATGAAATGCCTAATTTGCGTTGTACATAACCGTTCAAAAGCCAAAACCGCAGGATGGTATGGGGGTATAAAAGTACTGTTTCTTTAAATTTTAAACATTTGTAACTCTCTATCAATCCTTTGTTTGGTACTGAAAAATATTTTTAGATTCAATTTTCTTGCATATAACTTTAGATTAATAAGTACTTTACTGATGTCATATTTGAAGTCAGGGACAAAAGATAAACCTTTTGTCAATAAACTAAGATGACTGTCTGTGATCTTCAAACTAGAGAAATTGTAGACATAAAAGGGGTCATCCCCTAAAATGGTAGGACCCTCCTTGGTGGAGGTCACCAAGGATGGGTTCAGTATAATTTCAGAAGGATGTTGGGGTAAAACAACCAATGACTCAAAACAAAAGGCTGGAATATCTGTAAGTAAAAAATTGGATGGAATGTTGTTGTAATAGTCATTCATCTGTGGTGCCAATTTTTGTTAGTAACAACGAATATAGGGTGATGAAACCGTGAAGCTATGTGAAGGAATCATAGATGCAGAGGAGTATAAATATTTACTGGTGGAACATCTGGTCATGCCTACCCTTTTTGGTATAACCAAAATCCACAAAAACATTGTCAACCCACCTTTTAGACCAATAGTCGCAGCAAGACGATCTAAAACTGAACCACTAGCTTCATACATAGACATTGTGACCAAGGAGATTTTGGACAGGTTGCCTTATATATTAAAAGATTCTTGGCACTGCTTGGACTGCCTCAGAACTTTGGCTGATGAATATTTTGGAAAATTTTTGTTGGTAACTGTTGATGTTATCAATTTATTTTCAGTAATTCCCCATGACCTTGGTCTAGACTGGTTTGGCAAGAGTTTGGACAAAAATACCGATTTGCATCGGGATAAGAAGGGTTTATTGGTGGACCTGATGCAGATGGTATTGGAGAACAACTATGTTGGTTTTGAGAATGAATACTATAGACAGTCCACTGGGGTTGCTATAGGCGCTAAATGTGTGCCCATATATGCTAACCTTGTTCTAGCAGAATGGGTAGTCCAGTTTGTGTTGACATCTGAATTTAAGGCAAAGATGCCTATTTATTTAAGATTTTTGGACGACATTTTGTTTTTTTGGAAGGGTACACTTGCAAACTGGAAGAATTTATATCATACTTGAACAACACCACTACATTTTTAAAATTTACATATAAGGTTGATAAGAGGAGTATTGACTATTTGGATTTACAATTATATATTAAAAATGGCAAAATAGAATCCAGTTTGTACAGAAAGAAAACCTACAGCAATTCATTTTTACACTACAAGAGTTGTCACCCTGCCTATGTTAAGAGGAATGTGGTCAAGGGCCAGATGATCAGATTGTCTCGTATCAACAGTGAGGATGACATTTTTACAGTTGAACTAGGTATATTGAGAGACTTATTTGTCCAAAGAAGTTACCCGCTTGACATGCTTTTGATGCTTCAACACGAAGTTTTTAGAAGAAGGTCCACTGATTTTGTTCCCATTTTACATGACACACACAGGTTGTGCGACAAAGTCATCAATCATAAAAAAGAGTTTGAGAGAAAAAATGTGCCAACAGGAATGGTACTACAACACAATTTTAGCACTTGAAGTTAAGGTTGCTATTCATAGTGCTTGGGAAAATATTATCCCTGCAGATTTACATGACACACTAGGTAGAACCCCGACCTTTATAAACAGCAGAGGTTTAAACTTGAAGGATTTATTAGAGAAGACACCTAGATCTTTTGGACAAAGACCTGCTAAAATGGCTAAATGTGGCAACTGTAAGGCTTGTAAATTTATCAATGCTGGGCCTTACATTTGTTTAGGTAACTTTAAGAGAACTTTGAAGAGTCCTGTCCACTGTAATTGCAACACAAATATGGTCATTTACACTGCCACCTGTTTATCTTGCCCAGCCTTCTATATAGGCATGACTACTAGGAAGTTAAGACAAAGAATATTGGAACATTATAGAGACATAAAAAATAAGAAAACCACTAATTTATTATACACTCACACGAATCACTGTCCAAATTTTAAAAAGTTCATATTCTTTGTTGATAGGCTTTACACAAAGGAGTTTGGGGGAGACTATAAAACTATTTTGGAGATAAGGGAATGTCTTTGGCAGCTGAGACTGGATGCTAGTAATGCTCCAGGCATCAACGACACTTTGTCTCTAGCATGCATTTTAAGACACAAGGCAGCCTGCATTTGACACACAACAATGGTGTGTATATATACATTGTGACAGATATGAGTTTTTGTTTTAACTAGTTTTTTTAATAATACATGTTGTTTTTGACTTCATGTCATTTCATTTTATTCATTTTTTTAGTTTAACCACACAGTGATTTTAACACACGAGAAACACTGTTTTGTCAGAAGCCTAAGGCTTGGTGAACAAGTAATTAAGGGGTTAACAAATTAACTATTTGCCTGTTTGTCAGTTCTGTCTAATTATGTACTAATTGATTTGTGTATTTAAAGTTTGTTTTTAATGAAGTTAACTGACTCTGAAGATGCCCAGGAGGGTGAAAGCACTTAGTCAGTTTTTTCCACAGTTTTCTACAGTTTTTCTAAATTTATGTTTACATTTTGTATCTGGACAATAAAGGGTTTGTGATTTTACCTGTTATATTACCTCTGTGCCTTTCTGGTTATCAGTATTTTACATTTTTTGGAGTTGGTTGGTCATTATAAGACAGATGCATCTGAATTGCTACTTTAAATCACCACACAATCAACAATAAGCAGTGCTAACCTGTTCATCCCTGCCCATCCAGGGACTGTGTACGCAGGTGCGAAATGTGCTCAAGCATGGCATCTGCAAAGCTGGTAATACTGTAGGTCTGCACTACAGAGAGTTTTTGAAGCATCTCATTTTTGCACAGTGATGTGCATCATATGATTTCCAAATGTGCATGTTTTGCACTGGAAGCTACCACGTTGCTCCCTAAATAGATCTGAGTGACCATGGCTGATTCAGGTGAAGGGAACAGCAGGGCTATTGCATGGTGACTGACAGAGAGCAATAATTAATTTTTCTTCCTCCACAGAGACATTCAGGAGCAGTTGCCAGGCCTATATGGTGGCCAATGAATGGCATGAGCTTGCCAGGATTGTGAGGGATGCCACTGGCATAAAGTATTCTAGTAAGCATCACCACTATCACTATAGTGGCCTGCAGTGGCTCACCCTCACCTGTTAGCCAGAGAGAAGCAGAGATTAGGGATGACCAATAGCTTTATATAAGCATTTTTTTGTCATCCCATCTGTTTGCACAGGACCACCTCCATGCTAAGTTCTTTCTGCTCTGTCTTACAGTGGTTGAACAGTGTGAACTAATATGAAGAGGTGTTGCAGGAAGCAAGACTGGTTCTCACTTCAGTGTTGTGTAACTCTCACGTGCACTGCTTCACTTTGTCTTACTATTGTGTTTCTTTTTGGTTTCTATTCCTTTTGCATGTCCAGTTGTGGCATTGGCAGAGGGGTGGTGTTGTTTACCTCAGTCTATGCTGGTCAATGGTTTGGGTGCCAGGTTGCTAGGAGTATGAAGTAACCTGGAGAGCCACTGGTGTCCTCCTGAGCCACTACTCAGGACAGTGCCCTGTAGGTGTCCTCTATGGTCTCACAGCAATGTTTGCATAGGCTGATGTCATCTGAGGTACACCAACAGCTATATGCCTGCCTCACAAGTGTGGAGTGCCTCTTGGCAGGTTGAGTCATGTGACCAGCAGGTTTGTACCATCAGACCATCACAGGTAGAGCCTGCATTTGACATCAGCTGCAGAGATGACTGATGGCTGTGTTGGTTAGCCTCTGGGCTGGGTCTGAATCAGACATGTACCCATCCATATCCCCCATCCTTCTGTTTCCTTACCTTGTGTGTCAGTTTCCATTCATTGCATGTTGTCCATTCTTCCCCATCACCTCTGTCTATCTGTCTGTGTCTAACCACTATTGCTACTCCTTCCTTTTACATCACTACCATTTCTGTCTGTCTCATTTTTTTTGGTCTGTCCATGAAACTGTTCTTCTCCCCTCTATCTCTCCCTGAACTATTTGTCTCTAGATATTCCATCTACCCTCCATCTACTTTTATGAAAAATGTGAGCCCTTTCAGTGAAAAGATATGGCCATCATCTCCCCACAAGTCATTCTTTATGGTTGCCCTTGTGTTTTGTTTGCTTGCTATCTCTCTTTTCTAACTTTGCTATCCCTCTTTCCTCCTAGCTTATATGATAAAGTGTATTAGCAATATGTTATTCCCTTCATTGGCATGTTTGCCACTATCTACGTGGCAAGAATAAGGTGCGTCATTGCATGTGTGAGTGTGCATAGCCTTGGGTATATTCATACATGCCTGTTTAGCACGACTCATCCACTAATCTTGCCTAATGTCAGCTGTCTTGTAACATGACTCCACTGATTTATTCTGCACTCTTTTCCTATGCTACCAACACTATACAAGCCTTGATACAAATGTGAGCTGTTGCAGGATGCATCGCCCAATGGGATGTTTGATATTTAGATTCACAAGCTGATAGTTTTTTTTCTAAGCTTATGATGAAAGGAGACCATCGAGAAGCTCAGCCACATCACCCAATACTGTAGAAGAATAAAAATGTCCCTCATTGAGTAGATTTTCGCCACATGTCCCCAGTGAAAATTTATGATCATCCATCCAAACATCCAGACTGGCTTTAAATGTTACTAGGGAAATACTCTCAGAGGTGAGGGCAGCCTAGTCGAGAAATAGTGTATACATTGGGTTAGTTATCTGTCACATTATTTGGTTTTTGATGTAGTAGTATAAATTTAGGTCTCTAGAACAGGTGCTTGTTTAACCACTGGTTCTATTTTGGTATAGTAGTTCAAAGAGTGAAGGGTCATTAATAGCCCAGAAGACTATGCAGACATCACCCCTCTGGAGTCTATATAACACTGAGAGGAGGGACAGGGATTTCAGGCTACCAAAGTAGTTAAGTGTACTTAGACCCAAGATCTTTTTTTGGAGAAAAGTCGAGGTCTCTCAAACTGGTTAAGGTGCTTGGTAAGGTACTGCAAATGATGGGCCTAATAAGGAATGAATAAAGTGGGACTATAAATTCTTTGGACCTTAATGCAATCCCATGAAGGATAAGTTGTACAAGATGGAAAGATTTTCTAACCACAACATAGATGAGGTGGTCAAAGGAGAGTCTGTTACCAACATATATTCTCAAATCTCGAGTGACTCTGTCAAATTTAAGCAGAATGTTATCTTTATGGCAAGCAATAGTGATACTAGACCGTAGCAAAGGAAACTATGTTGCATTTCCTGATGTTAAAGGTAAACATGATTAATGTACCAGGTGTTTGTTTGATTAATGTACTAGGTGTTTGTTTGATTAATGTACCAGGTGTTTGTCTGGTCCAACCCTGGTTGGAGAATTTGCCTACCAGAATGTGATTTAATAAACACTCTCAGGTTGCACTCATCAACAAACATGGTTAGCTATAGTCTCTTGATGTACGTTTTAAGTCACAAAAATATAGATCAGAGAGGAGGGGGCACAAAAACAGAGCCCTGTGGGACACCCCTGGTGATGTATTCTTTTCTAGAGTAAATACCCCACAACCTTAACATTATGGGTTCTCTCCTCTCTGACAGCCAATTAGCAAGCCAGCAAACTACATATGATTTAATGTCATGTTGACAAAGTTTTGTCAATAATCATAGCTGGAGGAATAATGTCAATGGTCTTTGCAAGGTCCATATAAGTACTGTGGACTGTATACTCTTTAGTCATCGCCTCAATAACCCTTTCAAATAATGCAATCAGCTTAAGCAGGCATAGTCTGCATTTTACAAATCCCAACTTTTGCCTGTCCAGGAAATAAGGTCATCTATATCATTAATCACAAAACAGCAGGAAATGTTGGCCACAAGCTGTAAATAACAATTGATTCAGCACTTTTATGCTCCTAATTCATTGATTTCATCAAATCAAGTCACTAGTACTTTACCACAGACTTATTTACATGTCTTATAATCATATGATCTTACATTAAACAATTTCACATTTTAAAGCAACCCCTGAAACTTTACAATATATCCTCCTTATTAAAGAAAAAATAAAGTAAAAATGTTACTTAATCTTAATAAAGCATATTCAAATAATATTATATTTAGAACATTTTTATTCATTTTAAAATGCTAACTATGATTTTTTTGCACTTAACTTTAAAATACTTGAAATGGAGACCCTGTCATTTAAGCCTGGAAAAATTATTGCATTCAAGGTTGTCTCCCAAGCACACTCTTTGCCATCTGGCCATATGTTTTCTAAAATAAAAAAACAGAAATATTGTAAAATTTGTACCTTTCATTGTATGTTTGCATAGGACATTATTCATATCTCTGCTACTTATATCATACTGGCCCTCATAAATCCTATTTTTAAAACCCTGTCATTTCCCCACATAATATCCATCACAAGATATTCAGCTAGTTAAATAAACTATCCCTCTTGTATTACCATCATATTTACCATTACAACTAATAATCCTAAGGTAGCTTTTAATAAAAGATTATAGTAGGGTCATCATTTATAGATTAGGACTAGGCTAACTGCTCTTGTGGGCCATTTTAAGCCTAGACAATTACCTCATGTGAGAATCAAACCCTGCATTTTGTGTCTGTAAGGTAAACAGACCTTAACCATTATGTCAACCTCCCACACATAAAAAAGCTGCACTTTCCACATTTATTCGTCCTTTTATTAATTTCATTATAGTTATTTTTCTCAAGTGCTTTTTTATATTTTTAGTCTTACCCTAAATAAATATGAGTGCTACCCCCATTTTTTCCATTATCAAATGCTAAATTCCAGTTCTTATTGACCAGTGTCTTCACTTTCTTTGAATCTGTGGTAAGCAGAAGTATCAGAGCTCTTGCTCTAGCAATTTCTTCCCCCTTTAATGCTGATCTAATAATAGCTTCATTCCTCAATCTTCACTCACTTCCTCACTTCTGTCAATTTCTCTTCCCCAGTTTTTTTATGTAAATATACTGTAAGTCTGCTTTTCTCTTACTTCGTATTGCAATTTATGTTTGTATGACACTAACATATATTTAATTTCTGTATAACCTGGCTAAAATGTCTCTGTTAAATCATTGTCTTATAACTTGCATTTATTCTTACCCAATATTTTCATATTATGTCTAATTTGTTAAAATTACTTAAGCTGTAGTTGTTTTCCATACTATTTTTAAAGAATGTAAACTTTTGTTCTTAAAATGTTTTGTAATACTTTGAAGCTTTTCTCCCCAGGTCTCCATTAAAAACAGGCTCCTACCCAGTCGAGCTTTCCTGGTAATGAAATGTAAATAAATAAATAAAATAATATATTGAGGTATTCTCTTTCTTTTAAAATTCTATTAACTTTGACTGGTCCACTAAATTTCTTTGTCATCTAAAACTAACCAAGAAAGTCTTACTAGCTGCCCTTTAACTAAATTATACTTCTTATTTAATGGATGACAACTAGTGTAATACACACACACACACACACACACACACACACACACACACACACACACACACACACACCCATATATATGTGTATATATATATATATATATATATATATATATATATATATATATGTATGTATATATATCTACAAATGTGTAACAAATTTGCTCATAACTTGGGATAGCCCACCGGATGCAAGTGCACCTTGTCAGGGGTCACCTAGGAGCACTCTGTAGTGAAGTGACTTGGTCAGAGTTCCACATTAGACAAATGAAGGCTGAGGGAATCAAACCTTGTACAACAGAAGCAGTTCATAGCTGTACATATCTGAACTAAGTACTAGATAGACTGTGACTGTTGTAGCCCAACACAGTGCATTTAAATCCCATGCGTCTGCAAAAAAAAAACAAACTTGATTAAAAATGTATTCAGTTAACACATCAGCATTAAACTCATGGACTTTATGTTTTCCAGTTTATTCACAGCCAAATAAACACACTGTCAGCAGTCAACTGTCAACAAAACAAGGAAATCAAGGGTCACCAAATGACCATGGCTCATATGATGATGTTCCTGTTTATTGCAATCACTTCCTTCCTTTATACCATAACTACTATGGGTTACAGATTCCAAGTACACACACACACACACACACACACACACACACACACACACACACACACACACACACATATACACACACATGCACGTACACACACACAAAACCATTAGTTATAGTCACTTGCATGACTGTACACCTGAGATATCTGCTCGAGAACAATTGAATGAATATATTCATAAATAATGGGACAGAAATGTGTCTCAGATCACTGCTGTCAAAAACCATAAAGTGGAACCCTTGTCTTCCCTCTCAACATCTTATCTCAAATCAGAGACGAAAACCCAAAAGTCGGGAACATATTTTAAATGTTCCTCTTGTATACTTAAAAGTTGCTAAAATAAAAATCTTTGCATTATCAAGATAGCATTTTCTAAACAATACAAATTCTAAAGTTCATGCCTGTCTTGATTTAATAACAGTAATCCACAACAATTTGCCAAAAGGTACCAGATTTTACAAGGAATACCTCTCAACTTATTTGCTCAAGGATCCTGGACAAATCCAAAAATAATGAGGGGCAAAGGCCCAAATTTACTTGTTAACCAGGTAAACACACTGTACAAAGTGTCCCTATTCAGGAATGGTCCAGGAGGTCTGTCTGAATAACTTGTTCAAAAGCACACAGTATGTTTGACTACAGGAAGCAGCATCTCACAGCCTTAAGTGCCAAATGATTCTAATTAACTTGAAATGCATTTTCCAACCAAAAAACAACAAACTCTAATGACTAACATTATTGACTTATTGTCATCCCCAGTGATTTATCAGAAAATGAAGATGTAGTGCTTTTGGGACTTAAAATAAAAAAATCTGTATTTCCTGAGTAATACTAACTATAACGATCTAATGACTGGTACTGCTGACTAATTGTAATCCCACAGTGATTTACCTTATTTGAAGTTTTTCCATCCTGGGGTGCAGTCTGTAATGCATAATGGAGGGGACTCTGTAGATCCATACTGGAGTGTGATCATCCTTGGTGGGGGACTAGAATGGACACAAACACACGCACGCACGCATGCACACACTGTATCTCTCTGTCTTCCCTCCTGTGCTCGTTCCCAAACAGCTCACTGCTAAAATCAAACACCTAAATTTGTGTGCTCAGAAGGTCCAAGGCCTAATTCCCTCCAGATCTCCTGTTACCTGAACAGCAGACCTGCTTCCTTGATGACACTACTGAAGTAGCAAGTCTCCCAGGCTGAAGAGGAAAATCTCCCAGTCTGATGTTTGAAGGTAGTAGAGGTAGGGTGTTCTTTTTTTTTTTTTAAATTTTTAAGGCCAGACCAGCCAGCACCAGGCTATAGGCAGCTGCCTAGATCACCTTATACTGATCTAGCCCTGTGACTATTGGATGCAATAGTGGTTCTATAACCTCTTCCAACCACTGAAAACAGCAAATAGCAATGCAGTCAGAACTTCCAACCACTGAAAACAACCTGTTTGCCATGTTTGTTAATCTTTGGTACCACAAGGTTTTTTACTTTCAAAAATGTTTAACTAATTACTTCCTACATTGATAAATCAAATGGCACACAATTTATCCTTGCATATAAAACAGACACCTAATTTCTGGAAACTTGTTCGTATTTAGATTCATTTTAGCTGAATAATCAGTCCATCAAGTTGCATACTCCTCCCTGACTGGGTTTCATTATTCAACATTTTCTTCTTTAAAATTTCAACCAATTAGTCCTTTTCTTCTTTTGATAGATTACTGACATAATGCTGTCTATTTTTATGCTCAGAACAGATTATAAATGGATGCAGGGGTGAGTTATAAGTGGTTTTCCTGTTTAAAGTGTTAATCACAATATTTTTGTTTTTATCAGCTTTGTCACTGCAGTTGAAGGATCACTGTAAATTAAGGTTACATATAAACAGTTGTACAGCAGTTAATAGTTTTGCCACTTCAAACTGCCTTGATGATACAAATGAAAACCCTTTTTAAATAACTTAAAATGCAAATTATGTTACTGCATTATCACTACAATTATAATCATAAAGGAAAATTTTGTCTCTTAACAAAATTGTTATGTATTCCCTGGTGGATCAATTAGTATCTATTTATCCATACAAAAGTTATATTCTTCACTTTTGTGTCCTTCCAAATATTCATCAGGTGTTCTTAAACAAAAGCTAACGTGAGGATTCTTCTGTTTGTTGGGGCACAGCTTATCAGTACACTGAAGTGAATTTGCATACAA
Source organism: Protopterus annectens (assembly GCF_019279795.1). Lineage (NCBI taxonomy): Eukaryota > Metazoa > Chordata > Ceratodontiformes > Protopteridae > Protopterus > Protopterus annectens. Next base: position 233,598,087 of record NC_056732.1, on the reverse strand, counting down.
TAATACACGTGTTTGTTGTTCCATTTGTTGACATTATAAAACACTGTCAGTTTGCTGAAGTAGACATTCCTATAAAATGTCTGAACTCACATTTACCCACAGCTTGCCCCTTCCTTATTCATGACTTCTTATTGTATGCCTGTGAAATATCGCTTTGTTATTCACTTGCATTCTGTCACTCTGATTTGTCACTCTTTCCAAGTTTAATAATGTGAAAAAAAGTCTTTTCTATTTTCGTATGTACACTTTCCACCATAATCATTTAAAGGGATATCCCCAATTTTACTAGCTCTGTCGTATTTTCTATTCTGATCATTCTCCACATTATTGCTGACAATAATTTGATTTGATTAGACTTATTATGATTCGATTGTGACAAGGGGTATGCTCTGTTTCGTTGATACTCTATTTTATCCCTTTCCAAGTTTGACTTTTTTTCTGATCCAAATACGTTCACATTTGTTGTCTAATTTGGAGAAGATGTTTAAATATTCTTGTCTGTATGTTTTGAACATTAATTCATCTGTTGTTGAATGCATAACATTTTAGTGCCTGTTCTTAACATCTTAAATTCTCATTCGTTATACATTTTGAGTAAGGTTATAAGTTCAGCCCCTGTTCTATCTATATGTACAAGGTATATGTACAAAAGCTCATGATGTAAACTAGAATGTGGCTGTAGTCGATTTGGAAATTTCCATTTTCATAAACATTTTGGCACTAATTTATTGTTTATATTTTCTTCAAAGTGTTTTCAAGCAGAAATTACTAAATTTAGTTATTTTTTTCTACACCAGATGAGTTTGTTCTGTTACGGTACCTTGAGAATGTCATATATCACCTTAATAAGAAAACACTTTTAAACCAGTTTTAAATGGATGGACATGATTGTAAATCAACTTCTCCTCTATCTCCTTGACTGTGAGTCAATTTATTGTTAATTTTATTTGGTTCAGTGATACCTCCTTGATTGTTGTTTATATTTTCACTTTCATTAATTACAATCCCTTCGTGCATTCTTAATTCACTTTCATGCTGAGTTAATTGCTCAGTTCACAATGTTAAATTTCCTGCTACTGAAGATGGTACTTTCTCTTCTTCCATTGTAATGTTAAATACCTCTGAGGATGACACATTTGGGGAAACATGGATCAAAATACCAGTAGCCCAAAGCATTAATTCCAACACACTTATTCATATCATGTCAGTTTTAAACATAACCACAAAACAGCAGGAAATGTCGACCACAAGCTATAGATAATCATTTATTGAGTGCTTTCATCCTACTAACTCATGGATTTCATCTAAGTAAATCAAAAGCTGGATTTGCTCTTTAGTCTAGGGGATCGTAGCAGTATGATACACAGCCCCCCATATGATCACACTCACAAACACACTCACCCATTCACCCATACTCAAACACGCACACATCCACACACACACACACACACACACACACACACACACACACACACACACACACACACACACACACACACACACACACACACACACACACACACACACACACACACACACACACACACACACACACACAAACGCACACACACACACACACACACACACACACACACACACACACACACACACACACACACACCCGAGGGCCTTTATAAGCCTAGCCATGTAATACCCTTTTTCCCTTATTGACCAAGCTGTATGGTCTATATTTGCAGTGCGCATCTATGATCAGCACCAACTACCCTTATCCAAGAGGACATAGATGACACCCCTGGGGTAAACTTACGGTCTCCCATCCAGTTGTCTAAGTTACACTTAAATAAGATCATTGAGGAGTGGCAATCTCTGGGAGACATATCTGTCTCTCCAGCATTTCCTGTTAATGTTGTAGACTAGTACCATCATGTAAACCAACAAAATAAAAACACTATCTGTGTTCCTCACGGTTCCCAACAGTTCACTCCACATATCCGCTCTATTAAATCCACAAAATGCATGTATTATCAAAGGCCCATTCAAAATTGAAGATTAAAAACACACTTTAATGAGAAAAAAGTCATAAAAATATATATACATCCAATAAGCACTTTCGTCTCAATAGTCTGAAACTTCATCATGTGTTTTATTCTTTTTATGATGTTGTAGACTAGGTTAAGATCCCTAGAGTGAGTGAATCTTGTCCCATTTAACTTTCAGATGTGCAGCATTTCCATTAGGGCAAAGTCCAAGACTGCTCTGTAGGAAAGGCACAAGTCACCTTTCAGCAGCTTATAAGATACAGAATACAGTGCAAGGGTCTTGAGCCTGTCCATGTAGGTCATGGGTTGGAGGACCTGAATTTTCTTGGTGAGAAACCTCTGAGGTCTCTCCAGCTGCTGTATGTGTCTGGTGAGTTACATACAGAGGGGAATGCTGTATTCTATTAGTGGTCTGATGAGGGATGAGTACAGGGGAGTTATAACATCCTTAGCTCTAGATGTGATGCCCTTACTTATGAGATGTGCAACATAGAAGGCCTTCCTTACCATCGTGGACATATGTGATCAAAGTTAAGGTTTTTATCAACCTGTGTTCCCAAATCTCTGATCACAGGGTTTGAGCTAAGGGGGTACTGTGAATATTGTAACTTGCATGGACTCCCCCTTTGCTGAAAGGAATGATAACACATTTTTTTTGCGTTTAGTTTAAGTCAGTGGCTTTGGCACCAATCATTTGTCTGTGTAAGCCTCTTTTGTAGTATGTCAGCATTGTTGGGGGACTCAATGATTGCACGCAGTTTGCAGTCATCAGCAAATCTGGTAAGCCACAGGCCATCTATTTTCACCTGGACTTCTGAGAAATAGATTCCAAACAGAAGGAGACCGAGCACAGATCCTTGTGGTATACCACTGGTAACTGGTCTGCTGATAGAGGTGGAATCCTCAACTTTGACTGTATACATTCTGTTGGTGAGCCAGTTGGCTACCCATCTAGTGACATATGGGTTAATTCCCAGCTGGGTGAGGTTGTCAATGGCGCCTGAGTGGAGGATTGCATCAAAAGCTTGGATAAGTCAAAACAGTCTGTATGTACTGTTTTGCCTTTTTCCAGGGCTTTTGTGACATTCTCAAAGAAGTCCATCAAGTTTAATAAGCATGATCTACCCTTAACGGAGACAAACTGGGTCAGGTCAAGAATCTGAAGGTCACCTTTGTCTTTGTTGATAAGGTCCATGATGTTTCTCTCCAAGGCCTTGCAGATAAGGCTGGTTAGGCTTATGGGTCTATAGTTCCCAGGTCAGTTGATAGGCCTCCTTTGTGCAAGGGAATTACTGTTGCTATTTTCCACTCTGCTGTGAAAAATATATGAATTATTAGCTGCAAAAAAAGCTGAAGGGAAAATACTGACAAGAACTTCAAATAATCTAACATGAAGTAGGCATCATGAGAAAGCAGCAAGTAGTAGAATATGAGGACACTGGACATTATCAACTGTCTAAACAGCTGGCAGCAAACTTTGGAAATTCTGTCTTGATAATGTTTTATTGTGTACATCCCAGCATCACTTTAACTGAATGTCTCATTGTGTACATCCCAGCATCACTCTAACTGAATGCCTCATTGTGTACATCCCAGCATCACTTTAACTGGATGCCTCACTGTGTACATCCCAGCATCACTCTAACTGAATGTCTCATTGTGTACATCCCAACAACACTTTAACTGAATGGCTCATTGTGTACATCCCAGCATCACTCTAACTGAATGTCTCACTGTGTACATCCCAACAACACTTTAACTGAATGCCTCAATGTGTACATCCCAGCATCACTCTAACTAAATGTCTCATTGTGTACATCCCAGCATCACTCTAAGTGAATGTCTCATTGTGTACATCCCAGCATCACTTTAACTGGATGCCTTACTGTGTACATCCCAGCATCACTCTAAGTAAACATCTCATTGTGTGCATCCCAGCATCACTCTAACTGAATGTCTCATTGTGTACATCCCAGCATCACTTTAACTGAATGTCTCATTGTGTACATCCCAGCATCACTCTAACTGAATGTCTCATTGTGTACATCCCAGCATCACTCTAACTGAATGTCTCATTGTGTACATCCCAGCATCACTCTAACTGAATGTCTCATTGTGTACATCCCAGCATCACTCTAACTGAATGTCTCATTGTGTACATCCCAGCATCACTCTAACTGAATGTCTCATTGTGTACATCCCAGCATCACTCTAACTGAATGTCTCATTGTGTACATTCCAGCACTGATATAACTGAATGTCTCATTGTGTACATCCAAGCATCACTCTAACTGAATGTCTCATTGTGTACATCCCAGCATCACTTTAACTGAATGTCTCATTGTGTACATTCCAGCATCACTCTAACTGAATGTTTCATTGTGTACATCCCAACAACACTTTAACTGAATGCCTCATTGTGTACATCCCAGCATCACTGTAACTAAATGTCTCATTGTGTACATCCCAGCATCACTCTAAGTGAATGTCTCATTGTGTACATCCCAGCATCACTTGAACTGGATGCCTCACTGTGTACATCCCAGCATCACTCTAAGTGAATGTCTCATTGTGTACATCCCAGCAACACTCTAAGTGAATGTCTCATTGTGTACATTCCAGCATCACTTTAACTGGATGCCTCACTGTGTACATCCCAGCATCACTCTAACTGAATGTCTCATTGTGTACATCCCAGCATCACTCTAACTGAATGCCTCATTGTGTATATCCCAACAACACTTTAACTGAATGGCTCATTGTGTACATCCCAGCATCACTCTAACTGAATGTCTCACTGTGTACATCCCAACAACACTTTAACTGAATGCCTCATTGTGTACATCCCAGCATCACTCTAACTAAATGTCTCATTGTGTACATCCCAGCATCACTCTAAGTGAATGTCTCATTGTGTACATCCCAGCATCACTTTAACTGGATGCCTTACTGTGTACATCCCAGCATCACTCTAAGTAAACGTCTCATTGTGTGCATCCCAGCATCACTCTAACTGAATGTCTCATTGTGTACATCCCAACAACACTTTAACTGAATGGCTCATTGTGTACATCCCAGCATCACTCTAACTGAATGTCTCACTGTGTACATCCCAACAACACTTTAACTGAATGCCTCATTGTGTACATCCCAGCATCACTCTAACTGAATGTCTCATTGTGTACATCTCATCATCACTCTAACTGAATGTCTCATTGTGTACATCCCAGCATCACTCTAACTGAATGTCTCATTGTGTACATCCCAGCATCACTTTAACTGGATGCCTTACTGTGTACATCCCAGCATCACTCTAAGTGAATGTCTCATTGTGTGCATCCCAGCATCACTCTAACTGAATGTCTCATTGTGTACATCCCAACAGCACTTTAACTGAATGCCTCATTGTGTACATCCCAGCATCACTCTAACTGAATGTCTCATTGTGTACACCCCATCATCACTCTAACTGAATGTCTCATTGTGTACATCCCAGCATCACTCTAACTGAATGTCTCATTGTGTACATCCCAGCATCACTCTAACTGAATGTCTCATTGTGTACATCCCAGCATCACTCTAACTGGTCTCATTGTGTACATTCCAGCATCACTCTAACTGAATGTCTCACTGTGTACATCCCATCATCACTCTAACTGAATGTCTCATTGTGTACATCCCATCATCACTCTAACTGATAATCTCATTGTGTACATCCCATCATCACTCTAACTGAATGTCTCATTGTGTACATTCCAGCATTAATATAACTGAATGTCTCATTGTGTACATCCCAGCATCACTTTAACTGAATGTCTCATTGTGTACATCCCAGCATCACTCTAACTGAATGTCTCATTGTGTACATCTCAGCATCACTTTAACTGAATGTCTCATTGTGTACATCCCAGCATCACTCTAACTGAATGTCTCATTGTGTACATCCCAACAACACTTTAACTGAATGCCTCATTGTGTCCATCCCAGCATCATTCTAACTAAATGTCTCATTGTGTACATCCCAGCATCACTCTAAGTGAATGTCTCATTGTGTACATCCCAGCATCACTTTAACTGGATGCCTCACTGTGTACATCCCAGCATCACTCTAAGTGAATGTCTCATTGTGTACATCCCAGCATCACTCTAAGTGAATGTCTCATTGTGTACATCCCAGCATCACTTTAACTGGATGCCTTACTGTGTACATCCCAGCATCACTCTAACTGAATGTCTCATTGTGTACATCCCATCATCACTCTAACTGAATGTCTCATTGTGTACATCCCATCATCACTCTAACTGAATGTCTCATTGTGTACATCCCAGCATCACTCTAACTGAATGTCTCATTGTGTACATCCCAGCATCACTTTAACTGAATGTCTCATTGTGTACATTCCAGCATCACTTTAATTGAATGTCTCATTGTGTACATCCCAGCATCACTCTAACTGAATGTCTCATTGTGTACATCCCAGCATCACTCTAACTGAATGTCTCATTGTGTACATCCCAGCATCACTCTAACTGAATGTCTCATTGTGTACATCCCAGCATCACTCTAACTGAATGTCTCATTGTGTACATCCCAGCATCACTCTGAACATCTTTGTTACTTTATCACACCAATTGCACTTGGTATAAACACTTCTATTTGTACTGTGGTTAATACTCCCTTTTCCCCAAAGTGTGTGCTCTTCTGCTGGGTTTTATTTCCTTACTGCATTACTTTGCATCTCTTTGCATGTTGATACCAGGTTTGATATACTCTACTCAAAGCATATAACTATAAGCAGAGCTTAGGACTTAACAGCTTTAAAATTAACAACCAGATATTTATATACTGAACTTTAAATCAAGCATTCTAACTACATAAGCCTTGGTTCTTCCCTGAAGTATTCAGCAGTGCATGCCTGCATGCCGTTGCCATGTGTATATTACAGAGTGGTGAGGATGCTGAAAACTGTCCAGAACTATTGAAAATCCAAACACCAGTGTCAGCTCTATGCAGTATTAGAATACATAATTCTATCAGCAACTTTCCGGATGATACATAGTTCTATCAGCAAATGAAAAGTTCTTCACTTGATTACAAGTCTAACTTCAGTAAGCAGTTCAGCTGTAATACAAGGGAATTAGATGACTGGAACTGTCTTCTTGAAGAGGTAGTGATGCCAAAAACAGTGACTAACATTAAAAGAAGCATGAGATAGGCCACTTCCTAGGAAATTGAGATGGAGGAATAAGTTGTTGGATAAGCAAGGCCAGCAACATAGCCAGACTGCGTGTGACATCTGATCCTTGTGTGCTGTCAAGAATTACATTGTCATGACCTTTTGAGATTGACATGCAACCTGGGTTATTGTAAAATTGGTGACAGGTTAACTTGTACAGTAGAAAAAGGCTAACAAAGTCAGTCACATCAGTAGATAACCAAATGAAGGGGATATCTAGAAACTGCGTTTGTGTTTTACCCATTTCAAGTTTAATTATTAGCTATTATCATCAGCTGTAGTATTTGTTCTTTGACTAATGTTGTATAACTTATCTATGGTTCACTGCTGCTTAAGAAATGTGTTTTAATCTCTGCCTAGTATTCTGCACGTGCTGATTCCCGTTTATTATTATTATTATTATTATTATTATTATTATTATTATTATTATTATTATTATTATTATTATTATTGTTATAGTCTAGTTTAAAACTACGTCCGGGATTCCTGAAGACCTACATTTTGCATGAAGAGTGTGTGTGGGCAACAAGCAGCAGCAAGTGAGCTATTTTGTATTCATTGAACAGCTGTGCACATCATGCTGGGCTGCATAACAAGGGTAAGCAGAATAATATGCTAATGAAGGCATAAGTAGGTGACTTACATGCTAATGAAGCAATTCAACATGGCGGCATAATTCAGGAAATTATAAAATCATGGTGTACACACCATGCTCCCTTTTGGCCACAGTTCTAGTTCTTGTTAGAATACAGCCATGAACACACTTAAAAAATGTTAGGGGTTGCTGCTGCTATCATTAACAACAGGCTTTATTACAAGATGTTGCTGCAGCTGCTGCCAGGCCTTGGCCTAGAAGGAAAATAGTGTTCAGGCCATGTTTTATATATCATGGACTCATGATACGAGAATACCAGAGCACTACAGTATACTGTAGTGGAAATAATCAGCCTCTGCCACCGTAACTTGAGTCCTCATGAACATCATTTAAAACCCATCCCAGTGGAAATCAAGGTATGTGTAGCATTGCATATACTAGCTACAGGCACTTTCCAGAGACCTACATGGGATATATTAAGGATGCAACAGGCCTCAGCCTCAAGAATATTACACCAATTTCTAAATGCAATGCTGCCTTTGCCACAGCACATTTCCCTGATGTTTTGGGGGACATAAACTGCACACACATTAAAATTAAAGCCCCACCTGGTGAACAGGGAAGGAGTTGTATCAACAGAAAAGCATATCACTCTATCAACTGTAAGGTGGTCTGTAATGCCCAAGGGATCATCTACAATGTGTATGCAGGTACCCCTGGTAGCTTTTAATCACTGAGACATATGGCACACCTGTGACCTGTAAATAAGATTTTCTAGGGGTGACTGTCCACAAGAGCATCTAGTCAGGGATGCATATTATGCACTGGAACCTTGGGTCAACACACCAATGAGAAACCCATACAATCCCAGTGAACAGTATTACAACAATGCACACACTCTAATTAGGCATATTGAAGAGCATGTATTTGGCATGCTCAGATTAAGGTTCCAATGTCTAGATACATCCGGTGGTGCCCTGCACTATGACCCAACCATCTCAGACAAAATGCTCACAGTATGTGCCATGTTGCACAATATAATTGTCAGGAAACAGCTGCATCAAGGACGACAAGGCCAAAAACCACAGGTCCTAGCACCACAGGCAGGACCAGCAGACACAGATGAGGAGTCTGATGAAGAACAAGTAGCTGTGGATGATCCTGGCAGATGTAGGGGTTCACAATATGGTATGGCCCTAGCTAAGAGCCAGAGGATAACACAGACACTCACTGCTTAAGTAAACATTTAAGAACCTAAGCACATGAAAATGGTAACAGTGATGCATGCAAAATTATCGTTTGCTTACCTATGTAATGTGAGCATCAGGCTGAGTCAACCCCAGAAGAGATAACTTGTAGCAGCAGCAGGTAAGTGATGAACTTGTAAAAAAGAGCTAGAAATGATTATACTCATATGCAAGTATTTTACGTCAGTAAGATAAAGCATGGTTCAACTGTAAAGGAATGTCAGCAGTTACCCGAGTGATATATGCAACATAAATATTAATCTGCCCAAAACTGAGCATCACACATTAAATTTGCTCAGCTTAAACACCCCAGAAATGACCAAGGCAATCTTAGCATCATTTGCCCAAGGTGCTAAGCAAGCAATAATTCCTATCTATTAGGACTGTATTACAAAAAATACTACTACAAATACAATATACACAAACTATATAACAATCATTTGAAGTTGAGCAGGAAAAATATTAAAACATACATTCGATTAAAGCAAGCATCTCAGTAAACAAGCAATAACTATCCAGTCTCTGTAATAGACATAAGCAGCCCTAGGTCATACAAAATGTGCAAAGGGCAGGGCACAGTCATCATCACTTACACAAGGTGGTGGGGTTACAGAAGGGAAAACCTGGCACCAAAGAAGAGTGTGTGTGTGTGTGTGTGTGTGTGTGTGTGTGTGTGTGTGTGTGTGTGTGTGTGTGTGTGTGTGTGTGTGTGTGTGTGTGTGTGTGTTTGAAATCAGTTTAACAGCAATTATGCATTGTCAGGGCCTGGACCAGCAGACATAAATCATTCAATATTAATGTTTATATACGCACGTGTGTGTGTGCCTGTGTGTGTGTGAGAAATAAGTTTAACAACAATTATCCATTGTCACGGCCTGTAGCAATCATTCAATATTGATGTTTATATACACGTGTATGTCTGTGTGTATATGTGTGAGGCAGTTTAGCCAAGATGAGTTTCACCATGTCTGGGTCTGCAAGAACACAATCAAAGCAGTTGTGCTAGCACTACACCTTGACATCCTGGGCAGGTGTGATCCATGCATAGAGGAGGATTTAGCTCACTGTTGCCACCCTAGTCATTAGAATTATCTCTCCCAGGAATTTTGCTGCTAGTTCTATGACCCTGGCAGAAGTCGGGCTGCTACCTGAACATTAACAATGTCTGCTGGATGAGTTCTCATCATGACTACATCCATGACCACGTGGTCTAACATTCCTGGGTGTGGACCCTTAAATCAGTGATGGGTCAGTGGAAGTAGCGCCACTATCTGACATGGCCATGTCAGCTAACACCAGATGATGTAGTGGCTTTTCAGCCATATGAATGCTGACACTTCCCCAACAGAGGTTCCATTACAGACACTGCAGGGTCCAATGTGGCATTCATCCAGTCCACAGAGTCACCCACAGGCTGTTTCTGAATGCACAACATTCAGAACTCTGTCTCTTCAAAGGCTTTGGTAAAATGAACCTGTGTCTCTATGACAGTCCTACACATATGTTGCATGGCACCTACTGACACACTAACATCAGGTGGATGGCATGCCTCCTCTGAGCACGTGTACTGACACCCCTGCATAGGACTTCACCTTCATGATAGCAAAGGGCAAATCTGCCAGCTCTGCAGCTGGTATAACCACACTACATTGATCAACTGGGTCACCATCAACCTATCCTATCCCTGATGACTCCATGCCATAGGTATGCATAGGCATATTGACTGTGTCCAGACTCTGGGTAGAGAATGTAGAAGACACAACCTCAGTGTCAGACTGGCCCTTTTCAACCTCAGTCTATGCCTCTTCATCACCACCATCATCATCAGAGGCTACTAATACTTTGACATCAGGTGGTAGAAGCTCCACAGTGCCAGGGGCAGGCTCATCTCTCATTAGGGCAATAAAACACAGCAAAAAGTGAAATAAAAGAACAAACAAACTTATGCTGCATAACCCTGAGTTAAGGAATAATAGATGCAAGTGGAATTAAACATGCAGTTAAGGTAGACTTCAAGATAAATTTCTATAAATTAATACAATTAAAATAAGGTATGCCCATACCATTTGCAGGTGGCCATAGAACCTCATTACCAGATGTGCCTAAACAAACAAAATGGAGATGGAAAGAAGGGTGATAAGCTTTAAAATGAAAATGACACATGAAAGGCAAACCTCAGCTAGATGTAAATCTAAACAAGAGCTTTCTCACTTATATATATATATATATATATATATATATATATATATATATATATATAGGTCTACTTCATAACATTGAAATTTCATAACGTTGAATTTCATAACATTGAGACCATAACATCGAAAATTCAAAACACTAAAAACCCAAAACATTTGTTCCACTGTAGTGCAACCTAGGATTTGGTATATTTAATTTATGGGGGTGCAGGGGGGCTTGCCCCCCCCCTGCAGAAATGTAGTAGAAAGTGTGTTTGTCAGTTAGGTGTTGTTATAACTGGAGAGAGAGGATGTTATTTATATATGTATTATAGTTTTCAATGTTATGAAACACAGTTTCAATGTTTTGAATTTTCAGTGTTTTGGGATTTAGATGTTTTGGCCTCAATGTTATGAAATTCAACATTATGAACTTTCAGTGTTATGAAGTAGACCTATATATATATATATATATATATATATATATATATATATATATATATATATATAAGATATGTATGGCATACCTAGAGCATCACCTGTGGATACACTATGGTCACCCTCCTCTACTGCACCTATGTCCAGCCCCCTGATGAGCTGCTCACATCCCTTACACTGCACAGAAACAGCTCCATCTCAGTGAATGGTGGTTCAGTAGCAGGACCACCATTAGTAGCCCACTGTTACTTTGTTATAGCACTGGCTCTCTTTTGGCTTTGGTGATCATGTCACTGTGCCAATCTCTGATATGTTTAGACTTATGGCCATGGCAAGCCAATGCACTGACATCATTGAGTACCTGCTGCCAGATAAGGTCATGGAAGGGCTTGTCAACTAGGACAATATAACCTCATTCTTAGCATCTGAGAATTCAGGTTTATGTGGGCCAGATTTTGGGGGAGCTATATCCCTGTGCAGGAGTAAAAAATATATATGTATTAGTCAAAGAAGCAGTGGCTAACAAGAAAACAAATGTGCATTTATACAGGCATTATTAAAAAAATACCTAACTGATCTATATGAACACACACACATCTAATACACAACTGTAACTCACTCCCACCCCTTACACACACACACACACACACACACACACACACACACACACACACACACACACACACACACACACACACACACACACGCACATGCACATACTCACAACCTCTTCAATGACAAATCTGGTTAAGAATGAAGAAATGTGTAATACCTGCATAGATAGCAGCATTAATTATAAATCAAGTGTATGAAATGAAAATGTTATCATTTGGGACATCCTTTGTTTATGCCAGGCATATACAATACACTTAGCACAGGTTTGTTTATCTAAAATGTAACCATCATATTGCTACTACTAATATAAAAATGTTCTCATGTGTGGCCACATCCTCAGAGAAATGTTGCTATAAAGGCATGTATCATTTGATGAGGGTTCTTCCAATAATAACTGTTATACTTTCTAAACCAAAAGAAATGGACAAACTGCCAACATCGTGCAATGTTATCTAAGAAATAACATCACAACTGTTTAACTAGTAATTGTAAAAAAAAAAAAACATCATATAACTTGACAGGATTTGTATTAAAGTTTGCCAAAAAGTAATGCAATTGCAGCAGTGACACAGCAGTATCTTAAGTTAGTGAATCCAAACAAGTTCTTTAGCCCCAGGTTGTACTTCTATAGTACAGATTAAGCCCTATGTGTATGTTGAATATGTAAATGAGGTGCCAGCTCATTATCACTAATGAATCACACAATCTACTCGAAGTTTTGGTCAGGTAAACATGGTGTTAGGGCCTACACGATGCTGTGAGCACACTCTATCTTTACAAGACTGAGTAATGAGAAGGGCTCCTAAGGGCTTGCAAGTGTAACTATTAGTATTAGTGCATAAATAATTAAGTGTTTTAACACTCCTGCAGAGGATGTGTCATGGAGACATGTTTACAAAAGAAGTTTGAGATTATGTTTACTTACTTAGATGATAAAACAGAATACATTTTCAAATGTATGCTTAAGATGTAAAAGTACCTCTGAGTACAATGAATATCTAAATACATGCAAATCATAAACCATCACTTAACAAATGCTTCAAAAGACAGTTACTTCTCACAAAATAAAGGAAAAAACACATTATTGTATTGCATACATTTGCTCTTACTGAGATATGATTTCTTAAGCTAACCATTACAAATATCACAATCATCCAGATATCAGCTGTAAAATGACAAATGACAACTTTGATGAAATGGGTATATTGCTCCATAAATGCAAAGTGTCAGAATGTCAAAGCTTGAGTATATGTGTTCACTTTCTTTGCCTTAAAATACCTCTCTGTATGTTGCTCATACTGTTAATCTTCCCAGTGTTTCATGTTAATGCCATAGTTTCAAGTTTCAAATCTGGATTGGGTGATGTCTATGTGAAATCCGAGATTTTTAATTTCCACATTTTCATGGTATAAGACCACAAAGTTGTGAAATCATCACATAGACACATTTTTCTTTTCTCCTTTTTATCTCTTCATCCTTTGTACAAAGTTTGGTATTACACATGGCATTATGCATTAGTGACTGTCAGTGTTTACTAGCAGTAAACAATGGTTAAAAAGGTTTTTGAACAAGCACCAGACTCCACGCTCAGATACTGTAAAAATGCTCCTTTAATGCAAGGACTCCAAACGAAGTAATACTCCAAAGTACAAAATGACAAGACAGAAACAATGGCGTGAAGCGCTTTTCATCCGGATATTATCCAGACTTCATCAGACAATTAATGGCATTCAAACCTCAGTTTAAAAACCCCTCGTCATATAATATGAGCCTATCACATCTTCTCAGAATGTTCACCAAAAATTAAAGGTGTATATACCATGTGAAAAAAACGCAGCCAGTTAAATAACCTAACATCTTATTTCAGTCTTATAAAACATGTGTTAGAGTAGATAAACTACATACAAAATAGCTGTGCAAGCTCATGTTGAGAAGATGCTAAAATCTAAATGTAACTACTCCTCCTTATAAAAGTAAGAAACACATATCATCTGTGTAAAGGTAAACATCATTAAAATTATTAAAATTATGTTACATATCATTATATTGTCTTGAAATTGTATTAAAATTATGTTAATAACCACACGGTTCATATGAGTCGACTCAGAAAACATCAGTCACACATATACTAAAAGGAAAAGTATTAGATAATAAACATAACACTAAGTATGAAAAATAATACTATATATGTGTGTACTAAAGAAACACTAATGATAATAGCAAAAATGCTAAAAATACTGACAATATCACTAATCTTCAGCGTCTAATAAAACATGTATATTATATTGCTACCATTAATCAAAACCTGAAATGAACATGACCTAAAACCTCACAATCATAGAGTTCACATATGTAAACTCTTTAATTTCAAAATACATGAAATAGAATATGTTTAATTAAGTCCTGGTTGACTGCAAGCATCCAAGCGGAGTTGCCACTTAAGCTCACTTCTTTCCAGTAGAAGTTTAATCAAACTGTCCTCCATATATCTATTGTCCTCCTGTTGAGTTGTATGTGAAATAACTTTAAACTTGAAAACGTGGTCTGTATTAGTGTGACAATGTCTAGCCAAGACATTATCTAATTTTTTCTTTTTAATGGCGTAGATATGCTCATAGATTCTATCTCGCAATCGATGGTTGGTTTTGCCGACGTCGAAAGCTGGGCACTGTTGACATTGGGCTAAATACACCACTGATCTAGTGTTACAATTATATTTGTCTTTAATGTAAAAAGTCTCATTCCTTATATGGAAGCGGTTTCCAGTATCTATATACCTACAGAACTTACATGCGTCACACCTTTATGTGCCCGCGTTGCTCTTAGTTGGTCTACATGATGCTTCTAGAAGGCTTTTTAAATTTAAACCCCGCCTAAAGGTAATAGTGGGAAACTCCCCTATTCTGTTAAACAAATCTTTGTCCACTGGCAAACAGTACCAATATTTCCTTACTATTTCTTGAATGTCTGTAGCTGCTGGACTGTATGTTAATATAAAAGAAAGGGAAAAACTATTATTAGTGTTTAAAGTATGATCTGTCCCCTTAATAGTCCTACTTGTTTCCTATACTGTGTACAATTCATCTATTGTCATATTACTTGTTGATACATCTAGTTTATCCAAGATGGGTTTGTACACTCCTGTGCTTCTCTTCACCTTCACTTTGTGAAAGATATTTGACAAGAACTTGTTAGGATAACCTCTATGTGTGAACATCTGATGCAATTTGTCACATTCTTCAATAAAGTCCTCCTCCTTACTTATCATTCTTGCAACTCACTTCCCAAGGCAAAACCTCAAAAATTTAATTTGGGATGCCATCAGTAGTGCAGATGAGACTGGCACCTGTGCACTTCTGTCAGCACTATTCATAGTACTGAGTGAAGAAAATGCACCTATGAATTACCTTTGTCTGTTGGCTCAAGGTCTTAATGCAGTAATGCATTAATGCAGTAATTTTGGAACAACAGCAGAGACAATACAACGTTTGAATCCAGATTGCAGATAGTTTTACTAACGGTCAGAATATGAATTTTCATGCACTTTTTCTTATGAATTAAACATTAAGCACAACTAAGTTACATCATGAAATTTGCAATCCAGCTCTGTGTATGAATGCTAAATATGCTAATGCTACTCTCTGTGAATTGTGTTAAGCATTACACTGATAATAGTACATTGAAATTGCTGTTACATATGTATAATGTTAACAGTATCTTGTAGTTATTGGCAAAACACTTGTTATGCCACTTTCTCAGGGGCACAATGTGTTAATGCACTAACATATGCATGACAGCAACAATAATGTAGGGTTTGATTCCGTCTCTTGGCATTTTGAATGTATTATTCATAGTAACACAGATATTTTGTTGTTTGAACCAGAATTATTGTTATTATCAATAATGCATTTTTATATGCATGATGTTAAATAATATGACATTTACTAAAGTGCGAATAAATAAAATCAGTACTATAATGAATGCGGAAATACTTATAGTATTCTGTTTTAATTGTCCATAGCTCCGATAGTAATCATGACAATAAGACAATTCCTTTAAAAATGTAATTCTTACTTGTATATGGTGTATACAAAATGAAGTTATATGATTTCCTGAGTGCCCTCATATAAAAGTATAATTACATGAAGGTATGCTGCTGTGTAATAGAAATGCAAGTCATCATGTGGCAAACACTTTTAAATGAGTGAATGTGTCAGGGTAATGCCAGGGGTGCTAGATTCATTGTTAGATATATATATATTTTTTGGATACTGTTTTTATTTTTATTTTTTTAAGTTTCTGTGTTTGTACAATGGTTATCATTGTGCATCATTAAGGGTCAGCAGTCGCTATTAATAACCAACCAAAGGCAAAAAATCAACATTTTAATTTGGGCTGTCATCAGTAGTGCAAATGAGACTGGCACCAATGCATTACCATCAGTACTCAGTATTGAGTGAAGAAAAATACACCTGTCAGTTGTCTTTCTTCTGAAGCAATGTGTTAATGTAGTATGTTTGAAGAAACAGCATAGGTAATGCAAGGTTCCAATCCAGTTTCAGATAATTTTACTGAAGGCATCAAAATAAGTAGTGCCACAGAAATTTTAGTAGGAATTTAATGTGAAGTACAACTGACAATTACAAAAATGAAATTTGCATCACAACTCCATATAATGATTGCTAAATAAGTCTACTATAATCTGCATCAGGTTTCTATTAGAACACTGAACGCTTGAAATGTCAAATGTCATATGGTCGACACCATATGATCAATATTTCAAGAGTTCAGAGGTTAAACGTAATGGTGCTGTATGGTGCAGAATGGGAGAATTTCCCTTTTCTGCACTGAAGTGCAGTCTCAGAGTTGGTATATTTAAGTAGGGGGTGCCCCCCTGCTTGCACCGTTAAGGTAAGTTTTTTTTTTTTTTTTTTTTTTTATTGTATATTCAATCTTTCAAACTTTGACCATATGTTGTGGAACATATGGGATTCGAAGTTTTGAAAGTTTGAATATATAATATAGACCCTCTGTGCCAAGTATGTCAAGCATATCAGTAATCATAGTTAATTTAAACACTTTCATATGTATAATCTGCACAACAGTTATTGGAAAAAATATGACAACTATTAGGTGTGTAGGAAAATACGTCAGGTAAAGTATGTATGGCACCTACTCCAACGTGATTTATTCAGCTCCTGCAACTCAATGCACATGAAACTAATTTAGAAAAATAAATACTGGCTTTTACATACAACACCAATAACATAAGTGAAAGTCAAACTCATAGAGGTTATCATAATGAGATCTCCACTAATGTTTAAATTGTTACACCTCATCTTAGAAGCTCATAACATTAGTTCTCCTGTCGTACACTAACAGTTAGTAAACATTTAGCAGTTTACCCTTCTCTTTAGTCATGGGTTCAATTCCCAGGTGGTATTAGTCAATGTTTTTAGTTTGTATGTCCTGCCAACCCATTATGTCCCAATTTATACCATTTTATCTCTTACAAGCATTGATTATTACCGACATCATTGTTCTGATATCATATCACAGCATTAGAAGACTGTATGTATGATTACCATCCACCATAACAAACAGCATGGCCAGAGATGACAATATATCCTGTGAAATGTAATTAACATATAATCATTAAAAACATTTGAGGATTTCACAGTGGAACGTGTATATACACTGATCATCACCTAAACATATAATCATTAAAAACATTTGAGGATTTCACAGTGGAACATGTATATACACTGATCATCACCTATGGCCAAGTCTCATTGTCATAAACCTGCAGTGTAGTTTGAAGCAATCATACCCAATGTCTCTGTTATGTCATTTGTGTGCTTTCTATTGCATAAATGCAACTGGCAAGGTTGCCCATCATTGTGCACAGGCAGGTACATGTGAGATCTGAATTGCATGCCAATTCACTACTATAGTTCTAAGTATCCTTCAGAAGACATGGCAGGTGAAGATGAGGGTGATGCTACATTTAGAGCCAAAAGGTAGTGTCAAGAGGAGTCCAGGATCTTTGCAGCAGTCTTTGTAAAGCTGTACAGCCACAGACTTCTGCAAGAGGATTATACTGTGCTCAGTAAATGCCAGAGGCTTACAATGTCTTGGCCAAGGCTGTCTCCAGTGTAACTAGCATTCCATGCACTGTTGAACAATGTCATCACCATTCTAGTGACATGAAAAGGTGCACTCAGGACCTCATGAGCCAGTGGGAGTCAGAATTTAGAACTGCTGACATTCCCGAGTAGTATAAGTATAGTGACCCATCACTTACAATAGCAAGTATTGGCCAGGCAATACACTTAACCATTATGCTTCTTACTTTTATGTTTTACCTTCTGTATAGCTGCTGAAGACATAGCTAGAAAAAGGAATGAGCATCAGCAATGACTGACACACTTCAGAGAGGCACACCATAAGTATGGCTCAGTTATAAATCCAAGCAAGATCATAATATATTTGAAACTTGGCAAATATTTCTAAATTTTAGGACATCAGCCCGTATGAGCTTGAGACATAAAGAAGCTAGTAGGCATACCTTACCTAAATAGTAAGCATACATGCTTGTTCTAATAGCTCTTGATCATCGTATTAAGCAATATGTAAATCAAAGCAAAAAGAAAACAGGCACAAACACGGAGTTGAGAACACACTGTAAAAGCAAAGGAACCACAGTAGGTAATCCACGAAGAATCTCTATTAAAAAACAGATCCACAAAGCTTTCATCCCTGCACAATCAGAAACATCATCAGAATAAAGCAATTCTTGTTATTATTTGTTGAACATCAGAATTACAAGAGAAAGCAGTTTCAGGCATAACAGATCACCAGACAATCTGTTTAAATATAGCTCTGCCTTTGGTCTGATTTGATTACAATGTGTTATCAGCTCTGTGTTTGTGCCTGTTTTCTTTTTTGCTGTGTTTTTTGGTGCTGTTTATTCACTAATATGTAAATCAACTTAGTAGTGTGTGGGGGGGGGGGTTGATTTCCAGCAGCCGCAATTAGTTTTTAATGCAGAAGAGTATGTAAAAATATTTTCTGCAATATGAACTAACATTAAACTTTTCATTTTTGTAAATGGATGTCTTCACTTGGAATTCATTTACAAATCCACACTTCCATATGTAGAATCTGCACAATAGTCGTTTGCCTATTTTTAAAAATAGCAGTAAGACTGATGCATTTTATGACACATTTATGACTTCATATCATATCTGAATGTGGCAAGGTTTATCATAGTTATGTATCTAGTTATTCATATTTTGAAATATTTTGGGGGGTTGTCACAATCATTTTTTTCAAACACCTTTATTAAATTATCACTAGTAACATAAGCAAATGTACATCTATATTAAAATAATCAAACCATATTAATAAGTTCACATTTACAAACATTATCTCTCTCTCTCTCCCATTGATGCACCATGTGGTACATTGGGCAACAAGCACTTTTCAGTGCTCATTGTTTCTGTAGCAGGAACGGGTTTTATGGGCTCAGGTTGTTAGCCCAAAGCCCAACCCTTCTTGGAGGGTGCCCAATCTACCTACTGCGTGTCTTTGGAATCTGGGAGTAAACTGTAGCACCCAGAGGAAACCCACGGGAATGCAGGGAGCACATGCAGACTCCACACAGAAGGCACCCCAGATGAGAATCGAACCAGACAACCTCTTGCTGTGAGGTGACAACAATAACTGCTACACCGCTGCACTGCCCTACAAACATCATACTTCACATGTATTGTTATATACCGTACAGTCTAAGCAGCATTAGATAAATTATTCAATTCCCACCTTCACTTACACCTCATTCCTTCTTCAAAACACTTTCCATTATTTTCAATGTAATTTATTCCTACCCTTTTTGAAAAATCCCATTTCCTGTCTTTGTTACAATATTTACTACTTCAAGTATAGTTGCTTAACATTTTGATTTCCATTTTCTAGTAATTGCTTTTCCAGCAGCCACAAGAATTAAACTTAACAAGGCCTTACTATGTCTAGGCAATTCAGACCCTGTATCCCAGCTAAAAAAAATTTCTTTAGTTGCATTCATTTCCTTATCCACTATTCCTGTACTCTGTGGAGAATTTTTAAAGTCTGACAACTC
Organism: Protopterus annectens; assembly: GCF_019279795.1. Lineage (NCBI taxonomy): Eukaryota > Metazoa > Chordata > Ceratodontiformes > Protopteridae > Protopterus > Protopterus annectens. The sequence continues at coordinate 233,577,638 of NC_056732.1, read as the reverse complement.
ATTACACTCCCAAAAAGTAGGTTCCCAGTTAACACTTTGTTCCCCATCACATCTCCAACTTTTGTCATTTATCTGAGGAAAAATTCTTTGGAGTCTGCTTGGAGTATAAAGGTTTCTACACAAACACTTCCATGCAAAAATCCTAAATCTTTTAGATTTTGTCACATATTTGGAGCCATACATATGTCCCCTCACTGTATCTCTATGAATTGCATATCTAATGTTTATTTCCAATCTTTTCTGATTGATTTCTATAGTTTTCATGCAATATGTTTATGTCTTACTAATCATACCTTTTTTCAGCAGGACCTTCTATCATATCATTCAACTAAAAACTCAACCAGTGATTTCTCATTTAGGATTCCCTTATCCCTTTCTCATAGGCTATACATTAAGATCAATCCCTGATAGGGAAAGCAATCACTAGCCTTCAATCCAAACGCCTTCTTGGCCTCTTCCATTCTATTACCTTTCCTTCCCTAATTATTTGTTCTCAATATCTTGCTTCTTTGCCAGGTTCCTCCAGTAAATTCCAGCCTCCTCTATTCTCTGTACCCTTAATTGCAGTCATCCCTATTGACAGAATTTCCTTTCTCCGTTCCCATGTCGGCTTAGTTCTTAGTATACTTTCTATTACTTTATGAATGCAATATTTTATATAACTGTTTTTATTCTCCTTAAGTATCTATGTCCAAAATCCCATTCTTTCCTGATTTCTTGAATTACCTCCCTGCTTCATTGTCATCCCTTTCCACTCTGAACTACAGCTTTTTGCTTGTGTTATGTATAGGTGCCTTAATTGTATAACTCTAAGATATATCTTCAAATCAGGTAATCCTAAACCTCCTTGTTCTATTGGGAGGGTCAACCTATCCCACTTGCCTCTTGCCCTCTTCCCCTCCAAAATAAAATACTGCTGCTCTTTATTAATTACTACCCACAACTTCTAATCTGGTTGATAAAAATATATCTGACCTGTCTATAAAACTAAAGGGACTAAAAACATTTTTACTGCATGTTTCTTGTTATCCATATCCATGGGCAAGAGCTTCCATTCTCTCAGCTTTTGTATTATATGTTGTTTAGTCTGTTCTTACATATCCTTAGCTGTCATAACTGAACCTTTTTAATCCATATTCCTAAATATTTGTTTATTTTTTGTCCCCATAAATATGTGTATTGCTTGTCCAGTTCATGTGTTGGTACCCAGTTTATAGCTATAGCCTTTGTTTTAGCTTCATTAATTTTATATCGTAAAAAAATATAACTGGAACTGTCTGAAAATATTCCACAAAACTGAGATGCCCTTTTCTGGTTCCATCGGCTACAAAATAATATCATCTGCAAATAAAGTCCACCTTTCTTGAACATTATACCAATTATATCCTTGAAGTTTTGTGCCCCTTATTGTCATTGATAATGGTTCTAAATATAATGCAGATAAAAGAGAAAGCAGAGACCCCTGCCAGGTTCCTCTTTTCAGACACAAATTATCAAGGAGAAACCCTAGCACTTTGATGTTCACCTCCGATCCCTTACAAATCCTTTTAAATAACTTATTATTACATAAGGAAAAGCAAATGCTTCCATTACCCTACTCATAAAATCACAGTTTACTCCGTCAAATGCTTTCTGTGCCTCAAGACCCACCAATAACAGCGGTATTTTCCTACATTCTACTTCTGTCTGGCTGATCATTGCTCTATTAATGTTGTCAAATGTTTGGCACCCTCCACAAAACCAAATCAGTCCATATCAATCAACGTTGGCATAATCTTTGCCATTCTTTTAGCCATTATAGACATAAACACTTTATAATTACCTGCACTATCCAGTTCCTGCCTGTTTTTAACCTGTTACTCCTCTCCTCCATCTCCCCACCCCCCACTAGCCTACATTAGGGAGTTGCATCATCATGTGGAGCCATCTTTAAACTGCTTAATTCAAAACTTCACAAGCCACTGACTCCACAGTTCCTCTGCTTGTTGTGCACACCAATAATAAGATTAATAGTTTTTTTTGCTTTCCAAATGTATTGTACTACTTTGTGAAAATTCTGATAATCTGACTGTTTCAGTGTTATCTATACCTTAGATGTAATTACATGTGTCTGTGGCCTACAACTGTGTCACTCTAAGCAATATATCTCATTACTGTGTATTTAAACAAGCTGCTCATTTTTATGATGATTGATATATGCAGTCCTCTTTCTCAGGCTGCTTACAGAAGTAATGATGTTAAAGTTGTATACCTTAATATGTATTAATTAAGATTTTATTCAGAAGCATACTGCATACAGGGTTGCAGCCCAGGGACAAAAAAAAAAAGAAGGTCTCTCACGGCAAGTGAAGACCAAAAAAAAAAAAAAAAAAAAAAAGGTCTTCGGCAACTGAAGACCCAAAAAAAAAAAAAAAAAAAACATTAAAGAACTGAGCTCACTCAGTAGCTCTGCAGGTTTAATGCATTGTAGTTCTGCATTCAACACAAGTAGCTCCGTGTGTAGCGATTTTTGATTGGCCCGTATACCGGCATATGGGCCAATCAAAAATCGCTAAACACGGAGCTTCTCGTGTTTAATGCGTAACACAAGAAGCTCCGTGTTTAGCAATTTTTGATTGGCCCGTATGCCAGGTATACGGGACAATCAAAAAAAAAAACAAAAAGTGGAGGCTGGCCGGGATTTAAACCGGCAGGGTGGGACTCGGGATCAGGCTGCTGATCTCGGGACAGTCCCGCCCAAATAGGGACGTCTGGCAACCCTGACTGCATACAGTATACTTGCACAGTACAGCTGACTTGGTCCAGAGTTTAAATAACTCCAGCTTACTAAAACATATTCTACTGTACTGAATTTGTGATTTTATGTTGTCATTTCGTAACTTGTTACCTTGCTTTTTATACTCCTCTCTCACTATAATATGTGCATGAAGCGTACCTACCCTCAGAAACTGTATTTGGGTAACAATTGCAATGCTATGTTAAATGTGCTTTTTTAATGTTATTCCCCGGGATTCATGAAGCTCGGCGCAAGGCCGGTGTAAGGCCTGCGCCGGCGGTGCAGTGAATAGTCGGCGTAGTAGCGCCATATGCATAGTAATGAGAGCGCGCCGCAACCACAGACACGTGCGTAGTGTACGTGAGCGAGCCCAAGTAGGATGCGTCCGGAGGCGTGGCTAAGCCGGCAGGCGATGAGCAACCTAATGTGCTGACTGCCACGGTCCGCCCATAATAGTAATGGCAGCAGCCAGGGCCCGTGCAGAATGAAACGCACGTAGAGTATGCAACATAGTACCTGTCCCAACAAAACGGAGAAGCAAATACAACCCACGAAGCCCTAAGTGTACCCGTCCAAGGAACAAAGGATACGCGTAACACCGTGTTCGTCCCGCAATGCACCGTCAGTGGGCATACCCAGAGAAGGTGTACCGCAGCATGTCAGCGCACCGCACCGACATAGGAGTAGCGACTAAGGTTACCACCTGTCCCACTTTGCGAGGGGCAGTCCCTCTATGGGCAGTTGTGTCCCGATAAAAAATATTAAAAACGGCAAATGTGCTAAGATTGTAGGACATAATGATATCCCGTATTTAATGTAATGGTTGCATGAAATGGTTATTTCCGTAACTGAAATACCTAAATGTCACAAGAAACAGAATAAGCAACCAAACTGCTACAACAATAAGCTTTTATTTAGGCAAACAAGTGAAGTTCTATGCTATATAGTGACCGTGGGTATGTGTCGGCCTGTAAAATCTGATGTGAGTCCCGAAAATGTCCCACCTTGGCCACTGGAAAAGGTGGCGACCCCAGTAGCGACATGGGCATGGTCACCAGGGTTACCAGCTGTCCCACTTTGCTATGGACAGTCCCTCATTGGACAGTTGTGTCCCGCCAAAAATCGAAAAATGGCAAATGACCTGAGATTTCCTGCCAAAAATATTCCCTCAATATACCTGTAATAGTAGCATAAAACATATATTTTGTATATGAAACACATACATGGCATAAGAAACTGAATAAGGAATCCAAATGCTAACAGAATAAGCGTATATTATGGCAAACAAGTGAAGTTCTGTCAACTCCACTTGCTGTGGGTATGTGTTGTCCTGCAAAATCCGATGTTTCCACAAAAGATGTCCCACTATGGGCATTGGAAAAGGTGTCAACCATAATGGTCACAAGCAGTAGTGAGAGTACACAGCCGGGTAGCTGTGTCGACATAACAACAGGAAGGAACCAAGATACCCTAAACACAGGCAAACATGTGCATAGCAACATGTCCCACACCCAGCAACGTGTTTGTCGCATACACAGGACGGCGTATGTCTAAGTGTAATATCCAGAAGCAGAACCCATGCATACAGATGTAATACACAATAGCCCCATTGTAGCATGTAAGTCCCACCCATGTACACCTGTGCACCCAAACCAGCTAGCATCCTTGTGCAGCTACACACCTACACACAATGGGCATACCTGAAATGTGGTAAGAAGTATTGTGTTAGGCAGTGCCACGCGGGCAAATATGTACCCCACATGTCACCAACCCACCTCAGGTACAGATATGGAAATGGCTGCATGTGAATGTGTCTGCAGAATGTGTACATCCGCATGTGGTATGTACCCGTCCAAACCATATAGGTTTGCACGCCACGGTGCACATAACTGTACACATGTGGACAAGTCGGGTTGTTGAACCACAGCATCGATGATTAGCTATGCAGAGAAGTCAAACACATATAGCGGAACATGTGCCTACCAAACAGGACGTCCTAACAGGGTGCCACAGGCACAGAAGGAAGGTGGGACATCACATGTGGAGAGTAGCGTTGCCGGACGGCCAAATACACACGGTCAAGGTAAAGGACGGAACAACATGCATATGGCCGGATGGATGTTGTTAGAAAAATATATATAGAAACACATATGAAGTGCCAGTTTAGAAGCAAAATACTATATAATGCATTGAAATGTACCGTACAATATGGCAGTAGAAATGATCATGCATGTAATTGGTGAAGCTTAGCTGCAGTGTGATCGAACTCTGATCCTGGCAGTAACCAGTTCAGCAGGCTTATGTCTCCCAGCATTAATTATCTGCTGGGTTACAGAAAAATAAATGTATGTACATGTATAACATCCTCCCTTCCCCTGAGGAGGATGGCCTTGTGAGCTCTATCGAAGATAGAGTACAACTCCTTACCAGAGAGACAAAGGAACGATTAAGAAATGAACTGACTATTGCAGCGGAACAGTCCAGGGTCCTTGAAACAGCTACAATTACAGAAGGACACTGTAATTGACCAGGTGCGTTGCAAGGCTGTGTTATTCTCATGGGAAAACATTTTAAAAGCATGACCTCAGCACCCTCGTATGTATAGAATATTGTGGACCATAGTGATGGAAATGCCCTGTGACCGACCACGTCAGTAAGGTGGGCAAAAGCTGATTGTAAACACTATATAAAGAAATTGCTTACTGTATAAAGTCAGACAAAACTCTCATACTTGGACTGTATATTTTTTTGCCTGCCTGTGTACACTACTAAAACGTTGTGAGCCCGAGCTTCCTGTGTTATTGACTGTCACTTAGAAAAGCCTACTGATTTCTACAGTCTGGTTTTAACAACTTATTTGACATTGTGGTCCTTCTTAGCCAGAATTCCCTTGGTAAGCTACAGGTCAGAGTGCATGGGTGGTTAGACATCTGCGCAGGAGAATTTGCCTAAACATTGGAATCACTGAAAATGTGATGCAGATGTTCTAGAGTAACCACCTGTCCCACTTTGTGAGGGACAGTCCCTCTTTGGCCAGTTGTGTCCTGCAAACAAACTGAACAAATGGCAAATGTCCTGATATCTTAGGACAAAAATTTTTCATATATCTTCTTTAATGGTAGCATAAAACAGTTATTTTGTATCTGAAACACCAAAATATCATAATAAACAGAATAAGCAACTCAAATGCTACAAGAATAGGTTGCTCTCCTGGCAAAAAGTGAATTGCTGTCCTTTGTACTGGCCGTGGGTATGTTTTGCCCTGCAAAATGACACGTTCCTAACACTAATGCCCCACTTTGTGCATTTGAAAAGGTGGCAACCCTAAGATGTGCAGGCGAAAAAACAGCGACAATTGGGTAGCCGTCAAGCACATAGGTGGATTGAGGTAGTGAACCGAAGAGAACAGAACACTAGAAATGCGAAAGCATCATACGTACACAAAGAAGATAATAATACAGTAGTAGCGACAGCTCCCCCACCCCCTCTACCACCTCCGATACCACATCCAGGATATGAAGCGGGAGGGCAGGCTAGTCCCCCCCATGTTATCCTGTGGCAACAGAGGTATCACAACGACCAAATGTAAGAGAAGCTATTGAAACCACATCCCGAACTCGTAACATACCTAGGGACACTCAAGTAAGAAGAGAGTCACTAGAACAGAGTGAGGATATCTGTCAATTAATTGAAGTACCGAACCCTCATGCAGGACAGGAAGGCCAGGACCCAACTCCCTTAGTGTATAGACCGTGGACACCAGAAGATATCTGTAAAGTCACAGAGGGAATTCCCCATCTACAAAGTAATCACTATTCACCATGCAATACCCCTGTATCTTCTGATAGAAAAGCAAAGGGGAATGGCGGATGGTACAGGATTTACAAGCTGTAAATCATGTAATAATACCTAGGGTACCGATGGTGCCAGACCCACACACTATATTGAATGCTATGAACCCGCCACAGAAGTATCTTACCGTGGTACATATAAGCTATGCTTCCTTTTCAATACCTATACATCCAGATAGTCCGTATTGTTTTGCATTTACATTCAGGGTAACAGATACAGCCATACCCGGCTATCGCAGGGATACTGTGAAAGTACAACGATATTCGCACAGGAGATGGCTAGCAACATTCCGGTGTTTACTCCACCCGGGGCCAGTCAAGTTCTACTTTATGTGGATGATATTCTGCTTGCGGCCCCTACCCAGCAGCAATATAGGGAAGATACAATAGCATTATTGAAATATTCAGCAGAACAGGGACATAAATTAAGCAAGCATAAATTGCAACTACAGAGAATACAGGTCAAGTACCTGGGATATGTGGTATCCAAGGAGGGTAGAACATTACATGACGATAGGAAGGCAGCAATTTCACAAGCACCCAAGCCAAATACCAAGAAGGGAATGATGTCCATCCTGGGCCGACTAACTTTTGTCGAAGCTGGTTACCAAACAATGCTTTGGAATCTGCTCTATTGTCTGCTTTAATCTTTAATACACCTATGGCAGCACAACATATACTACACTGGATTCCAGTAGCAGAAACAGCTTTCTGCAGACTAAAATGATTGATAGCTTCAACATCTGTTTTAGGTCTCCCGAATAATCATAACAGATGTTGTCAGACTGTAGATTGTAAGCAGGGATATATGACGTCAGTCTTGATGCAACAGCATGGAAGTAAGCAACGCCCCATAGCTTACTACTCATCGCAGTTGGACACTGTGGCATGGTCAGTGCCACATTGTGTACAGGCAGTTGTTGCAGCACCCATGGCAGTACAGGCCTCAGCCTCAATGTTATTATTCCACCCTCTCACTGTGAGAGTGTCTCATGCAGTTGCGATCATTCTGCTGCAAGAGAAAATAGCATTCCTGACCCGTGCTAGACATCTGTCTTGTTTGACCATACCCCTGAGTCAACCTCATATGGTGATTGAACATTGTACAACATTAAACCTATCAACGTCACGTCCGACACCTGTGTATGGCACACCACACAGTTGCCTATATGAAATGGAGGAAATAACTCCACACAGACAGGATATCACTGATATACTCTTAGATGATGCAGAGGTGACAGTTTATGTGTACGGATCATTAGAAAGAGTCCTACAGGAAAGAATCAAGTAGGTTATGCAGTAGTTATTGATAATGAGATTGTAGAAGCTCAACCCCTGCAGCATAACGTGTCTGCTCAAGCAGCAGAATCGATAGCTTTAACACGTGCTTGTACTCTAGCGAAAAACTGATGTGTGGACATTTATACCGATAGTCAGTATGTTGTCTCTACAGTGCATGTTTATGAGCAGCAGTGGAAGAATAGGGGAATGATAACATCCACCGGTAAACCGATTAATCATGCGCAATTGATCTTGAATGCATTAGATTCCATTCAGTTACCCACTAAAGTAGCTAATTGTAAATGTGCAGCTCATACAAAGCAACAGGATAACAGTAGGAAAGGTAAGGCACGAGCTGATGCAGCTGCAAAACAAGCAGCCTCACAGTTGGAAAGTGTATTTTTGAATGAGGAATGACAATCCTCAGACATTCTAGATGTAGAAATGTTACAAACAATGCAAACATCAACTACGAAAGCAGAAAAGCAGACGTGGGTATGACGAGGAGAAATCCTTAAAGACGGACTGTACATATCCACAGTGAGAAAGCCAATATTAACGTCTAATGTATTCAGATATGCGGCTTTGTTGAGCCATGGGTAGAGCCATGTCTCAACAGGGGGGATGGTACAGTTGGTTAACAGAATATCCCTAACATACAGAATTAGGAACCACATACAAACATCATGAGCAGCGTGTCATATTTGCAGTAAACATCATGCACAGGGAGCATTTAAACCGAAGGGAGTGGGTTTACCTACACCACCATAACCATTCCGTACTATTTGTATGGAGTTTATACAGCTGAATAAATGTGAAGGGAAGAAATACTGTGTAGTGATTATAGATATATTATCAAAATGGGTAGAAGCATTCCCAACCAGGAATCCGGATGCAGCAGCAGTGGCAAAGGTCCCAGTAAAATAAAGTATCCCTAGATCTGGCATACTGTAAAGAAGCTACAGTGACAATAGAACACATTTTGTGAACCAGACAATCCAGCAACCTGGGGGATTATTTGGTATTTCCATGAATAAAAATTGCATGTACAACCCACAGTCAGCATGACTGGTGGTGCAGTACAATGGGATCCCGAGAAATAAGTTGAGGAGGTTGATGGGTGACACCCAGACGAGTTGCATTTGCTGTCTACCTCTAGCATTGCTGAGCATGACAACAGTTCCAAATGTAAAGTGTTTGCCCCCTTCGAAGTAGTATTTGTAATGGCATATCATGTGCCACAGTGGAAAGCTGTCATGCCTGCAGAGCTGGAGGTCGATGGCTCATTAGCAAGTGACATGAGAGGATTGTTAACCAATAACACTGTTTTGCAGTTAAACTCTTTACAGATAAAGAGCAAGCCGGACGCATAGCTGACTCCAGTATCCTGTGTGTATTTCACTGTTATCCAAATAAGATAATTGCCGAGTCCAACATGGGAAGGTCTGTACCAGGTACTGTTGGCAACGCCTACTGCAAA